>NC_091778.1:61412878-61715909 GCF_029378745.1 Bos indicus
AAAACATAAAAATAACTAAATGTTAGATGTACAGGTCATTCTTACCAGGTCTATGACTTCAGTTAGCAGCATGCATGTGTGCGTATGTGTATGTGTGTGTTAAGTCACTTCAGTCATGTCCAACTCTTTCAACCCCATGGATTGTAGCCCGCCAGGCTCCCCTGTCCATGGGATTCTCCAGGCAAGAATACTGGAGTGGGTTGCCTCCTCCAGGGGACCTTCCGACCCAGAGGATCAAACTCACGTCTCTTACGTCTCCTGCATTGGCAGGAGGGTTCTTTACCACTAGCACCACCTGGGAAACCCTATGCCCTCCTAATAATAATAATAACTGTGCTGATTATTAGATTTAATATGTAGATTGTACACTTAGCTGGAGTCTGGTGTTGAGCTAAGCTTTCCAAATGTGTACGGTCACTTGGTGTGCGCGTCTTTCGGTGTCCACAACAATGGAAAGAAGCAAGGACTCCTCTTGACAGTTTTAAGGGAAAGAAAGCCAAAGCGAAGAAACCGTAAACTAGATTTCAAAGGAGGAAGTTAGCTGGGCTAAGGCTCAATCAACTAATACATAAACATGTTATATGTAACATCATAAGTTACCTTTCGTCCTCACACATTAGGGACTTTATAGGACTGACCTTAGAAATAGACTCTCCAAGACACAGAGGTGGAGACGGTTTGCCAGTACAAAGAATTATATCATTCAACCTGGCACAGTCTAGTCGGGATGTTACAAGCCCTGTCAAGAAGCAAATTCAAAGGAATGAAGACTGTTTTCAGCCGGGGGTTGGTGGCTCGAGGTTCTGTTACACACCATGCAAAAGGCCAGTTATGTGCATCCTTGCCTAGTTAAGCAGTGCCTGCACGTCATATGCACATGCATTTGTGTGTGGGTTGGAACAGGGCGAGGGTCTTCGCCCCACCCCCCTTTCTTTTTCTCTTTATTTTCTGCAGGCAAGAGTTGGATGCCAAGCCTATTTACAGAGTTCAGCTTTGGGGTCGTGAGAATTTTGCTGCATACAACCGACAGTCTCATGTTCCTGAAACTCACAAAGCTTTTATATGCTTCTTTCTCTCTTTTAGTGCCATATACCTTAACCTCTTCTTCTTGACCTGACCCAAGTACCACTGAGAATCAGAGAGGAGAGTCTGGACACAGACCGTTAGAAACTCAGCTTATTACCTGAGCTTTATGGCTGGAACACATTTGACAATATTTTGGTGAGATTTGCTGCAATCGGATCTATTCAGGCAGTCCGATAATAGTCTTTCTTTCTTTTTCTTTTTTTTTAAGCTAGCTAGTTCTCTGGAGATCAATATAATAGGAGTTTTGGAGAGAGAGACAGCTATTCTGAGGTTTTGTTGCAATCCAACAAAAAAAATTCATAAGAATGATAATTTAATAATCTTAAATATGATTTCCCTGATTTCTGTCAGACACAGTTCAAACCTACATCAGTAAATTTGTGGTTTCGATTGACAACTTTAAAAGTAAATTAATAAAGAAATTCCCATAGGGAAAAGAAAAATACTCTATATGGGACAAAGATCTAGAAAAAGCCTTTCTTAACTAGAGGTCGAAAACAGTCCAGACCACAGTTTCCAGCATTGGGTGTATTGTATTTTCAGGCAATTAATGACTTCAGGGCAGCAACTAGTTTTCAGTAGTAAAAATGAGGGAAAAAAAAAATATATATATATATATATATGTATATATAGATGGTCTTCAACGTACAAACAAGCTGTTTTGGATTTGTTTTTGTGTCAGCTTTTTGAAACTTGGAATATGGTTTTCCCAATGGAAATGATGATATAAATTGTGGTTAGGTTCTTAAGACAGTCAACAAAGCATCTATTTAACTAATAGTGCATTTGAAATATAATATTAACAACATTAATCCTAGGTCCAGGTCTTGATGGCAAGGGGCTGTGGGGAACCCTGTATGAAGACATATGGAAAAAGCAACTTCTTCCTCTTCAATGATGAAATAGTCAAAGCTATGATTTTTCCAGTAGTTATGTACAGATGTGAGAGTTGGACCATAAAGAAAGCTGAGCAAAAAAGAATTGATGCTTTGGAAGTGTGGCTGAAGAAGACTCTTGAGAGTCCCTTGGGCTGCAAGGAAATCAAACCAGTCAATCCTAAAAGAAATCACCCCTGAATATTCATTGGAAGGACTGATGCTGAAGCTGAAACTCCAACACTTTGGCTACTTGATGGAAAAAGCCAACTCATAGGAAGAGACCCTGACGTTGGAAAAGAGTGAGGGTAGGAAGAGAAGGGGTAACAGAGGAAGAGGTGGTTGGATGGCATCACTGACTCAATGGACATGAGTTTGAGCAAATTCCAGGAGACAGTGAAGGACAGGGAAGCCTGGCGTGCTGCAGTCCACGGGGTCACAATGAATGAGTTGGACACAACTTAGTGACCGAACATAGATGAAATACTGAACCATCCTAGACATTGCAAAGTAGCATTTGTTAATGACTTTTAAAGACAGAACAATTTTTGTCTTTTGAAATTTTGAAAAGTAATAAAATTTAGCATCACAAAAAAAACATAAACCAAAAATAATCATTGTTAGTATGTGGGTGAAAAAAATTCAAGACTGGTTGCAAACAAAATGCATGATACCAATTAGCTATCTACATATGAGAAACTTTGGAAAAATATACATACATTTTTTATACATACAAGTTATTTTCTGCAAAAGTATCTATGATGGTTTTCCTAGGATAAAAGTTTCAAACTGCACACACCAAGACAGAATATCTTCTTTTTTAATTAATTAAAGAATAGTTGCTTTACAATGTTACATTACTTTCTACTGTACAGCAAAGTGAATCAGCTGTATGTACACTTGTACCCCCTCTTTTTAAAATTTCTCTCCCATTTGTGTCACTACAGAGCTCCAGGTAGAGTTCCCTGAGCTGTAGAGCTGGTTCTCATTAGTATGTATACACAATGGGTTACTACTCAGTCATAAAAAGGAACGCAATTGGGTCACAAAGAGTCAAACACAACTGAGCGACGGACCATGCACACACATATCTCGAGGAGTGAATGTTTGTTTACAGTATCCTTTACCCAAAATTTAAGGTACCCCAAAGGGCTTATTCAAAAGAACCATTAAAATAATGGATCACTAAATATATGGTGACTGGAGATGAGGAATTAATGAGAAAAGCATTAACTAATAGATTTAAAATTGTCTTTTTAACTAAAATTAAAATTATTTTTAATTTTTTTTAATTCAAAATTGTCTCTTGTGGTTGTTCAGTCACAAAGTCGTATACAACTCTTGCGACCCCATGGACTGTATAGCCCATCTGGCAAGAATAATGGAGTAGGTTGCTGTTTCTTTCTCCAGGGGATCTTCTTGACCCAAGGCTTGAACCCACACCTCCTGCTTGGCAGGCAGATTCTTTACCACTGAGCCACCTGGGAAGCTCTTAATTTATGTCTTGACTTAGCCCATTTCTAGGACTTAATCAGACATGTGATCAAAGATTTAGCCAAAATGGATTCATCCAGGGTTGTATGAAATGTAGAACAAAATTAGACACAAATGCCAAGCATAATAGATTCACATGAAGTAATAAACACTCCTAACATATCCCATATGAACGTCGCTAATGGCATACAGAACAGTGGTTAACACAGTTAAAGGAAGACAAAAGTCAGAACGCTCACATCCTCCTAAATGTGTTAGAATCAGCTTCTGAGAGAGATCCATCCATCAAACCACAAGCACTAATCATTTGGGGATTGACTATAGATACCAGCTCAAATGTTCTGCTTTCGACTTTGCTTCATAACGAGTTTGCACATCTCTCAGAACCACAATACATTTTCATGACGAGATCTTACAGGCAGAAGGCAATAATAAACTCTGAGCCTGTATGTAGGAATTTTTGTCAGGAGAAAACAAGCTGCAGAAAAACGAAAATTCTAACAGCGTCCTTGATCCTTAAAAAAAAACACAGTCCTGGATTTTGCCTCTGCCATTTCCCCGCCTTCAAGGCGCAGGTGCTCGGCTCTGTTTTCAGCTTTCTATCACACAGAATAAAAATAAATAAATAAAGACACACAAGCCCCTTGTCATTGCCATGCTCAGCAACAAGCCTTGCAACTGGGGTTTATGAGGTCATAAATTATTGTTCCTTGTCCTGGCAAGTAGCTTTTTTTTTTTTGAAAGGCCACATCCGGTCTGTGGGGCACCAGCTTTTATTATGCATTTCATATTGAAACAAAGGTCAAATTAATTGACCTTATCTATGTGAAAAACCAGCTGGTTGCCTAGAGAAATAAAACCTTTTACAGAGACTTTGGGACAAGTAAACAACAGGAAAATTCAATCCAATGGCAGCTGGAACCTCCAATTAGAAAGAGAATTAATTTGGAGGAATTGAATTTTTTAGGCATCAGCTGAGAATCAATAACAATTGCATTTTTGCTCAAGGAACAAATGGAGTCAAGGAGATTTCAAAAGTCATCTGCCTCTTCACACGTATTTCTCATGTTTCTATACATATTACAGGTTTGTTTTTTGTGGTTTTTTTTTTAGTATGGACCATTTTTAAAAAGTCTTTATTGAATTTGTTACAACACTGCTTCTGTTTTATGTCTTGGTTTTTGGCCTCCAGGCATGTGGGATCTGAGTCCCCTGACCAGGGTTTGAACCCACACCTGCTGCTTTGGAAGGGGAAGTCTCAACCACTGGACCGCCAGAGATGTCTCCACATACTACACTTCTGAAGGAAGGAGGCAGAGGAGTTGCAAGCTGTCCATTTTTAAATGCAAAGGTCAAATGTGCACGAGTGCTCAGTCGTGTCCAACTCTCTGCTACCCTCTGGACTGTATCCCGCCAGGCTCCTCCGTCCATGGGAGTCTCCAGGCAAGAATGCTGGAGTGGGCTGCCATTTCCTCCTCCAGGGGCTCTTCCCCACCCAGGGATGCAGCCCACATCTCCGCCATTGCAGGCAGATTCTTTACCACCAGCACCATCTGCGAAGCCCAAGGTCAAATGCAGCAACCCATAGTCTAACTAAAGCATTAAGAGACTGAAAGAAATCATTTTCAACCTAAAAGAATCGTGGTTAAAATAAGGTTTTATTTTCTCCAAAGAAACACAAAACATATTCTATGCCTTCTGAATTTCCTAGTAGTTTCTATATCAACAGAAAGACCGAGAAGGACAATGTAGGGACCCAACAGCATAGAAGAGGAGGGTATTATTTTCCTGAAACACCGTGCCTCTGTTTGCTCATCCGGTGAATGGGATAATAATTGCCCTCATCATGTATGTGAGAACCAACTGAGACAAGGGAGATGAATATCTTAGCACTTAGGATCTAGCAATAAGCACTACACATTAGCTTTAATATTATTTTTAAAAATAGGCGGAATAAGGATTGCAAATCAGAATTACAAGATGCAGTTTGCCCTTACTTTTAATAGGCAAAAAAAAAAAAAAAAGAAAATGTGGCTTATGTCTCCAGTTTCTTAGTTTATTCTTCACTCCTTTCCAGCTTATTTCTGCAAGCATGGCCCTTGACGCAGTGCAGTGATTCAGAGCAGTGAAGATGTGTGTTAATCAAAAGGCATTTTGATTCCACTGACTGTCAGTGACTCTCACATGTGAATTTGGCTCACATGAAGGCCGACTCATCAGACAAGACCCTGATGCTGGGAAAGACTGAAGGTAACAGCAGAAGGGGGCGGCAGAGGATGAGATGGTTCAATAGCATCACCCACTTAATGGACATGAATTTCAGCAAACTCTGGGAGATAGTGGAGGACAGAGGAGCCTGGTGTGCTGCAGTCCATGGGGCGGCAAAGAGTTGGACAAGAACAAGAGACTAAGCAGTGAAACAAGGAAGAAATATGGGGTGGAGGAATATGTATACTAAGACTTACTTGAAAGGATATTCCTGTGAATACATCATTCCAATCTTGCATGAGTGCTAAATCGTTCAGTGGTGTCTGAGTCTTTGCGACCCCATGGACTGTAGCCCACCAGGGTCTGCTGTCCATGGGATTTCTCAGGCAAGAATATTGGAGTGGGCTGCCATTTCCTTCTCCAGGGGATATTCCTGACCCAGGGATCAAACCCAGGTCTCCAGGCCCTCCTGCATTGCAGGTGGATTCTTTGCCACTGAACCGCCAGCAATCTTGCTATCTCTTATTTTAATCTCTAAGCAAACTATAAGACTTTCCTGTGGGGGAAAAATTATTCTGAATTATCTCATAGGTAAACAAAATGAGCCAATGGGGTTCCATGAATCAGGTTTTCAGGCAGAAGCAAAGCCCACATCAGATGGAAGGAAGGCCGCTCAGCCGTCCAGGATGGAAGAGATTAAGCCACAGACAGCACATGTTGCTTGGTGGGACGCGGAGAAAGTTAATGGCTGTGAAAAAGGGTTTGAACTTCGAGCAGAGGTCAGAAACAGGGTGATTTAGTGGCTTCAGTCAACAGACTCTCGGTGAGGGAAAACAAAATTTGGTTTCATTTTGACTGGGATGTAGAGAACATCAATAAAGTGTTCAGGGCTCGAAGGTAAGATCAGGGCCCACTTGGAAAGTGAACTATGTGTAAAAGTCAGTTTGTGTTTATAGTCAATAATAATTATATTTTTGAATTTCATACAACCCGGGATGTACTTTTAGAAATGAGGACATAAAGGTGAAGTTATTCAGTCAAATTAAAACAAAAACAAAAAGCAAAGGGGGACGTCCCTGGTGATCCAGTGAGTAAGAGTCCACGCTTCCAATCACCAAGTCACAGGTTTGATCCCTGGTCAGTAAACTAGGGTCCCACATGCCAAGTGGTTTGAGCAAAAAAAAAAAAAAACCAAAATGTTGATTTTAGAGCTGGGTGGAGAAGAGGACAAGATCAAATTAGATGCTTTAGAAAACAAGAATTTTATTTCTATTTTTCTACAGAAGTAATAACAAAAATTCTCTCCACTAAGTAGAAAGAGTTGATGCCACAATCTCTAGAAACTCATTCAGGGATGAGGGCTTAGAAAGGATCTCATGGAAAATGTATGACTGGATCGTAGGCCACAAGGTGGAGCCAGCCGTTGACTTATCAGCTTCACTCTACTAATTTGGAGAAGGTAATGACTCATTGGAAAAGACTCTGATGCTGGGAGGGATTGGGGGCAGGAGAAGGGGAAGACAGAGGATGAGATGGCTGGATGGCATCACCGACTCAATGGATGTGAGTTTGAGTGAACTCCGGGAGATGGTGATGGACAGGGAGGCCTGGCGTGCTGCGATTCATGGGGTTGCAAAGAGTCAGACATGACTGAGCGACTGAACTGAACTGAACTGAATGGCAACCCACTCCAGTATTCTTGCCTGGAAAATCCCATGGGCAGAGGAGACTGGTGGGCTACAGTTCATGGGGTCACAAAGAGTCGGATGCGACTGAGCAACTTCACTTCACTTATACTAATTTTAGATTAAGTAACAGACACTGATATGCAGGAGATACAGGTTCGATTCCTGGGTCAGAAAAACCCCCTGGAGGAGGTCATGCCAACCCACTCCAGTATCCTTGCCTGGGAAATCCCAAGGACAGAGGAGCCTGGTGGGCTACAGTTCACGGAGTCACAAAGAGTCAGACACGACTGAGCAACTAAACCACAAACGGATGCTGCTGTATATCAGAGATACTTGCTTTTTATTATGAGTCTTGGAGAAGAGCGAACCTGGTATCTTTTGTGGCTTAAAGAGACCATTTTGGGGACCAGGGGCTTGTCAGACTCCTTGGGTCTCCAGTCTCCATGTTTCCTGGTGAAAAGCAGGAACGCGGGTCGGCTGCTCTGACTCCGAGGACCCCAGGAGCCGTCAGTGAACCGGGGAGCCCCCACATCTGGCTCCAGCCTGCCCGTTTGCTTTCGGCTCTGCACACAGACGACCACCCTGGCTGCCAGCTCGGGGACGGCCCGGGCTTCTGCAGGCCCGGCCAGGAGGCGCGGGTGCGGCAGGCTCACCTGGTCCAGGCCGAGGTCAGCGCCTTTTCAACTGGCCTTTGTTTCTGTTAGTGTGAGCCCTTTGGAGAGAGGTTTCCGTGGCAACAAGCACGCATTCATCATCATTTCTCCTCTGCTTACTCCTTCTCCATCAGCTGTAAACTATGTCCCAGCAAAGGAACCTCTGTTCTCCATAGGGAGGCCTCCAAACACACCCCCTTACAGAACAGACCCTTCTGGGGTGGATGGCTCCAATAATAATTTACTGCGCATAGAACTTGTTTAACTCGATGGCAGTTCAGACGGCTTCTCTTCTAAAAAATTATCTTCTCTCGAGGAGAAAAAATTGGGTCAAGGAGCAAATGCTCAAACAATCTCAGACAATGATTAAGTACAACGAGTTGCACTTAAAAATCAGTAGGTGAGGACAAACGTACATTATAATGATCAGGTAGTTAATATGTAAAATCACAAGCTACGTTAGTTTTTCAGAAACTCCCTAATTTGGGGGGGCGGGGGGTTGTTCTTAGTCTCATTCCAGAAATCCATTACTTCTGGTTTTTTTATTAGCATATATATAAAACTGAAAATAAGTCAGTCAAGAAATGTGCCTTAAAAAAATAAACGAAGGTCATTTTCACCTTATTTTCTTCAAAAAAAAAGGTATTTCTTGGGGGGTGGGTGCGGGAGGACTGTGATTCCAGACACACAGCAACTAGTAAAAACTAGTAAAACCCAAGAACTAGCAAAAAAGTGCAATTTTAATTTATGGAGTATTTTGCCCATCTCCAAACTGGATGCATTTCTAAATATAAATGACAGAATGAAATGCTATTTTCCCATATACTTGTTACAAAAACCTTGAAGTTGAAAGCAGCTACAATTTGTTGCTGTAAAAAAAGAAGCAAAACAGAAGCAGAGCAGCAGCAAAGACCATCAAGGGTTATGCTTTCTTCCTCTTACCTATAAAATATGGAAAAGACAACGTCTGCAGGATGCTGTTGTCTGACCAAAGACAATTGTCCAACAACTACCAACAGTTGTCCAACCACCAGCAAGGAAGTGTCTTGTAACAGTATTTATTGATTAATTATTATAGGGAAATTGGTGTGCTGTGCTCAGTTGCTCGGTTGTGTCTCTTTCCGACCTCATGGACTGTGGCCTGCCCGGCTCCGTCCATGGGATTCTCCAGGCAAGAACACTGGAGTATGTTGCCATTTCCTCCTGCAAGGGATCTTCCTGACCCAGGGAGGCATGGAACCCGAACCCGCGGCTCAGGCATTGCAGGCAGATTCTTTACCTGCTGAGCTATCAGGGAAGCAATATTGCTGGTTCAGTTCAGTTCAGTTCAGTTGCTCAGTCGTGTCCGACTCTTTGCGACCCCATGAATCGCAGCACGCCAGGCTTCCCTGTCCATCACAAACTCCTGGAGTTTTCTCTATTTTAAAACAGTGAGTATTGAGACTTGCCTGGGGGGTCCAGCAGTTAAGACTTCACCTTCCAATGCAGGGAGTGTGGGTTCGATCCCTGTTTGGAGAGCTAAGATCCCAAAAATCTCCTGGCCAAAAAACAGAAACATAAAAACAGAAGCAATATTGTAACATATTCAATAAAGGCTTTAAAAATGGGCCACATGAAAAAAAGTCTTGAAAAGAATGTGTTGACTTTATTACTCCTTTCCTGGTCTATGGATTTTCCTTACAACTGAGAGAGGAATAATCAGCATCTTTAAACTTGAAAAGCAGGTAAAGAAGCATACAACACATATCTAAAAGAATATATAACTCAGAAAATGGACCAGAGTGAATCATTATTTATGTATTTCAGTTTGCCAGCATCTAAGGCAGATAGATATTTATAAATATTTACTTATAATCAATAAATAAGTCAATATCTGTCAAATGATAGCTGAATCACTATATTATATTTGACTACATAATATTAAGTTATTACATTGTATTTGACTTTGTATCAGCCAAATATAATCTTTCTGGAAAAGTGCTATATTCCTCTTTCCTCTGGTTCAATCCTTATTTAGAGAGTTTATACAGAGAGCAGAGAACTTGATTGGCATGGTACCCAAAATATAACAAAGGCCTGATGATTCAACAAATGAAGCTGATGAATTGGAGACCATAAAGCAAGCGGTTTTTTTTAAACACAGAAATGCATTCTAATTCTTTCTCAGTTTTCGAATTCGCCTTCTTACATATTGTCCTGTCTGATACTAAAAAGCGCTTTTATGTCCTAAGTGACAGAACGTGTAAAGAAGAAATAAATGCTGTTTAGTCCTTTAAGTGGCCGCCCCTAAGTTCTCCTGCACTTAGCCTGCCGTCCATATGGAAGCCCTGACAGCGTCACTCTGGCCCTTTGAGCCTTCCACGCCTTGGTGTTTCAGACGCTGCAGGCTGCACTGATGTCTGGGGAAAGATAGATGTCTGTTAATTTTCCAGATGTCCTATCTCTCCAACTGCACTTATATCCGTGTCTGGAAATGTTTAAATTAATGGCTGCCTTTTTTCTTCCTACTCCTTTCTGTATATCTCCGAATCCTGGATTTCTGTCCACAGCCAGTTCATATCTTTCTTGATCTTCATCACAGTACTAGGAATTCTTCCTCCTACTATCTATCATAACATTTTTCAAATGTCATTTGTTTTCAAGAGGTAGTTTTTCCCCATGGATGAAGAATGAATTTTAACCAATGTACCAATAGTTCCACCTAGTGGCCAACGTGAAGAATACAAATTTTTCACCTCGAAAACAAAATAACAAGTTTGGGGGACAGATGGTTGGCTGGCATCACCAACTCAAGGGATATGAGTTTGAGCAGACTCTGGGAGATAGTGAAGGACAGGGGAGCCTGGTGTGCTGCAGTGCATGGAGTCTAAAAGAACCGGATCCGACTTAGCCACTGGACAACAGCAATCATTCAGTGGCTTGGCAAATATTTCCTGAGTACTTTCAGTGAGCTACACACAGTGACCAACACATCACAAATATACGATAGTCTCATTTTATTTTTTTTTATTTTTTATTTTTTGATAGTCTCATTTTAGAAGTATCAAGACTGTTAACTGAAAAACCACTCTAATATACTTACTGAAATATATGGCTATATATGTCATCTGTAATAAGTATTGTATTTTTGGAACAATTTTATATTTGCAAACACTTAGCAAAGTAATACAAGAGTTCCTGTATACACCTCACCCAGCTTCCTCTTAGGTGAGCATTTTACTATTGCTTGGCGCATTTGTCAGAACTAAGAAATTAATTTTGGTATATCACTATTGTTCGGTCACTCATTTTTCACCGAATCACGTCGTCAGAGTCCACTCTGCCATGTTTGCTGCTTACGGAATCAGTAAGTCGTGTCCGATTCTTTGTGACCCCAAAGACTGCAGCGTGCCAAGCTTCCCTGTCCTCTACTATCTCCTGGAGGGTGCTGCCATGTTAGGTAACATATTCTCAGGTTCCAAGGATTAGGACCCAGACACCTTTGTCAGGGGAGAGGCACTGTTCTGTGGTCCTTAATGGGGGTTTAGAAGCCGCCTGAGTTCTCTTCATCTATACAGTGGAAATGGAAATCTGACTGTGGATAAGACTCACGATCTTTCGGATTAACATGATCTACCCAGCTGCAAAAGAAACTCAGCTGAGCGGCCCACGCAGACATAGCTCGTCACTCACATATTACTGGTTAACAATTTCAGAAGCAAGAGCATTAACTCTGTGTTGTGAGTTGTTGTGTTGTGTGTGCTCAGTCGTGTCCAACTCTTTGCAACCCCGTGGACTGTAGCCCGCCAGGCTCCTCGGTCCATGGGGTTTCCCAGGCAAGAGTACTGGAGTGGGCTGCCATTTCCTCCACCAGGGGATCTTCCCCTCCCAGGGATCCATCAAACCCAGGTCTCCCGCATTACAGGGTGCTCTTTCCTGTCTGAGCCACCACGTGGGCATTAAGTCTCAGAACTGATAACCAACGGGTGACGCTTGTCCATTCTCCCACCTAAACATCTATTAAATGAAGTGATGTCTCTGTTTTTCAAAGCTACTCTCTACTCTAGTCATCTGTTAGTGACCATTGCAACAACCTCTCTCCAGGTGTTCCTGGGTCCACTTTTGCTTCCATTCATCAATTCTCAAGAAAACCAGATGGTGTGATCTTTGCTTGTGCAAGGGGAAAAAAAAAAAATCCTTCCTGAACTACAGAAGAGCTCCCTCTTGACCATAAAGAATAAAATCCTTATTATGGCTTACCGGGCTTCCCTGGTCTATTCACCATCAACACTAGTGTATTTTCTGGACCAAATGACTACAAACATAGTGATCTAAAACAGCAAAAATGGATTAGCTTATACTTCTTGAGACTTCCCTGGTGGCTCAGACGGTAAAGAGTCTGCTACAATGTGGGAGATCCGGGTTCAATCCCTGGGTTGGGAAGATCTCCTGGAGAAGGAAATGGTAACCCACTCCAGTATTCTTGCCTGGAAAATCCCACGGACCGAGAAGCCTGGTAGGCTACAGGCCAGGGGGTCGCAAGGAGTCAGACAGGACTGAGCGACTTCACTTTCACTTTATACTTCTTTAACTCAGAAGTCCAGCACAGGTCTCACAGTGCTTAAATCCGCAGTGCTGCACATATACAGTGGAACACTAACCACAAAAAGGACCGAAATTGGATCATTTATCCAGACGCGGAAGGACCTAGAGTGGATCCCACAGAGTGAAGAAAGTCGGAGGGAGAGAAACAAATACCGGATATTAACGCATATATGTGGGACTTAGAGAAGCGGTACTGATGAGCCCATCTCCAAAAATAAAGACGCAGATGCAGAGGAAGGATGTGTGGACGTGGGGGTGGGCGGAACTGGGGTCGCAGTGCACGCGCGTGCATCACCGTGTGTGAAGCCGCTGGGGGAGCTGTTTGCAGCCCCGGCAGCTCGGCTCGGGGCTCCGTGATGACCTAGGGCGGTGGGGGCGTGAGGGAAGGGAGGCTCAAGGCGGAGGGGGCGTGTGTGCACATAGAGGTAAACATCACACTTTGTTGTGTGATGCAAAGGAACACGGCACTGTAGAGCGATTATACTCCTTTTTTTTTTTTTTAAAGGGCTACACTCCCTTCTGTGGGCTCTCTAGAAAATCCATTCCCTTGCCTTTCCTGGCCTCTATGTGCCGCCCGCCTGACCCTTGGCTCAGGGCCTGCATCATCCACCGCTTTCTGTGCTTCTCCTCCTTCCTCTGTCCTCTCTCTCCAACATTCTTCTTCCTCTTCTCCCACGTTTAAGAGTTCACACCGTCAGACTGGGATCATTTCCTTATTTTAACGTCAGTGGATCGGCAGTCTTCATTCCATCCATAACCGTGTCTCTTATCATCTAAGTTTTCACAGGTTTCCAGGATGAGAATGTGAGCATCTGGGTGCGTAGACATGACTCGGTCACAGCCAGCCCATTCCGTCACTATGGCACTCTCGGTTTGAAAAGGAAAGTGCTAATCGCTCAGTCCTGTGTCTGACTCTCTGCGACCCTAGGGACTGTCGCCCGCCAGGCTCCTCTGTCCACGGGATTTCTCAGGCAAAACGGAGGGTGCCCAATGGAAGCGAAAGTCACCCAGTCCTCTCCCACCCTTTGTGAACCCATGGAGGAACTCTCCAGGCCAGAGTACTGGAGTGGGCAGCCTTTCCCTTCTCCAGGGGATCTTCCCAACCCAGGGATCGAATCCAGCCCTCCCGCATTGCAGGCGGATTCTTTACCAGCTGAGCCACTGGGAAGCCCTGGCCACAGAATAAAACTCATTACACTTGAGGAAATAATATTGCTGTCAAATTTCCTGCTGCCACAAGATGGCAGGGTGGTATTGTGCTTGCCACCTACCTAAGTATTGGAATTATTATTTATTATATATAGTTATATAATGATAATTATATTTATTTTATATAGTTAAAATGTTAATTGCAATATTTAATATAAAGTATTAATTTATAATTATAAATTATATAAAATCAACATTATAATTATAAAGTATGAAATATTAATTAATATAATTAAAATATTCACTCATATAATTAAATATTGAATATATTTTAAAATATAATAAAGTATTATATCTATTTTATATATTATATAAAGGACCCCAGGTGGTTCTAGTGGTAAAGAACTTGCTTGCCAAGGCAGGAGACATAAGAGACAAAGGTTTGAGCCTTGGTCAGGAAGATCCCCTGGAGGAGGGCATGGCAAACCACTCCAGTATTCTTGCCGGAAGAATCCCTTGGACAGAGGAGCCATGCAGGCTGTAGTCCATAGGGTTGCACAGAGTTGGACATGACTGAAATGACTTACCACACAGGCACGCAAGCATCTATACAATATACCATCCTCTTTCTGAATAATTAACATCTATGATTGTAGAATAAATCAATGATGAGTAGACCCCATTCAAAATATATCATACAAAGAAAAGTTTTGGCTAAACACATATTCCTGTTATATTTGTTTTCCCCTCTTAGCAAATCAGTAGCTACAATTTGGTGTATGGCTGCTATGAACAAGGGAAAGAATGTGGCTTAACTTGCTACGTGGGGAATATATTACATCACTGTACCTTTAGGGACTATGAGGGCAAATTAAACTGTTTTTATTCAAGTACAGTTGATTATAATGCTTCATTATGTAATTCTTCAATATAATGCTGAAGAAGCTGAAGTGGAACGGTTCTATGAAGACGTACAAGACCTTCTAGAACTAACATCCAAAAAAAGATGTCCTTTTCATTATAGGGGACTGGAATGCAAAAGTAGGAAGCCAAGAAACACCTGGAGTAACAGGCAAATTTGGCCTTGGAGTACAGAATGAAGCAGGTCAAACGCTAACAGGGTTTTGCCAAGAGAGTGCAATGGTCATAGAAAGACCCTCTTCCAACAACACAAGAGAAGACTCTACACGTGGACATCTATACAGATGTATGGTCACCAGATGGTCAATACCGATATCAGATTGATTATATTCTTTGCAGCCAAAGACGGAGAAGCTCTATAGAGTCAGCAAAAACAAGACTGGGAGCTGACTATGGCTCAGATCATGAGCTCCCTATTGCCAAAATCAGACTTAAATCAAAGAAAGTAGGGAAAACCACTAGACCACTCAGGTATGACCTAAATCAAATCCCTTACAATTGTACAGTGGAAGTCACAAGAAGATTCAAGGGATTAGATCTGATAGACAGAGTGCCTGAAGAACTATGGACGGAGGTTCATAACATTGTACAGGAGGCAGTGATCAAGACCATCCCCAAGAAAAAGAAATGCAAAAGGCAAAATGGTTGTTTGAGGAGGGCTTACAAGTAGCTGAGAAAAGAAGAGAAGCTAAAAGCAAAGGAGAAAAGGAAAGATACCCATCTGCATGCAGAGTTCCAAAGAATAGCAAGGAGAGATGAAGAAAGCCTTCTTCAATGATTAGTGCAAAGAAATAGAGGAAAACAATAGAATGGGAAAGACTAGAGATCTCTTCAAGAAAATTAGAGATACCAAGGGAACATTTCATGCAAAGATGGGCACAATAAAGGACAGAAATAGTACGGACCTAACAGAAGCGGAAGATATTAAGAAGAGGTGGCAAAAATACACAGAAGAACTGTACAAAAAAGATCTTCATGACCCAGATAATCACGATGGTGTGACCACTCACCTAGAGCCAGACATCCTGGAATGTGAAGTCAAGTGGGCCTTAGCAAGCAACACGACGAACAAAGCTAGTGAAGGTGATGGAACTCCAGTTGAGCTATTTCAAATCCTAGAAGATGATGCTGTGAGAGTGCTTCACTCATTATTCCAGCAAATTTCGAAAACTCAGCAGGGCTGAGTTTGGCCACAGAACTGGAAAAGGTCAGTTTTCATTCCATTCCCAAAGAAAGGCAATACCAAAGAATGTTCCAACTACCACACAATTGCAATCAATTCACACGCTAGCAAAGTAATGCTCAAAATTCTCCAAGCCAGGCTTCACCAGTACATAAGCCGTGAAGTTCCAGATGTTCAAGCTGGATTTAGGAAAGGCAGAGGAACCAGAGATAAAGTTGCCAACATCCATTGGATTATCAAAAAAGCACAAGAGTTCCAGAAAAACATCTACTTCTGGTTTATCGACTAAACCAAAGCTTTTGACTGTGTGGATCACAACAAACTATGGAAAATTTTTAAAGAGATGGGAATACCAGACCACCTGACCTGCCTCCTGAGAAATCTGTATGCAGGTCAGAAAGCAACAGTTAGAACTGGACGTGGAACAACAGACTGGTTCCAAATTGGGAAAGGAGTACGCCAAGGCTGTATATTATCACCCTGCTTATTTAACTTATATGCGAAGTACATCATGAGAAATGCTGGGCTGGATGAAGCTCAAGCTGGAATCAAGATTGCTGGGAGAAATATCAATATCCTCAGATATGCAGATGATACCATCTTTATGGCAGAAAGTGAAGAAGAACTAAAGAGCCTCTTGATGAAAGTGAAAGAGGAGAGTGAAAAAGTTGGCTTAAAACTCAACATTCAGAAAAGTAAGATCATGGCATCTGATCCCATCACTTCATGGCAAATAGATGGGGAAATAATGGAAACATTGAGAGACTTTATTTTGGGGGGCTCCAAAATCACTGCAGATGGTGACTGCAGCCATGAAATTAAAAGATGCTTGCTCCTTGGAAGAAAAGCTATGACCAACCTAGACAGCATATTAAAAAGCCGAGACATTATTTGGCCAACAAAGGTCCATCTAGTCAAATCTATGGTTTTTGCAATAGTCAAGTATGGATATGAGAGCTGGACTATAAAGGAAGCTTAGCACCGAAGAATTGATGCCTTTGAACTGTGGTGTTGGAGAAGACTCTTGAGAGTCCCTTGGACAGCAAGGAGATCCAACCAGTCCATCCTAAAGGAAATCAGTCCTGAATGTTCATTGGAAGGACTGATGCTGAAGTTGAAACTCCAATACTTTGGCCACCTGATGCGAAGAAAAGACCCTGATGCTGGGAAAGATTGAAGGCAGGAGGAGAAGGGGATGACAGCAGATGAGATGGCTGCATGGCATCACCGACTCGATGGACGTGAGTTTGAGTGAACTCCGGGAGTTGGTAATAGACAGGGAGGCCTGGCGTGCTGCGGTTCATGGGGTCACAAAGAGTCGGACACGACTGAGTGACTGAACTGAACTGAGTTGATTTAAAGTGTGTGTTAGTTTCAGGTATACAGCAAAGTGACTCAGTTATATGTGTGTGTGTGTGTGTGTGTGTGTACATACATACAGATACATGTACATACATTCTTTAGAGTGTTTTCTTAAGCATTGCATGCATGCTCAGTCAATTCTGACTCTGCAACCCCAGGGACTATAGCTCACCAGGCCCCTCTGTCCATGGATTTCTCAGGCAAGAATACTGGAGTGGTTTGCCATTTCCTCCTCCGGGGGATCGTCCCGAGCCAGGGATCGAACCTATGTCCTTTGTCTCCTGCATTGGCAGGTAGATTCTTTACCTCTGCATCACCTGGGAAGCCCAGCTTGCTCTAATTATAATTAATCTCTTAGTAACCTCACTACGATGAATTCTGTAACTTACATTTTTAAAGCAATGTTCTTAGACACCTATTAACATGTAAAAACACAAGTTTCCTTATTCAGCACATACATTTATCAGTGAAGAGGGAGACCCCTCCTCCCTGAAAGTTCACTGAACACCCTCCAGGATCAGAAACTTGTTGACCCAGCGCAACGTGAGAAGTTTCCATGGGCGCATGTCCAAAGACACAGGGCAGGACTTGAAGATGTAACATGGTCATTTGAAAAAGCACAAACGGTGCTCTGATGCTAATGGTTTTCAAAAGCCAGGCTCCCCTGCCTTCGTTATCCATTTTCCTGGCTTCTGTTGAGTTTTGCTGGTGAGGGGGCCTTTTTCCTTACATGAGAACTTTGCTGTATTGATGACTTAAACGATATAATTCTGGGGAAGAAGAAACATAATGAAGTGTTTCCTTCCAGATCGTTAGCATCAGAGCACATAAATAAAGGAAAAACAAAACCTAAAATATCCTCTGCTAATGCCTTTTTAAACTACCTTTTGTCTGGGCTTAAAAAAATAGTAACCCATTAATAGTCATGAAAACACGATTTCTGGGGAAACAGCACATCTTATTTGTAGACACAGAGGTGAATGTGATTGCTGGCCAGAGGAACTACTCGGGGAATTCCTCATCATGGTTAAGATAAGTGGTTTTGATAGCTTTCTTGTGAGGTAACGACAGAGGAGCTGCGATCAACCCGTTAAGATTTTAGGCAAAACTGGCCACTAACAACTTTTAGTTTCCTGTTTTCAGTAGCCCTAAAAATGGTCTGGAAGGAGTTAAACTTTGGGCAAAGGCATATTCTTTAATCAATTCCATTACCCAGAGACACAATAGCTCCTGATGAGTTTACTCAATTTCACTACTACCCAGAACCCCATGCTCTAAATTCTACCTGAGTCTTCTTGCAGGAAAAATACCACCATTTAGCATTATTATCCCTGTTTGTGCTTAACACTGTTAGCCTCATGAAGCCAATAGTAGGAGAAAGAAAGAAAGAAGAAATCACCGAAGGACGACACAAACATCTCCTCTCACGCTGGGATATTTGTCCTGGTCGTCCTCTCTTTTCCACTTGTAATTTCTGACTGATCCTAGAACATTCTTGACTGAATCATTATGCTTTTTGCATTTTGGAGTTTCTTGGGATTTATATTTTCCCTACCCCAGATGGCAATAACTCTGCTGAAGTCTTCAGAGGTACTTTAAAATATTTTTTTTTTAATTTTATTTATTTGGCTGCGTTGGGTCTTAGGTGCAGCAGACAGGATCTTGGTTGCAACGTGCAGACTCTCTGGAGTTCGGTGTTCTGGCTCCAGAGTGAGAGGGCTCAGTGGTTACAGCTTGTGGGCTTATCGGCTCTGTGGGGCATGGGATCTCAGCTCTCCTGAATAGGGATCGAATCCATTGCAAAGTGGATTGCATCTCCTGCTTTGCAAGGTGGGTTCTTAACCACTGGACCACTAGGGAAGTCACTAATTTTTATTTGATCTTCAACATTTTCTAATCAAGGTAAAGTCAGAGAACAATTGGGCTCCCTCCAAATTTTTTCTCAGATAATCACAAATATAAAATTGTATATAATTTAATGGCTAGAGACTGCAGTAAGATTCAAAACAAAACCCTCAACTCTCTCGTGTATTCTATATCACTAAAATGAATGGAGTTTAAAATAGCTCCCTATTTAAGAATTTTTTAAATATATTCTCTACATGATTAAAAGGTAAGAACCTTTTCTAAGAATCTGCAATTACTCTTTGAAGTCTGCAAAGGTTGGACTATCTCCAAGGTGCATGAGAAGACCTGTTCTCTGTATTAGCCTATCTTCCTGGTGGCTCCGATGGTAAAGAACTTGCCTGCAACGCCAGAGACCCGGGTTCCATCTGGGTTGGGAAGATCCTCTGGAGAAGGGGATGGCAACCCACTTCAGTATTCCTGCCTGGAGAATCCCACGGACAGAGGAGCCTGGTGGGCTATAGTCCGTGGGGTTATAAAGAGTCAGACACGACTGAGCAGGCACACACATATGCATACATGGAGGAGATGTGCACAACACATATGCCGTGGTTTCTCACTCACTGCCCCGTTTACCCACAACAAAAAATTCTAATGGACTCTGGATAATGCATAGGAATCCAAGGTGAGTCAAATGGACAAGGTAAGTGCATTTCATCCCCAAGTGGATATGCTCTGACATCCCTGAGAGGCTATATTGCCCATTCGAATTAGAAGCTGTTTTTTTTTTAACTTTTTATTTTGCATTGGAGTATAGCTGATTAATAATATTGTGATAGTTTCGAGTGCACAGCAAAGGGTCTCAGCCGTACCTGTACAGGTATCCATCCCCCCCTCCCATCCAGGCAGCCAGGTGGATGGACTTAGAAATTATCATACTGAGTGAAATCTGAGAAAGAGAAATATCATATGAAATCATTTATGTGCAGAATCTAAAATGACCCAATTTCTTTCCTTTTTATGGCTGAGTAATATTCCATTGTTATATGCACTGCTGCTGCTGCTGCTAAGTTGCTTCAGTCATGTCCGACTTTTTGCTAACCCATGGACTGCAGGACGCCAGGCCTGCCTGTCCATCACCGACTCCCGGAGTTTACTCAAACTTATCTCCATTGAGTCGGTGATGCCACCCAACCATCGCATCCTCTGTCATCCCCTTCTCCTCTTACCCTCAATCTTTCCGAGCATCAGGGTCTTTTCAAATGAGTCAGCCCTTTGCATCAGGTGGCCAAAGTATTGGAGTTTCAGCTTCAACATCAGTCCCTCCAATGAACATTCAGGACTGATTTCCTTTAGGATGGACTGGTTGGATCTCCTTGCAGTCCAAGGGACTCTCAAGAGACTTCTCCAACACCACAGTTCAAAAGTATCAATTCTTTCTTTATAGTCCAACTCTCATATCCATACATGACTTCTGGAAAAACCATAGCCTTGACTAGATGGACCTTTGTGGGCCAAATAATGTCTCTGCTTTTTAATATGCTGTCTAGGTTGGCCATAACTTTTTTTCCTAGGAGTAAGACTTTTTATTTCAAGGCTGCAGTCACCATCTGCAGTGATTTTGGAGCCCCCCAAAAATAAAGTCTGCCACTCACTGTTTGCATTGTTTCTCCATCTATTTGCCATGAAGTGATGGAAGCCAGATCTAGTCCCTTAAATCTATTTCTCACTTCTACTGTATAATTGTTAGGGATTTGATTTAGGTCATACCTAAATGGTCTAGTGGTTTTCCCTACTTCCTTCAATTTAAGTCTGAATTTGGCAATAAGGAGTTCATGATCTGAGCCACATTCAGCTCCCAGACTTGTTTTTGCTGACTGTATAGAGCTTCTCCATCTTTGGCTACAAAGAATATAATCAGTCTGACTTTGGTATTGCCCATCTGGTGATGTCCATGTGTAGAGTCTTCTCTTGTGTTGTTGGAAGAGGGTGTTTGCTATGACCAGTGCATTCTCTTGGCAGAACTCTATTAGCCTTTGCCCTGCTTCATTCTGTACTCCAAGGCCAAATTTGCCTGTTACTCCAGGTGTTTCTTGACTTCCTACTTTTGCATTCCAGTCCCCTATAATGAAAAGGACATCTTTTTGGGGTGTTAGTTCCAGAAGGTCTTGTAGGTCTTCATAGAACTGTTCAACTTCAGCTTCTTCAGCATTACTGGTCAGGTCATAGCTTTGGATTACCGTGATATTGAATGGCTTGCCTTGGAAATGAACAGAGATCATTCTGTCATTTTTGAGATTGCATCCAAGTACTGCATTTCAGACTCTTTTGCTGACTATGAGGGCTACTCCATTTCTTCTAAGGGATTCCTGCCCACAGTAGTAGATATAATGGTCATCTGAGTTAAATTCACCCATTCCAGTCCATTTCAGTTCGCTGATTCCTAGAATGTCGACGTTCACTCTTGCCATCTCTTGTTTGACCACTTCCAATTTGCCTTGATTCGTGGACCTGACATTCCAGGTTCCTATGCAATACTGCTCTTTACAGCATCGCACCTTGCTTCTATCACCAGTCACATCCACAACTGGGTATTGTTTTTGCTTTGGCTCCATCTCTTCATTCTTTTGGGAGTTATTTCTCCACTGATCTCCAGTAGCATATTGGGCACCTACCGACCTGGGGAGTTCATCTTTCAGTGTCCTATCTTTTTGCCTTTTCATACTGTTCATGGGGTTCTCAAGGCAGGAATACTGAGGTGGTTTGCCATTCCCTTCTCCAGTGGGCCACATTCTGTCAGATCTCTCCACCATGACCCGCCTGTCCTGCGTGGCCCTACACAGCATGGCTCATAGTTTCATTGAGTTAGACAAGGCTGTGGTCCGCGTGATCATATTGTTAGTTTTCTGTGATCGTGATGAATTCTAAGTTTCCATCTTCTCCCTTGGCTAGGTGCCTTTTACAGAACCAACCACACAGCATCATGCAGCGGTACTGATCCTATCTACTCCAGGGTCTTCCTCTCACCATTTGAAAGTGTGAGTCTACCTTCTCATGTATGAACCCATAATTATGAATCATAATTCAAATAACGGCTGGTATTGAGTTTTAAAAAAGACTAGAATGTTTCTTCTTGCATTGATCTCTAGGTTTTGGCAATTCTGAACAAGTGGCAGTGGAGTGAAATGTTACAAACTTTTGAGGAAACAGAGGAACTGTGCAAACACATAACTCAGTTGGCTTTTATTCTTCACTGTGGGTGTTTATATTGGATTCTTTTGAAATAAATTTCAGTCAACTTTGCAAATGTTGCTTCTTTGGTAGCATGTTCTGAAGAGATGGAGTCCTTAAATGATAGCATTAAATGTGTATCATTTGTAGCATTTAATATATATCATGTGTAACATTTAACATGTATCATTTTTAACATTTAATGTGTATCTTTGTTCTTCATCAAGAACACGAAACCAAAGACTGGTTCTCTTGATTTCATTAAAAATGCATTGCCTTGTCCTTCGGAGCAGGTCTGTTGACTAATTAGATACTGACAGTTCTAAATGATGCTTTCCCGCCCGCTACCTTACCCTCGCCGGGTGGTTTATTATAAGTGCGTTGCTCTTCTCAGTTTTCCTCCCATACTGTTGTGAAGTGTTGCTATGAGGCAGCTGAACAGCTGCTCTGATTTCTCCAGAAGTGGCTGCATTCCAGGAGTGGGCAAAGCGAATTATGTAAATTTCATTTTTTTTTCAGGATTTCCTTGGAAACCAGAGATGCGGCTCCTGTTTGAATTGGACCTGAAGACAAGAACATGAAGTGGAACTCCGGTGGGGCTGGGGGCAGTGCGGGATTCTGGGGATGACATTCAAAGTAGTTGCCTTCATTTTTGTATTTCAGATATACGTATTCAGCTTACAGGAGCTGCAAGAGCCCAAAGAAAGAACAGCAACACCGATGGCAGTTCCCAACCCCATCCTCACATCCACTGACCTAAATTGATCGAGGCCACTAAAAATGAGGAAGTAGTAAAATTCAGACTGTCTCCCCTCATGAACTTACAAAAGCTAAACTAAGTAGAAGTGCCAGCCAGTCTCTGGTTATTTCAATATATAAAAAGCCAGACAGGGGTGATTCAACCCTAGTCTTCTTGTAAGGCACTCATTCTGGTCGATTGGTGGAGAGAGACCTTACTTTGTACTCAGTACTGTGTTAGATATTGAGAAAACAGTGATGAAAATCAGCGTACTCCTTGCTAGAGCCCACAGGGTAGAATAGGAAACTCTAGACACTGAAACCTTGCTGCAATAGAATGAGCAGTTTAGGAACATATGAGGGCCAATGTGCAATCCTAAGGGAGCCCTGATTCTCCTGGATATTTCTGGAATGTCTGCTATAGCATGACACTTGCTAAATACTGGAGAACAGTTATTTAGGGATGGTTCTAAAAATGACTATCCACATGATACCAAACAAAACACGTCAAATAACCAGTTGCTTTGCTACATTATGCCAAATAACTCACCATCCAAAATATATTGCAGATAGAATGACCCAGATGTCTTGAACACATGAGAACATGACTAAGAAGACAGTTCTGACCCTTGAATTGATCTAAGAATCCGTTTAGAACCTTTGATCTCAGAAATACCGATTTTAAAAAACAAAGTTCCAAAGATTACAGAAACACACAAAATTAAATTTTTATAAAGGTGTGAGAATTTTTGAATTTCTTATTAGTGTATGATATTATATTTGTGCTGTTTCTACTCTTTTTACAGTTTTTATTTCTTTTTAACTTTATTATTATTTTCTATGTATTTTTTCCAAAGTTAGATGATTTTTTATTGTTATTTATACTTTTAATTGCATGTTGCTCTCTATTTTGGCTTCCCTGGAGGCTCAGAGGGTTAAGAATCTGCCTGAAATGCAGGAGACAGGTTCAATCCCTGGGTTGGGAAGATCCTCTGGAGAAGAGAATGGCAACCCACTCCAGTATTCTTGCCTGGAGAATTCCAAGGACAGAGGAACCTGCCTGGTTATAGTCCATGGGGTCACAGAGACGGGCATGATTGAGCGACTCACACACACACAACCTGGGGTCACAGAGACGGGCACGACTGAGAGACTCACACACACATAACCACAGGCTCACAGAGACGGGCACGACTGAGAGACTCACACACACATGCACACTTGCTTTACAATGTTGTATTCCTCCTGGTGTCGAACCAGCATCTCCTGCATTGCAGGTGGATTCTTTACCAACTGAGCTATTGGGGAAGCCCATAGAGTGTTCTTATATTCCAGTAATAAAAATATTTTGTTTTGTGGACTTCCAATAACTGACAAGTTGCCATCCTCTATAATTTACATGTGTTTTTTCCCCCAGTATTTTAATCATTACAAAATAAGCCTTTAGTTCTAGGTAGATGGGGTTTCCCTGGTAGCTCAGGCTGGTTTTATCCCTACGTTGGGAAGATCCCCTGGAGAATTAAATGGCAGCCCACTCCAGTATGCTTGCCTGAAGAATCCCGTGGACAGAGGAGCCTGGTGGGCAAAGAGTAAGACATGACTGAGCGACTAAACAGGCACACTAGGTAGATGGGATTTGTTAATTCTCACTTGAAAAATAAAGAAGTAGAAATTTCTTTCTAATTAAACTTGGAATATGATTTTAGGGTTTGATGGCTTTGACTGATAGGTTTAGTAAATATATAGGTTTTTTTTTTTTCTCCCTATAATTCTATGTCTTAGTTTTTAGCCAAAAAATAAAAATAAAAATAAAAATTAGTTACCAAGCCTCTCGCATGACGTTGTCAGATGACTCATATCTCCTTTGTCATTTCTAAGAATCGGTCGGGCCATTTGTTTTTCTCTCTTTCTTTTCCTCTTCCTGCTTACAAAGCTCTCAGCAATTCTTTAGGTATTGTTTGTATTCTCACAAAGAATACAGACACTCTAGCCAGAGATTGGGTAACTTTGTGAGGTCCTAACAAGGGCCTTCACATTTCTCTTCTCTATTATCTGTTTATTCTGGCCAGCACCCATGGCCCAAACCCAAGGCCTGAAGCCACTGCACTTGGAAGACCGATTCTCACAAGTCATACTCTTTCCAAGCAGGTCAGGAGATCGGGGTGGCTTCTGGTTTGTAAATACGTACCATCATTCCTTCTTGTTTTGAAAAGTGTGAATCTGTTCCAACGTGACTGGTAGATTAAGGATCCATTTGAGGATAACAAACTTTGCATCTATGAAGAAAACTGGGCGCCAAAGAATTGGTGCTCTCGAATTGTGATGCTGGAGAAGACTCTTGAGAGTCCTTGGACTGCAAGGAAATCCACCCAGTCCATCCCAAAGGAAATCAGCCCTGAATATTCATTGGAAGGACTGGTGCTGAAGCTGAAGCTCCAATACTTTGGTCACTTGATGAGAAGAACTGACTCACTGGAAAAGACCCTGATGCTGGGAAAGATTGAGGGCAGGAGGAGAAGGGGACGACAGAGGATGAGATGGCTGGATGGCATTACCGACTCAATGGACATGAGTCTGAGAAAGCTCTGGGAGTTGGTGATGGACAGGGAGGCCTGGCCTGCTGCAGTTCATGGGGTCACAAAGAGTTGGACACAACTGAGTGACTGAACTGAAACTGCATTTGCTTGGGTGAATGTGTTGCCAGTGTTCCTTTGTTTGTGAATAAGGAATGCTAAGTAAACGCAAAACTGCGCTGGTATGAACCAAACCAGCTGGGACTACACAAAGTCCATCCATAATCACACTTCACAAGGGCCCTGAGCCACACCTAACCACATCTGCTGTTACAACTTCCCCATTGCAGAGAAACATTGTTCCCACCACTCTCCAGTAACTCACAGCTGCTGTGACCAGCCCACTTCCATGAGCAACTGTCAGGTGCCACATTTGCCAGAGGATTTAAGTATTTCTTAACCATTTAACACGTGCTACCATTTTGGTTGGGTTTCTCTGGTGGCTCAGTGGTAAAGAATCCGCTTGCCAATACAGGAGACAGGGGTTCAACCCCTGGGTTGGGAAGATCCCCTGGAGGAGGAAATGGCAACTCACTTCAGTATCCTTGCCTGAAGAATCCCATGGACAGAGGAGTCTGGCAGGGTTGCAAAAGAGTCAGCCACAACTTTGCTACTAAACAATAAAAATCACCATTTTGGTTGGGTGTCTATGCTTTCTTTGGTAATTTTTTTTTTAGTGAGTTCTCATTAAATTCAGGAACAGTGTGTCCCAAGCTCAATGGATCCAAAGCCTTGTGGGTTTTACTGCAGGCTTTTGCATACAGCGGTGATTTGGAGGAACACACACCAAATTGGGCTTCCCTGGTGGCTCAGTTGATAAAGAAACCACCTGCAATGCAGGAGACCCCGGTTTGATTCCTGAGTCGGGAAGATCCACTAGAGAAGGGATAGGCTACCCACTCCAGTATTCTTGGGCTTCCCTTGTGGCTCAGCTGATAAAGATTCCTCCTGCAACAAGGGAGACCTAGGTTCCATCCCTGGGTGGGGAAGATCCCCTGGAGAAGGGGAAGGCTACCCGCTCCCGTATTCTGACCTGGAGACTTCCATGCACTTGTATTCCATGGGGTCACAAACAGCCAGACACGACTGAGCGATTTCTTTCACTTTTCATACACCAAATTATAGCAGAACCGACTGTGTATGCAAACCGAAAGATACGAGTAGGGCAGCGTGTGTGCCTTGAGTGTGAGGAAGAAAGACACCAATGAACTTATCTACAAAGTGGAAATGGACTCACAGGCACAGAGGACCGGCTTGTGGTTATCAGTATGGAGGTAAGGTGGGAGAGGGATGAGCTGGGGTTTGGGACCAGCAGATACAAAGTATTAAAGAATGGATACACAAGGTCCTATTTACAACACAGAGAACTATACTCAATATTCTATGATAAACCATAATTGAAAATAATATAAAAAAGAATGTATGTAATGTGTGTAACTGAATCTCTTTGTTGTGCAGCAGAAACTAACACAACATCTTGAGTCAACTATGAAAGTGAAAGCATTAACCACTCAATCGTGTCTGACTCTTTGAGACCCCCATGGATTATAGCCCTCCAGGCTCCTCTGTGGAATTCTCCAGGCAAGAATACTGGATGGGTTGCCATTTCTTTCTCCAGGGGATCTTCCTGACCCAGGGACCGAATCTGGGTCTCCTGCACTCTTCAGTGTCTGAGCCACCAGGGAAGCCTATACTTCAATTTAATTTAATTTAAATTTATTTATTTTAATTGGAGGCTAATTACTTTACAATATTGTATTGGTTTTGCCATACATCAACATGAATCCACCACAGGTGTACATGTGTTCCCAATCCTGAACCTCCCTCCCACCTCCCTCCCCATACCATCCCTCTGGGTAATCCCAGTGCACCAGCCCCAAGCATCCTGTATCCTGCATCGAACCTGGACTGATGATTCATTTCTTATATGATATTATACATGTTTCAATGCCATTCTCCCAAATCATCCTACCCTCTCCCTCTCCCACAGAGTCCAAAAGACTGTTTTTTTAAAAAAGGAGGAATGTCATTAAGACACGCACCTAAAATTTGTTATAAACCATTAATAATGCTGGCATTAATTGTGTCCTGTAAGAACATTGCCCTAAGCCTTGTGTATGTATCACCAAATCAATCCTCATGGCAAAGTTACTAAGGGAGCATTGCTGTGCAGGAAGAATTGCTCTCTCTTGACTGGGTGTGAGGGCAAAGCTTCCGCCTTCTCATTACCTGGGAGCTGGCCGCCTCTGCTCTGACTTGAGCTCTGAGGAGCTCCTCCAGCTTCCGTCCATCCTTCCTTTCTTCCCCATCACCCCCGTCCGGTGTGCGTTATTGGATGCCGGACCGCTCTCATCACCTCTCCCATGGACCCACAGATCGTCCATGGGAGGCAGTCACGCTTCATTTTTCCTGAAGCAGCTGGAAAGGCAGAGAAATCCCATGGAACAGCATCTCCTCTCTCCCTTGTTGTTTAGTGGTTGAGTCACGTCCAGCTCTTTGCGACTCCATGAACTGTAGCCTGCCAGGCTCCTCTGTCTGTGGAATTCTCCGGCCAAGAACAGTGGAGCTGGTTGCCATGCCCTCCTCCAGGGGATCTTCCTGACCCAGGTCTCCTGCATTGGCAGGCAGATTCTTTATCACTGAGCCACCTGGGAAGCCGTCTCTCTCACCACAGGGGCTACAGATCCCTCGTTATGTAGGTCTCCCAGGTACAGGCAGGGCCCAGTGTGCTCTCCTGATCAGCCCTTGGAATCACAGCACACGCTGTCCAAACAGGCCTTTGGGAGGTTTGAGATGAGGTGGTCAGGCCAACCTCTCAGGACTAGGGAGGAACAGAGTAAGATGGATGGATGCACTGTTTCACAAAACACATTCTTGAAAAATTTCCCTCCCTACTCTCTTGGTTCTTTTTTTTTTTTTTCAATTGGAGGATAATGGCTTATAATATTGTGTTGGTCTCTGCCATACATCAACATGAATCAGCCATAGGCATACACATGTCCCCTCCCTTCTGAACCCCCTCCCGTCTCCCCTCCCCACCCCACCCCTCTGGGTTGTCCCAGGGCACTGGGTTGAGCTCCCTGCATCAAACAGCAAATTCCCACCTGCTGCATTTCACAGATGGTAATATATATTTTTCCAAGCTATTCTCTTAGTTTGACCCACCCTCTCCCCCCAGGTCACTGCAGCACTTTTTACAATAAGTAGGACTTGGAAGCAACCGAGATGCCAATTGACAGATGAATGGATACAGAAACTTTGGGTACATATATACAGTGGGATATTACTCCACTATCAAAAAGAACACACCTGAGCCAGTCCTAGTGAGGTGGATGAACATAGAGCCTATTAGAAGAGTGAAGTCAGAAAGAGAAAGATGAATACTGTATATTAACATATGCATATAAATCTAGAAAGATGGTGCTACAGACCTATTTGCAGGGAAGCAGTGGAGATGGAGACATAGGTTGTTGTTTTTTATTATAATTTTTATTGAGGTATAGATGGCTCATCTGGTAAAGAATCCGCTTGCAATGTGGGAGACCTGGGTTCCGTCCCTGGGTTGGGAAGATGCCCTGGAGAAGGGAAAGGCTACCCACTCTAGTATTCTGGCCTGGAGAATTCCAAGGACTGTATAGCCCACAGGGTCGCAGAGCGTCCGACACGAGCAACTTTCACTTTCTCTTTTCATAGTTGACTTACAGTGTTGTGTTAGTTTCGGGTGTACAGCAGAGTGACTCAATAATGCCTACAGATATATCTACTTTTTCAGATTCTTTTCCCTTATAGATTACTATAAAATACTAAGCAGAATTCCCTGTGCTATACCGTAGGTCCTTGATGCTTATCTGTTTTATATATTGGAGTGTATATCTGTTATGCCCAGCCTCCTAGCGTATCCCTCCCCACACACATCTCCCCTTTGGTAATCGTGTTTGTTTTCTATGTCTGTGAGTCTATTCTGTTCCGTATATGGTTCATTTGTATCTTTCCTTTTTTTTTTAAGATTCCGCATAAAAGCCATATCACGTGAGAGCTGTCTTTGTCTTGGTTCTCTTTGTTCTCAAAGGAGGCGAGGTGACTCACCTGCGGTGCGACAGGTCTGACTTTTCCACTGAATATCTGCACACGGTACGCAGGGACTTTCAATAGCTCCCGTCTGGCAACCTTTTCAGACCAGGAAACTCGGGGAGAATGGGCGTGCGAGTCCCTGGCTTCCTCAAACACTGGAGCAGGGTTAATGAGAAGAAAGAGAGAGAATTACACAAGCTGAATGTTCCCACTAAAAGATATTTGATGTGGCTAAGAAACACGGTTTGGGGCTGTGGGCTTAGCGTGTGGGAAGAACTTTCTTAACTGGATGTTTTGTAAAGGCTTATATTAACCCCTGGTGGCTCAGATGGTAAAACATCTGCCTACAACGCGGGAGACCTGTGTTCAATCCCTGGGTTGGGAAGGTCTCCTGGAGAAGGAAATGGCAACCCAGTTCAGTATTCTTGCCCGGAAAATCCCATGGATGGAGGAGCCTGGTAGGCTACAGTCCATGGGTCACAAAGAGTCAGACACGACTGAGCAATTTCACTCACTCACATTAACCCAGGGCTTCCCAGGTGGCGCTAGTGGTGAAGAAGCTGCTGGCCAATGCAGGAGACACAAGTTCGATCCCTGAGTCAGGATGATCTCCTGCAGGAGGAAATGGCAACACAGTCCCGTATTCTTGCCTGGGAAATCCCATGGACGGAGGAGCCTGGCGGGCTTCCGTCCACGGGGTTGCAAAAAGAGTGGGACATGACTGAGTGACTGAGCACGCATGTTAACACAAGCAGATTTGTGCCCTCATGCCTTCGGTTCATAACTGCCCTGGCAGGGCTGCAGACTTTTTAATCTGCGATGCTAAGTGTGTGGTGCTTCCTATGGTGAGTCTGTCCGCAGTGAAGCAACTGTTTCCATAGAAACAGGGATGCAGGTACAGATGGCCTCAAAGGGATGGTGCCCAGGCTCTACCTGCCAAATGGGAACAGCCTCCAGCTGTGGTCCTGGCCTTGAGCCATGGACCAAGAGGGTTTCTGAGGACAGCCAGGCCACTCAGACCCCAGGCAGGGCCTGCAAGCCACGTGGATGGTGTCAGTAAGTCACTGCTGCCTCATCGGTGAGCTCGCCAGATGCTGGCCACACAGGTGGTCTCCAAGCAGAGATGCAGGTTCTGTGTGGGCCTCAGCTGAGTCATCAACATGCCCCTAGCAGGTGCAGGAAGCCTCAGCAGGGAGCTCCATACCTCGGAGTACGGCTTGTCCTCAGCAAAAGTCAGCCATAAGGGGAACACCCACACTGTATACCAGTGCTTTGAGCCATTAGGAGTGCTCAGTCTCAAAGCCATGCCTGATGCTTTGCAACCCCATAGCCTGTAGCCCACCAGGCTCCTCTGTCCATGGGGTTTCCCAGGCAAGAATCCTGGAGTGGGTTGCCACGCCCTCCCCCAGGGGATCTTCCTGACCTGGGGATCGAACCTGCGTCTCTTGCATCTCCTACATGTGCAGGTGGTATGTGTGGAAGCCCGTAATATTAGGCGGCTGAACCATAATTTTTGTGCCACACTGAGTTCTGGGTGCGGCAGCAAGACAAGTCTTTAAAGTATAGGTGGTAGGCCTAAGTAGGCAGTTCTGAATCAGCCAAAAGAGAGAGAGAGAAAAAAAAATCAGCCTTGCCATCCTGTCTCTTTTCCACTGGCTCCAAAATTACCTCCCAATACAGGTCCTTAAGTGGGGACTGAATTAGGGAAAAATTTAAACGTGGAAATTGAGTCACTAAGTCATGTCCAATTCCTTGTGGTCTATACCCTACTAGGCTCCTCTGTCCATGGAATTTCAGGCAAGAATACTGGAATGAGTTGCCATTTCCTAACTCCAGGGGATCTTCCCAAAACAGGGGTCGAACCTGCATCTCTCCGGTGTTCCTGATTGGCAAGGGATCCTTTACCACTAGTGCCAACTGGGAAGCCCAAGGTACCTTGCACCCAAGCAACTCAAAACCAGGAAACAGTGGAAAGACCACTTTGAAACAGAGTTGAAAACTCATGGCTGCACTCGGAAGACTCGAGGTAGATGCACACCCAGAGCTGTGGAACCATGAGCCTCAAGGGATAAGTGCAAATTAGCAGGCTGTGGACAGATGGATACGAAAGAAGAAAAGATGCAAAGAGAGCTGAAAGCAAAGTTTTAATTTGGCAAGAAAGCAGTGATGTCTAAGAGACTAAAAAGTGAGTTTTTCCTCCCGGGTATAGCAGGTAAGTCGTGCCAAAAATAACCATCTGTATCGCAAGGAGCTTACTCTCAGCTGAGCAAGTTTGCACATCACAGATTGTAGACAAGTGTTCTGAACTGAGAGCCATGCCAATGGTAATAAATCCAAGATGTTCTTTGTTTGCTCAGACAAAGCTGGGTGTCTTCTACAGTTCCTTTGCAATGCTAGGTTCTGAAACCATAATATTTCCTGAGATTAATCTCTAGTAGCTGAGGACAATCTTGTTTTCTAAATTTGTTGGTGATAAGGATGTGGGGTTATTTTTATTAGAGTCTTTCAAGAAAGGTCATGGCATTGGAGTCTTCATGTTGAAAGAATTTCATTTCCAGAATCCCAAAGAAGCTACCCGCATTGCTGAGCAAAACACCCCAGGATACAGCTGCTGAATGAATAGTAACTCTAGATTGGTATCAAGTGCACTTCAAGTCGGAGTAGAATGAGAAGCTAAATTGGATATTTTAGAATATATGACATTTTTGTTGGATCTTTGGTGTGCAAAGGGAAGAGAACTCGGTGCAGGGTTAATTCTTTTGGATGCTCCTATACTGTACATAAAACACAAACTTGAACTCACAAGAGGCATACTCTTTGAATCAATTCCCTCCAAGAATCTCTAGTTTGGAGATACTTCATTACTGAGCCATAAGATTGTCACTTGGAGAAGGCAATGGCACCCCACTCTGGTGCTCCTGCCTGGAGAATCCCGTGGATGGAGGAGCCTGGAAGGCTGCAGTCCATGAGGCTGCTGAGGGTAGGACATGACTGAGTGACTTTACTTTCACTTTTCACTTTCATGCATTGGAGGAGGAAATGGCACCCCACTCCAGTGTTCTTGCCTGGAGAATCCCAGGGACGGGGGAGCCTGGTGGGCTGCCGTCTATGGGGTCGCACAGAATCGGGCACAACCGAAGTGACTTAGCAGCAGCAGCAGCAAGATTGTCACTTAATCTTTTTGCAGTACCCTGATATGCTACTTTGGGTCATGTGGTTGGACACAGTTTGAAACGAGAAATAGAAGGGGGCCTGACTTTCCAGCTTTTATTTTATTTAGCATTTTGTTCCGACCCATTTCAGAGCATCCTGAGAGGACCACGTGAACTGCTCACTTGTGGATCTAAGAAGAGACCCAGAATGGGTGTGGCTGGTACTGGAGGGGCCCATGAAATTGAAGACAAGACTGTCCTCAAAAATCAAGCCACTGGTTCTTCCCTGATGGACTTAATGTCTAAGCAACAATGGATTATGACCTCAGAAACCTGGATCAATCATTCTTTGCAGCTTCAGAAGTTCCCCCCAATAACATGTGTGATCCTTCCTACCCTTTAATCACTTCCACCGGAAGAGACGAAGTTGTTTATCAGATCAGCCACTTCGAGGAGCATAATTTGGTCATGCTGACATCAGCTCTTCTTTGCTTTCTTTTTTCCTCTTTCCTCATCCCTAAGAAGTAAAGCTCCTCCCTCCCTCAGTCTGACCTTGGCGGTCTTTGCCTTGCACGTCCAGTCTGGCATGGACACGGCGTGCTTGTATGTTCCATTCAGAGTCACTAAATATATCCATCTGGCTCTGACACTAAGCTCCATCCTCTTCCATAAGTTTTATCATTAATCCAGGTGATAATTTGAACCTACCAGCTTACTTTTGTGCAATATTTTCTCAATTTCCTCAGAACTTGGATTTGGAAAAGGGATGCTCTGTATTAAGCTGGTCAAATTCCCTATAACTAACATGGATCTCGATTTGCAGATAAGATGAATGGATTTTTGTGAGAGAGACAGGCTTAACAAGTTCATGGCATTAGCGAAGAAATGGAGCCAATATCTAGGCAAAGTCCGACTGGTTTTATGTGTGTTCAGTTGGGTCGGACTCTCTGAGACCCCATGAACTGTAGCCCACCAGGCTCCTCTGTCTGTGGGATTTCCCAGGCAAGAATACTGGAGTGGGTTGCCATTTCTTTCTTCAGGGGATCTTCCAACCCAGGGACTGAACCCAGATCTCCTGCACTGCAGGCAGATTCTTTACTGTCTGAGCCCCCAGGAAAGCATTTATTTGGTGGCAAACAGAAATGGGATGAGTTAGGAGTCAGAACCCTTTGCCCCTTTGAGATAAGAGTAACTGAAAAAGAGTGTGTGTAAAGGAGGGTGGAGAAGAGAGAAGAGCTGGAGAAGCAGCCAGGGGTGAGGGGAGAGAACGTTTGCATGGGTGGCCTTCTCACTGATGTGGATCCACCCTCCTAAGGCTCCACGGGGAAGAAGTGATCATGAAAAACATGACAGTCATGACCCAGAGAATCCCATGGCAGAGGTGGGGAAATAAGGTAAGGCTTAGCTCAGTATATACATATGTTAATGTTTATTATTTTTACTTATTTGTACCCATCAGTTAAGAAAAAGCCTATGACATCTCTGGTACTGCTCTCCTTTTTAAAGAACATTTCTTTGTGGTACATATTTGATCTCATGCACTGAATGAGCTGTGCAAAGATGTTCAAACTCAAAGCAAGATTCTGTTCAGTTCAGTCACTCAGTCATGTCCGACTCTTTGCGACCCCATGGACTGCAGCACACCAGGCCTCTCTGTCCATCACCAACTCCCGGAGTTTACTCAACCTCATATCCATTGAGTCAGTGATGCTATCCAATCATCTCATCCTCTGTCCTCCCCTTCTCCTCCCACCTTCAATCATTCCCAGCATCAGGGTCTTTTGCAATGAGTCAGTTCTTCACATCGGGTGGCCAAACTATTGGAGTATCAGCTTCAGCATCGGTCCTTCCAATGAATATTCAGGACTTATTTCCTTTAGGATGGACTGGTTGGATCTCCTTGCAGTCCAAGGGACTCTCAAGAGTCTTCTCCAACACCACAGTTCAAAAGCATCAATTCCGTGGTGCTAAGCTTCCTTAACAGTCCAACTCTCACATCCATACATAATTACTGGAAAAACCATAGCTTTAACTAAACAGACCTTTGTGGCAAAGTAATGTCTCTGTTTTCTAATATGCTGTCTAGTTTGGTCATAGCTCTTCTTCCAAGGAGAAAGCATCTTTTAATTTTGTGGCTGTAGTCAACATCTGCAGTGATTTTGGAGCCCAAGAAACTAAAGTCTCTCACTGTTTCCATTGTTTCCCCATCTATTTGCCATGAAATGATGAGACCAGATGCCATGATCTTAGTTTTCTGAATGTTGAATTTTAAGCCAACTTTTTCACTCTCCATTTTCATTTTCGTCAAGAAGCTCTTTAGTTCTTCTTTGCTTTCTGCCATAAGGGTGGTGTCATCTGCATATCTGAGGTTATTTTTATTTCTCCCATCAATCTTGATTCTAGCTTGTGCTTCATCTAGCCCAGCGTTTCTCATGATGTACTCTGCATAGAAGTTAAATAAGCAATGTGATAATATACAGCCTTGACCTATTCCTTTTCCAGTTTGGAACCAGTCTGTTGTTCCATGTCCAGTTCTAACTGTTGCTTCTTGACCTGCATACAGATTTCTCAGGAGGCAGGTCAGGTAGTCTGGTGTTCCCATCTCTTTAAGAATTTTCCACAGTTTGTTGTGATCCATACAGTCAAAGGCTTTGGCATAGTCAATAAAGCAGAAATAGATGTTTTTCTGGAACTCTCTTGCTTTTTCAATGATCCAACAGATGTTGGCAATTTGATCTCTGGTTCCTCTGCCTTTTCTAAATCCAGCTTGAACATCTGGAAGTTCATGGTTCACATACTGTTGTGGCTTGGAGAATTTTGAGCAATATTTTGCTAGCATGTGAGATGAGTTCAGTTGTGTGGTAGTTTGATCATTCTTTGACATTGCCTTTCTTTGGGATTGGAATGAAAACTGACCTTTTCCAGTCCTGTGGCCACTGCTGAGTTTTCCAAATTTGCTGGCATATTGAGTGCAGCACTTTCACAGCATCATCTTTTAGGATTTGAAATAGTTCAACTGGAATTCCATCACCTCTACTAGCTTTGTTCATAGTGATACTTCCTAAGGCCCACTTGACTTCATATTGACTTCACAAGATTGACCTAAATCAAACAAAAAGAAAAAAAAAAAACAACAAATATTTTCAGCCTCATAGAGCTGCGGGAACCAGACACCTCATTAGAAGTCAATTAACTAAAAACCACCAAGAATTGGATAAGGATTTGTCTTACTTTGGACACAGCAGTGATTTAACTGGAGAGAACACCAAGAACCGTCCTTCCAGGGTGATTAGCATAGCCATTAAGCATTGGTTCAGATTAGGACTGACGCTGAAGGGAGAGAAGAGGCTGGAGTCACAGCGCCCCTGCAGGCAGTTAGAAAGGAGGTCTGTGGACGACAGAAAGGATGGAGTGAAATTGTCAGGTGAAGAGTCTAGTTCTTCAGGGTGCATATTTAGTTTCTAAAATTCTGCATCTCTCTGGTTTAAATATCGGGAGGTTTGGGTTTTTAAGGAACGTTAGAGAGAGTACAAGAGGGCTTCAGTGAGGCTCTATTTGAAAATTTCTTAACAGTTTTTGAACATCCACAGCCAGTAAGTGATGAGTCAGTCCAAAAGAGCATAATAAAAATAATCTCAGCAAGTAATGATATCCATCTATTGCTTCTGTCTACAATGTATTCATTGAAAAGTAGAGAGCATGGTCAAAAGTTTCTCAGAGTTTCTCTGGCTAAAATTTTGTAACATGGCTATATCCATCTATATGATACATATAGTCTACATAGAAATATATAAAATTATGTATTTCTAAAACAAATATTAAAATATATAGGTACTAGAGATAGACACTAAAAGAAAATCTTTGATACACAGGAAAACAAAAAAGTCACTGATTTTATTTATTTTTAGTGTCTTTGTCTTAACTTCTAGAAAATGACCCAACTTTACCATCAGCAAATCTTTGTGCGAAAAAATAATTCTGGTACTAATTATGTATCATTTGGGTTATTTAAGCTTCTCCCAGGGAAAATGTGTTTCAAATATATTTCATATTTGTCTGCTGCTCCAGGGGCCCTTGTGCTGTGCTATGCACAGTCCTTTTTGACTCTTCTGTGAGCCCCTGGACTGCAGCCTGCCAGGCTCCTCTGTCCATGGGATTCTCCAGGCAAGAAGACTGGAGTGGGTTGCCATGCCCTCCTCCGGGGGATCTTCCTGACCCAGGGATCCAATCCATGTCTCTTGTGCCTCCTTCATTGGCAGGCAGGTTCCTTACCACTGGCGCCACCTGGGAAGCCCTGCTTAAACTGTAAGATTTGACCCCAGAAAGGGAGCTCTCTGACAGCAAGCCATGCTCATCCTGCCGTGTCTTCTTATGCTTACGGGGACGTTCCACCGAGGTTTAGAGGAAAAAGAAGTTCCTCAGATAAAAGTATTCCCGTAGCCCTTTCCCCCTAGCATTTTTGATTCCACTGGCATGAATTTGAGCAAACGCCAGGAGACAGTGAAGGACAGAGGAGCTCGGCGTGCTGCAGTCCACGGGGTCTCAAAGAGGCGGACGTGACTTACCAACTGAACAACGACAACAAATCCTATTTAGGAAGGAGAGGCTCTTGCTTAATACACAAACGCTTTTGTAAGAGGATAAGATCTTCCAGGGAACTGGATTTAACCAGACTAGAACAAGAGCGGTATTAGAAATAACAAAAATAACTTAATTCCTAAATGTGTGGGATCTAATTCCAGGCTGACCGGTTTCTAATCTCAGACTCTTTGTCACAGTAGGCAGGCAACTCAGGTAAAGTCCTTTTAACCCGCCAGGGCTTGGTTTTCCCCATTTGAAGATCTTAATTACAGCATTACTTATTCATATGATTGGCATGACAATTAAATAAGGAATACATCCAAGGCAATTCAAAAAGAACTTAGACTAAATCAATATGCTCAGTGTTTGCGGCTTTTGGCTAAAATAAATAAGTAAATAAATATTAACTTGCAATATTCTCTATACTATAGAGAAAATAAACATATGACTTTTTCAGTACAACCTGGATTTTGATGCTCTGACCCTTCGAATGAATGGAGAAATTTTATTTCTTGGGGTTTTAAAGAAGGAGACAACAATTTGTTTTGGGTCAGTCTCCCTGTTTTTGTCTAGGCCAAGTGGTATGTTATAGCTCCAAACTTAGTTCTTAGACAAGCCTGGTTCTTGCCCTGGCATCTAGTGCTAATCAAATCAGCTGATTGGGACACAAACAAATCCCAGTCACAGAGATAAAATAGATTTTGAAACAGTGTCTCACTGAGGTTCCCATTATCGTCCATCTATTCATTACAAAACAGAATGCTTTCTATTCCCTTCGGAACAAAAAGAAACAGTACAATCAAGTATTGTTCTCGGTTGTTGGTTTCTTGTTCTTCTAATGAATTGTGAAAAACGTTCGGGCTCTCCTAGCAAAAGATGAGTAAACATCTAAATTTATCATAATATTTTGCAGGCTCAGAAAGATTAAAATATACAGTTAGGAAAACGCATAAACTTGCTGACTGTGGGAGTTCAGGAAACAAAGAATCTGAGTTTTGCTTTTTGTTGTTGTTGTTATATCTACACTGTTATTACAGAATGTTAGGTTAATATGTGCATTAATTAAGTCATCTCAGATGCACTATAGTATCTTATTATTTGTCATTTTAAACAATTTTGGTCCCATTTCTATGTTAAGCATCCTGCTTTACTTTGGGTTTAATTTTCGTGAACAATAAGTAACTCTGAACAGTAGGATTCAGCCTCTTTTTCCTACGCTACCAGTGGTTCCAACAATAACAAAGCATTTGTTCAAAAGACAGCACAAGGCTCATGAGTGGAAACCAAACACATTTCAGGTGCTCACTGGGAGGCCTTATGTCCATGCCTAACCAGGCTCCAATGGAACTGATGCCACGGAGTACTGGAGGGAGGGAGCTTTCAGAAACGCAGAGACAGCCCTTGTGTCCCAGAGGACCTCGTTTCCCTCCTCTGTAAAGAGAACAGAATATTTCAAGTTTGTTTGTTTTTTTTTCCCCTTGGCTGCACTGCACAGCATTTGAGATCTTAGTTCCCTGTTCAGTTCAGTTCAGTTGCTCAGTCGTGTCTGACTCTTCGCAACCCCATGGACTGCAGCATGCCAGCCTTCCCTGTTCATCACCAACTCCTGGAGTTTACTCAAAACTCATGTCCATTGAATCGGTGATGCCATCCAACCATCTCATCCTCTGTCATCCCATTCTCCTCCTGCCTTCAATCTTTCCAACATCAGGGTCTTTTCCAGTGAGTCAGTGCTTCACATCAGGTGGCCAAAGTATTGGAGTTTCAGCTTCAGCCTCAGTCCTTCCAATGAATATTCAGGACTGATCTCCTTTAGGATGGACTGGTTGGATCTCCTTGCAGTCCAAGGGACTCTCAAGAGTCTTCTCCAACACCACAGTTCAAAAGCATCAATTCTTTGCCACTCAGCTTTCTTCATAGTCCAACTCTCACATCCATACATGACTACTGGAAAAACCATAGTTTTGACTAGGCGGACCTTTGTTGGCAAAGTAATGTCTCTGCTTTTTAATATGCTGTCTAGATTGGTCATAGCTTTTCTTCCAAGGAGTAAGCATCTTTTAATTTCGTAGCTGCAGTCATAATCTGCAGTGATTTTTGAGCCCCCCAAAATAAAGTCTGTTACTGTTTCCACGGTTTCCCCATCTACTTGCCATGAAGTGATGGGACCAGATGCCATGATCTCAGTTTTCTGAATGTTGAGCTTTAAGCCAACTTTTTCACTCTCCTCTTTCACTTTCATCAAGAGGCTTTTAAGTTCCTCTTCGCTTTCCGCCATAAGGGTGGTGTCATCTGCGTATCTGAGGTTATTGATATTTCTCCCAGCAATCTTGATTCCAGCTTGTGCTTCTTCCAGTCCAGCGTTTCTCATGATGCACTCTGCATATTAGTTCCCTGGATATGACTCCCAGGAGTCAAATCCGTTTCTTCTGCATTGGAAGCACAGAATCTTAAGCACTGGAATGCCAGGGAAGTTCATTCAAGGATTCTCTGAAGAACTATAATTCAGAAGAGACTAAAGTGTACTTACAAATAAGGAGAAATTTGCCCACTGCGACATAGGGCTTCCTTGGTGGCTCAGACAGTAAAGAGACTGCCTGTAATGCAGGAGACACAGGTTCGATCCCTGAGTCAGGAAGATCAAGAAGGAAATGGCCACCCATTCCAGCATTCCCACCTGGAGAATTGCATGGACAGAGGAGCCTGCTGGGTTATAGTCCACAGGGTCACAAAGAGTTGGACATGACTGAAGAAACTTAACAGGCAAGACACTTGATGGGCTAGAAGACAGCATTGTGATTTGTGAAAGATAAATTTGAGTTCCTATCCAAGCCAACCACTGATTGAGTGACCTCTCCAGGGTTTCTGCTCTCTGTAAAATGGAGATGTTGGTAGGTTTGGTTGTAAGACACATGGAGCTCCTAACGGAATGCTAATACACACCAGCAGCACCATAACTATGGTCATCCTCTTTTCCCATTGTGGCGTAAGGGGAAGGAAAGAAATGTTACAAAGAAAGATGTGCTTAGTGGTAAAAGTTTCTGGAAGAGCTATGTGTTTTCCCTGATCTTGGAAGAGAGGTGGCAAAGAATTCAAAGATGCAGAAAGAATGGCACGTGAGCCAGGATTTTAAAGACTGGAAAGAAACATCATGTCATTGCAGTTAGGAGGGAAGCAGTTTTAAAAGCATCTTTCTACACAGCATCTCCAAGTCCTGCATACTGACTGCCACGCAGGAAGGTTAGTCAGAGTCAACGAGATGTAGCCTTTGTAAATGCCTCTGTAGCCATGCAGGAAGGTTAGTCAGAGTCAACGAGATGTAGCCTTTGTAAATGCTTCTGTAGCCACGCAGGAAGGTTAGTCAGAGTCAACTGAGATGTAGCCTTTGTAAGTGCTTCTGTAGCCATGCAGGAAGGTTAGTCAGAGTCAACGAGATGTAGCCTTTGTAAGTGCTTCTGTAGGTAAATTGGAAAGATTTTTAATTAAGATATTAAATAGTCAGAAAAGAGGAAATACAGTGTTCACTGAACTGTCACTCCATGACTTAAATTTTCTCTATAAACCTTTTTTTTCCCCACAAATACTGCAAAAGTTAATTTCATGTCTTCCTTTTAGCATGTTAGACAATTCAAAAATTGGACTTATTGCATTGAAAGTAAATGAATTTTGGCATATTTAGTTTAAAATCAAGCTTTCTGGCACATGTATAAAAAACGCACTTGTCACCTGAAAATTTAAAATTTGTCCTTTTCTATCATGATTTGTCTTTTTTTTTTTTTTGCTGCAGTAAGAGGTTGTTTATGCTTTATTTTGGCTTGAGCTGAAAAAGTCAGCAACAGAGCATTTGTGCCTACAAAAAATACAAGATAGCTCAAAAAAAATACGTGTACTTTTAAGTTTCTTATTTAGATTGTAATGCATATTTAATAGTGTCTTTTTATCTTATTGGGATTTTATTTGCTCTTCATAGGATAAGAAATAATATTTTCATTTAAAGTATAAAATAAAGCATACATTTGGTAAATCTCTATATTATCACAAATTAATAAATTCTAATGAAAGATTTTCAAAAATGCTGATTTATAAAAGGCAAGAAATCCCCCAAGTGTTTTAATGGTTTCTAAAGCTATTAATAAATGTTTGATAAGGAAGAGAGCCCATGGCCCAATACCTTTGGGAAATACTTAAGATGAATAAATATCTTTTTTATGCCACTTGCAGGAATTGATTCTTCCATTAAATAAACTTTAGCACTCTGAATTGTCTATTCAGAGCTTTAGTTCCATCCAAGATTTATGCTAATTTTCTTTTCTTATATCAAAAACAAGACTCATACAAAAAGAAAAACATCACTCGGGGAAAAAAAATCTTTCAAAAAAATTTTTTTGTTTTCAAGACTTTTCAAGAAACTAGTAAGGACTTATAAGAAACTTAAATCTGCTAATACACCTTGTGATTTTCTAAATGTCAGATACAGTACGTGGTGTTTCCCAGACTTTCTTGATCATGGAGGTAGCTTAGGCTGAGCAGCCATGGAGTTTGTGGTCTCCAGAAAACACTCAGGAAAAAACTCTCAGCCTCCAATTCAAGCATCATCTAACACATCAAAAATATAACCTCTTCCTTGAGTTTATTATAAAGTATTAGAACATCACTTGCAATCGTCAGGGAATGATAGATTCAATTAATCTCAGGACAGTAACATCAGATCTTTAAACTCACTTGCACTGGGCATTCCTCTAAGAAAAAAGAAGTCATGCCTTATCAGGATCCGAACCATCCAAGGACTTAGAAATTCATCAGAGTTATTTTCCATGTTAAAGTATAAAGAAAAATATATAAACATATGAATAAATGCAGAAAGAGCATTTGATAAAATTCAACCCTTACCAAAAAAAAACCCAACAAATTTCAGCAAAACAGAAACAGAGGGGAAATTTCATAAATAATTCATATTTGCTTAGTTAGATTAACTGAGTGGACCCAAGTACTCAGTTCAGTTGTTCAGTTGTGTCTGACTCTTTGCGACCCCATGGACTGCAGCACGCCAGGCTTCCCTGTCCATCACCAACTCTCGGAGCTTGCTCAAACTCATGTCCATCGAGTTGGTGATGCCATATAACCCAAGAACTGGTACCTATTATATTGTAGGTTAAAATGACTATATAATTTTATCAAATGAGAGAATGAAGTTGGGCATTAAATACAATTTATTTTTCTAAAATAAAATATTTTATAATAGGAATCTCATCATTTATAGTGAAAATATAAATAAATAAATATTACCACAAATTGTACCATCTATTTGTTAGTATTCTGCTTATATATGCATATATCTGATATAGTTATAAACATATAGAAATTATATAGAGTGTGTTTATATACATATATACACACATAAGCATGCTTACATACAATTATACATGCACACTTATGTATTAATACACATACACATATTTATACATAATCATATATCAAAATTATGACCAACTTAGATAGCATATTGAAACAAAGGTCCATCTAGTCAAGGCTATGGTTTTTCCAGTGGTCATGTATGGATGTGAGAGTTGGACTGTGAAGAAAGCTGAGTGCCGAAAAATTGATGCTTTTGAATTGTGGTGTTGGAGAAGACTCTTGAGAGTCCCTTGGACTGCAAGGAGATCCAACCAGTCCATTCTAGAGATCAGTCCTGGGTGTTCATTGGAAGGACTGATGTTGGGGCTGAGACTCCAATACTTTGGCCACCTCATGTGAAGAGTTGACTCATTGGAAAAGACCCTGATGCTGGGAGGGATTGGGGGAAGGAGGAGAAGGGGACGACAGAGGATGAGATTGCTGGATGGCATCACTGACTTGATGGACGTGAGTCTGGGTGAACTCCGGGAGATGATGATGGACAGGGAGGCCTGGCGTGCTGTGATTCATGGGGTCACAAAGAGTCAGACATGACTGAGCGACTGAACTGAACTGAACTGATATATCAAAATATTTAAATAATATGTGTACAGTTTGTGTTTATTTAGCTTAAAATACATTTTTGTAAGATTGAGAATATACATGCTTTTTGAAACCATGTGTTCTTACTGGTTATATAGAGCCCACCTCATAGATGCACGGAGAAAGCGATGGCACCCCACTCCAGTACTCTTGCCTGGAAAATCCCAAGGATGGAGGAGCCTGGTAGGCTGCAGTCCATGGGGTCGCTAAGAGTCAGACCTGACTGAGCGACTTCACTTTGACTTTTCACTTTCCTGCATTGGAGAAGGAAATGGCAACCCACTCCAGTGTTCTTGCCTGGAGAATCCCAGGGACGGGGGAGCCTGGTGGGCTGCCGTCTATGGGGTCGCACAGTCGGACACGACTGAATTGACTTAGCAGCAGCTGCAGCAGCAGAGATGCACTATAGCAATAAGCATTGTGTGACATCTAGTTTGTTTCAAGGTTTTTATTATTACAAACATGATGGAATTGAAGAATTAGTCCTTGATACATTTTGCAAATTACCCTCCAGAAACTCAAATATCATATAGTTGCCTTAATAATTCTTTTCTCTCAAAAACTTGATTCTGTAATATCTAACTTTAATCTGTAGTTGTGAAAACCTGAAAAATTAAGGACTGTTGTTACCTTAAGTTGAAGTTGAATTTTTACTGATTTTTTTGTTGTTTACTACTAGCTGGCAAGGCTTGGCTCTTCTTACTTGATAAATGAGTGAGTGAGTGAAAATCGTTCGGTCGTGTCTGACTCTTTGTGACCCCATGGACCATACAGTCCGTGGACTTCTCTAGGCTAGAATACTGGAGAGGGTAGCCTTTCCCTTCTCCAGGCGATCTTCCCGACCCAGGAACTGAACTGGGGTCTCCTGCATTGCAGGTGAACTCTTTACCAACTGAGCTATCAGAGAATAGCAAGGCAGTAACTTAAGCTCATAATAAGAAACCCAAATATGAGATTTCATTCCACTAGTCAATAATGTAACATTTTTTTCCAAGGGTCTAATCCAGGGGTGGGGGAAAAAAACACTATGCTTAAATTAGTTTTATTTTTAAAAAGACAAAAATAGTTTAACTCGTAGTAAAATAAAATATTTTCATAGTTCAGAATAATTAGAGAAATATAAATGAACAATTGTTGCTGCTTTTTAGTCCCAGATTAGCTATAGGATAACCTTGATGTAGAGAGATGGGATATACATGAGTTAGTATCTATATATAATAATGTAATATATGTATTTATTTTCCTGACTCCATCTACTCAGAGGACCTAGAAGTCGCAATAAAACCAGAGAAGAAATGAACACAGCTAGAGCCAAGATATTGGTTTCTAAATTCCATTCTCCCCCAAAAGGAACCAGGTTCTTTTTAAGACTCCAGGGCTTAGACATGAGAAAGAAAAAAAAAAAAAAAAAGGATATGAGCAACTATTTTGTGGAGCTGGAGAGTAAAGAAGTGCTGAGAAAATAATGAGAGCAATCGAAGCGGCCCACAGACAGAAGGAAAAGTCACGTCCTCCAAGAACTTTTCTCTCGTACATCCTGCTGCTGCTGCTGCTGCTGCTAAGTCGCTTCGGTCGTGTCCGACTCTGTGCGACCCAGTCTCTTGGAAATGTTGATAGATGAGAAAGAAACGTGGCTTTGACTGGTTTTATTTGTTGTTGCTCTGTTTTCTGTTGAAGTGGGGGGTTTTCTAGGAAAAATCCTAAGTGCTCTGTTGGTGGAGAAATGTTATTAGAACTGTCCCTTTCGGCCAACTTTAAGAGTCTTTCTTCCCCAACTATAATACAAGACAGAACTACGGACAATACACAAGTCAGAGGCTGAGCTGCTGGGTGTCCGTCTAGAACCTCACCCACCTGGCTTCCATCCAGCTCTCTGCAGCGAGTGAGCCTTCAGCCTCTTGGGCCAGAAACAGAGACGCAGACACACAGGACAAGCGTATGGACCCTAAGGCGGGGGTGGGGGGCGCTGAGATGAGAGGCTGGGCCTCACACATACACACTCTGCACCGGGGCCCCTGGGAAGCCCCCACACACCCCGCGGTGCGTGAACTGGTAGCTAACGCGAACACGCCGCAGAGCACAGGGGGTGTTACCTAGCGCTCCACGGTGACGCAAATGAGAAGCAAGTCCAAAAAAAGAGGGGACATACGAATACGTACAGCTGATTCGCTTTGCTTTACAGCAGAAACTAACACAACATTGTAAAGCAACTATACTCCAATTAAAAAAGGAAAACCATGTGGGAAAAGAATCTGAGAAAGGATGGACGTACGTATGTGTAGAACTGAATCACTTTGCTGTAAACCCGAAACTAACACATTGTAAGTCAACTATACTCCAATATAAAATGAAAATTAAATGAACAATTTTATCTTTTTTAATTAATTTATTTAGTTGAAGGATAATTGCTTCACGGCATGTTGCTGTCTTCTGCCAATCCTCAGCACGAATCAGCCATAGGTGTACATATGACTCCTCCCTCCTGAACCCCCCTCCCATCTCCCTTCCCATCTCACCCCTGCAAGTTGACAAAGAGCCCATGTTTGAGTTTCCTGAGCCAAACAGCAAATTCGCATCATCCATCTATTTTAAAAAGAGACACCACTGCTAGTCACAAGGTTGTGGCTAACAAGCTTGGCGAACCTTTTATGCAGACAAAGTTTGAGAACAGGAAAATGTGAGGAGGGAGCTAAGGAGAGGATTATTGGCTCAGAGAGAGACCTCATTTCCTTAATGGAATAATAACATGTGCTCTTTCCCCATGGGGATGATGGGAATGAGCACATTTATGATGATAAAACATCCTGCAGCTTGAGGGCATTTTGTGTGCAAAGTCTTACTGGCAAGCACACAGCTTAGAGCTGAATCCACTGAGATCTTTTCTTTCTTCTCAAGGTGTGGGTGGGAGACAGGGATCAAAGGCACACAGGAAACTTGCAAAAGAGAAGAGAGAAATTCTAAACTGGGACTCTATTTGTGTAAACACAAAAGTGCTTAAGCTGCTTCGAGGGGACGGAGATTAAGCTGGAGCATCGTAGGCCGGCCTTGTCACCATACCCTGGGTGCAGACGGTAAAGGGCGCAGGCTTGGATCAGGATGCAAGGGGAATCTGCATGTAAATCCACTGAGATATGAAAACACACTTATATCTAAGGCAGATCCCTGAACGGCTAAGGGAGAAACTCATACCCAACCACGGTAGTACAAGACTTTAAAAAGAGAAGGAGCAGGTGGGACGGATTGAGAGAGGAGTATGGAAACATACACACCACCTTGTGTGACACAGACAGCCGGGGGAATCTGCTGTATGAGGCAGGGAGCTCAGCCCAGAGCTCTGTGACCACCTAGAGGGGTGGATGGGGAGGGGATCGGGAGGGAGGCTCAGGAGGGAGGGGACACGTGCGTACTATGACCGATTCATGTTGAGATACGGCTGAAACCAACACAGTGTTGTGAAGTAGGTAGCCTTTAATCAAAACTAAATAAATTTTTAAAAATATATAAAGATTCTTCCCAAAAATGCTTTAGGACAAAAAAAAAAAAGGATTAATTTAGCACTTTCAAAATTACTTTCAGGAATGACAATGGTTACTTCCACAATAGGATCTGTTAATTTTAAATGCATTGAAATTGTATATTGGAATTTTCTATGCTCATTTGAAAAGTTAAGAAAAGAGACATTTGGAAAATAAAATTGTCTTATTAGAAAGTAAACATATAGGATAAAAGCAAAATGACTAATATTAGTGAGAGTAATAAAGTAGAATAAAAAATAGGATGAGCTTAAGAAAATCAGCTTTAAGCTTCAGAAGTTATTAATAAAAAATACCAGAGGGAATGAAATGGACTACAAGCTCATCCAAAGACCTAAGGAATGAAGATGCTTTGATGTTCTGATGGGCATTTACTTCACCTCAGTTCTTTCTGTGGGGATTTTCAATTAACTTCCTGCAAGTTGAAGCTCGTTTTCATGCTAAAGGAAGTGAAATTCCTTGAGAAATATTTTTTTATGCCTTTGCTTGTCAGGGACAATTGTTCTTAAATGCTGCATCAGAGTTCTTTTTTTTTTTTTTGCCCCAGAGTTCTTTATATTGTAGGCATGGGTATTCTTCTAAACTAACTTTAAAAATCAGATGAAATTTTTACTCAGATCTGAATGATCTAAAGATAGAGCAGGCTTCGAGGTTGGATGGATCCAAAGTTTAGCAGGACTTGCAAATCTACTTTGCTGTTCTCCCTTTGAAGTCTGGCTTTTCTTTTAGCAAGAATTTGCTTAAAGCAAGAGGGAAAGAAAGAATACTCTCAAGTGTCCATGCATATTGTGTGTGAGTGCGTGTGTGAGTGTGTGTGTGTGTGCTCAGTCCTGTCCAACTCTTTGTGACCCCATGGACATAGCCCACCAGGTTCCCCTGTACATGTAGTTTTCCAGGCAAGAATACTGGAGTGGGTTGCCATTTCCTACTCCAGGGGATCTTCCCGACCCAGGGACTGAACCTGTGTCTCTTGCGTCTCCTCCATTGCAGGTAGATTCTTTACCACTGAGCCACCAGGGAAGTTTTCATCCATGCATATGGAGGAGAAGAAATGCCTTCTATGTGTGTGTGTGTGTCTGTGTGTCTGTGTGTCTGTCTGTGTGTGTGTGTCTGTGTGTGTGTGTGTGTGTGTGTGTGTGTTTCCAGACAGTGTCAAGGAGCGCTCTCCTTTCTTGCTTATAGTCTGTAGCGCAGCAAAAACGTCTCCAGCATTTAACCCGTGAGACAAGTCTGTCACCACTCCTGTGTATGTGTGTGTGTGAGTCACTCAGTCCTGTCCAACTCATCACAGGAGAAAATAAAACGACTTTTTCACAAGAAGGATAGATTAGGACATGCATATTCAAGACTGGGAGGCCACATTCTCAAGAATTTGCAGACTGTTGAAGGTGATCCAGTTTTGCTGACTCACTGGTAAATACACCCTTATCAGAAGATCTCGGTAATGCATGGCACTGAAATTTTGGATGAGAAATGGAATACCATGAGACAGCATGCCCAATTCTATTTTTTTTTAATTCTGTATTATTTTATAACTAAAGTAGTACATGCAACATATATGTGTGTTTTATGATAATAAAATATGATAACATAATATAGTGAACAAGGCAAATCTACCAGTCGATTGAATAACCAGAACTTTACTGATACCATCAATACCATTGAGTTTCTCCCTGTTGCATGTAATTTCTCTATTCCCATCCAATCTATGACTTTTCTGTCTTACTCTTACAGACACACACTGTAATTTCATAAGCAATAATCTACAACTGCTCCTGATTATTTTTGAACTTCATAACCAAAATGTCAGCAAAATATAGCAAGCTATAAACAAAAGTATACATTCTGTATGTGAAGTGAAAGTGTCAATCGATTAGTCATGTCCAGCTCTTTGTCACCCCGTGGACTGTAGCCTGCCAGGCTTCTCTGTCCATGGAATTCTCCAGTCAAGAATACTGGAATGGGCAGCCATTCCCTTCTCTAGGGGATCTTCCCGACCCAGAGATCAAACCCAGACCTCCTGCATTGCAGGCAGACTCTTTACTGTCTGAATCACCAGGGAAGCCTGTGTGCTGTGCTTAGTCGCTCAGTCATGTCTGACTCTTCAAAACCCCATGGACTGTAGCCCACCAGGCTCCTCTGTCCATGGATATTCTCCAGGCAAGAATACTGGAGAGGTCTGCCCTCTTCCAGGGGATCTTCCCAACCTAGGAATCAAACCCAGGTATCCTGCATTGCAGGCAGATTCTTTACTGTCTGAGCCACCAGGGAAACGTATACATACTGTATATTTCATACATGCTGTCTATTATAAAACACATACATACTGTATATTATATAAAGAAACAATCCTAATCTTTCCCACAAGCCCTATTTGTACAAAGCAACACCTACTGGGAAGGTTACAGACTCTGCTGTCATTGAAGACTCCTTTCCTTTCCCACCCCTCCTACCAGTTTGTCAGAACACCTTGAGAGCCTCTCTTTCAAAGTATTTCCAGACTGTGACCTCTTTTAACCACCTCAAGGCTCCCTCCTGGTCCAACCACCATGATTTGTTCCCCATCATTCCAAAGTCCCTTTATAGGGCCCCTCTACCTGCTCAGAAGCCTGATCTATTCTCAGTGATCTCTGTGGTCTTCTCAAAACATGAGCCAGATAACAATCCCAGCTGCATCTTCAAGATGAAAAAGGGTTGGATTCAATAACTCAAAAGGGAAGTTGTTACTGCTGTTGTTTAATGGCTCTGTCACGTCCGACTCTTTGCGACCCTATGGACCATAGCCTGCCAGGCTCCTCTGTCCACGGGATTCTCTGGGCAAGAATAGTACGGGCTTCCATGGGGTCACAATGAGTTGGACACTACTGAGCAACTTAGAGTGGGTTGACACGCCCTCCTCCAGGGGATCGTCCTGACCCAGGGTTTGAACCTGTGTTTCCTGCATTGGCAGGCAGGTTCTTTACGTTTGAGCCACTGGAGAAGCCCAAAAAGGGCAGTACGTAAAGCTTAGAGTTGACTTCCTGTTGGTTCCCAACCCCGAGAGCTTCTCAGGTGAAACCTGAAACTGGCCCCCAGAAGCAGAGGGTAAGGAGAGACAGGAAAGAGAGGCAGCCACTCCAGTCTAGCAGGTGATTTGTTGAAGAAGCTGGGAACTTACAGAGGAGGCTTTTCTCAAGGACCACAAGACAGATCTTTGTGTCCTGGTTCCAGACCTCATACAGAAGCTTTAATGGGGCTCAGTGTCCTCTTCAGTCCAGCTAATTAACACACTCATCACCTCCTATTTATAATCCCTACCCAATACTTGGCCACCAGATGGGAAGAGCTGACTCACTGGGAAAGACCCTGATGATGGGAAAAATTGAGGGCAAGAGGAGAAGACGGGACAGAGAGTGAGACCGTTGGATGGCATCGCAGACTCAGGGGGACAGTGAAGGACAGGGTAGCCTGGTGTGCTGCAGTCTGTGGGGTTGCAAAGTCAGACATGACTTAGTGACTGAGCAACAACAAAATGAGTCAAGTCCGATCTCTAGAACGTACTCATCTGCAAGTGAAGCTGTGTGCACCTTTTGACAAGCACACCCTCGTGTCTCCACCCTCCAGCCCCAGATGATCACCTGTCGACAGCAGACAGACAACGGTTCTGTCCTCTGCTTCTGCGAGTTTAAATTTTTTAGATTTCACATGTAAGTGAGTTAATACAGTATTTCTATGTGTCTGGTTTATTTCATATAGTATAACATTCTCCAGGTTCATCCATGTTGTCGAAGATTGGAAAAAAAAAAATCCTTTTTCATGGCCAAATAGTATTTCACAGTATATATCATATTGTCTTTGTTTATTAATCCATCAACAGACATTAAATTGTTTCTGTACAGTGGATATCCTCCTTCCAAATTCTAAGATCATATGGATAGTCTTTTTTTCTTCATTTGACCTGAATTTATCTTGCTGCTGCTGCTATTGCTGCTAAGTCACTTCAGTCGTGTCTGACTCTGTGCGACCCCCGCCATCCCTGGGATTCTCCAGGCAAGAATACTGGAGTGGGTTGCCATTTCCTCCTCCAATGCGTGAAAGTGAAAAATGAAAGTGAAGTTGCTCAGTCGTGTCCGACTCTTAGCGACCCCATGGACTGCAGCCCACCAGGCTCCTCTGTCCATGAGATTTTCCAGGCAAGAGTACTGGAATTGGGTGCCATTGCTGGAGCAGCATAATTTTCAAATGATCTATGATCCTCTATTGCAGAGTATTAAATATTTTTTCCCATACATACTGGGAATGAGGGCTTTTCTTCAATTCTTATTTAATCATCACTCGACTTTGAATTAATTACCAAGTTCTGATTATTTTCTATGTATTATTTCTCAGAGCTTTTCCCCCTACTGTTATTGTTTGCTTCTTAATTTGTGTAATTATATTGTCAAGCAACAAGACTTCTGTTACAGCTTTCATGTTTCCCATTATACCGACATTTTGATCACATTAGAATTATTATGGACTTCTACAGTTATTGAAATTCCTCCTCATGTAGACAGATTTCCTTATAACACAATGGAAGTTATTTGATTGCTCTTCAATGGGGAATTATTTATTATGTACAGAATGTTCTGTCTGGATATAATGGTAACTCATATAAGATAATTACAACCTTGAATTTGGACATAAAAACTAAGACATGCTCCCTTAGCATGTAAATACAGATATCTGATGACTCACTTTGCCACTTAGGATTGGTGTTCACTGTTACAACAATAACCCTTCTGATGGTTCCATAAATGGTTATGATCCAACATTTCATGGGAACAGTTTTAAAAGGCTGTTGCCAGGAATAGCATCAGGAAGAAGCCACGGATTTCTGGAGTTTGGTTAGACAAGTTTTGTCCGGTTATCTCCAGATTCCTCCTTTATAAATAATGCTAACTTTAAAAGTAGAAAGAAATAGGCTTCTTTATTGCTATGCAGAGCAATTACCTATGCATATATTGTGTGTGTGTGTATATATATATATGAATATATATATATTGTATTCCCTCTCCAACCCCTTTTATTAACTGTTAAAAATGAAAATCAAAGGGCTATATTTAATGGTCTTGCATATAGCAGCACCAAGAAAGGGGACAGTTTCTTTTTTAATACCTTATTTAATATGAATAAATCTTGATTTTAGAAAATTAGTCCAAAAGAAATCCATGTGCCATCCAGTAGCTCAAACTAGGCTAGGCATCTGTCAATCAGCTCAATAAATCATGAACTCATATGGAAAATATATTTATTCCAGCTGTGTAAAATTACTATACTTTAAATAGTATATAATACAGTGCATCAAAATATTATAGCAGAAATTAGTTTTCACCCACAGCAAAAGAAATGAAGTGAAAGTTGCTCCGTGGTGTCTGACTCTTTGTGACCCCATGGACTGTACAGTCCATGAAATTTGCAGGCCAGAATACTGGAGTGGGTAGCCAGCTCCCTTCTCCAGGGAATCTTCCCAACCCAGGGATCGAACCCAGGTCTCCTGCATTTCTTGCAGGCAGATTTTTTACCCGCTGAGTCACAAGGCAAGCCCACAGCAAGCATACCCGCAAATCTGGCATTTTTGCAAAAATGCTCTTTTAATGTGGAATCCATAAAAAATGTCCATGTCCATACTGCATTTCCTGAATAACGATCAAAATTATTAGTAAGAATTCAGAGAAATTATAAACTCTGGATTCTGCATTGTTTTAGAAAAAGAGTTAATTTACCAGAATAAGGAATATGTATTGCTATGCCAAGCAGTGTTCTAAGTTAGGACAGCAAAGTTTTTCTTTAAAGGTTTAAATAGTAAATATATTTGGTTTTGTGGATTACACAGCCTCAGTTGCAATTACTCAACGATAGCTGCCTTTGTAGTAGGAAACTGGCCTTATTTAATATGTAAACAAATGGACGTGGCGGTATTCCAGTAAACTGTGTTTACCAAAATAGACGGCAGGCTGGATTCGTCTCACAGGCTGGATTTACCGTTCCCTGTTCTTAGTGTTTTACTTTATAATTTTGTTTGATTTAATTGCCTCAACACCTGCCTAAGGTGCGAACTATTTACTTATTCACAAATTAAAGTTTTGTGACTGAAAAAGCGACAGATGCTTATGGTAAAATATTTGAGAAACACAGAATGATATAAACAAGGTGGAATTTAATTAGGTCGATGCCATTTGGTACTCTTGTGGGCTTCCCTGGTGGCCCAGAGGTTTAAGTGTCCGCCTGCAATGCAGGAGACCTGGGTTCAATCCCTGGGTCGGGAAGATCCCCTGGAGAAGGAAATGGCAACGCACTCCAGTACTCTTGCCTGGAGAATCCCACGGATGGAGGAGCCTGGTGGGCTACAGTCCACAGGGTCGCAAAGAGTCGGTATTTGTTACTTATAGTTTACACATTAGGAAACTGAGATTCAGAGATTTACCCAAGTTGTATGGCTTGTCAAAGGGTAGAGAGCTAGAATTTGCACTTTTTGACTTTGAAGTGACAGCTGACATCACAAAATCAGATAAAGGCATGGGAATCTGAGACTGTGACTTAACCCACAGGCAGCATGAGAAATGAGGCGGGACTTTTGAGAGATGGACAGGATCAGGAAACTTGATAAGAGGGCGAATATCAAACAGAAGGAGAACAAAGCTGGAGATTTCAATAGCCAACGGATCATACGTAACAATGATTACTTAGCTCCGTTTAGATAAACCACAACGACCAGGAAACTGATTTCCAGTGTACCCTCTTGCTTATTTGAGTGCCTAACTGCATACTCTACAGAGTAGAAAAGAAAATATTCACTCCCCCTTCCCCCCACTAATTAGGTCATTTAGGTAGGCAGACTCATTGACAATGGGTCCTTGAAAATAATGAGATGGGAAAATTAAAGAATTAACTGTTCTCAAGCCACCCTGGGCAGGTCTTTTAATCCCTTCTTAGACGTCATAAATGAAGTGAAAGAGCTTGGGCTGAATCATTCTTGAGATCCCATTCAGTTGAAAATTTTTCTGATTACAAATTTTTTTTTCCAATTTATAAATTTTAAAGGCACAGAACTCAGAATTACCTTATCTTTAATAGAGTTATCGAGATGTTCCAGATAAGAGACTTTCTTACTTTACTGAACAATGCCGTCGTTCCTAACTTCACACTATTTTGTTACTGAGCTTTAACAAATAATGTAAAATACTACTACTACTACTACTACATTTTAGCCATTTTTTCCCTCAAACATTACTTATCTCTTCCTTATCTCCCTTATCTCATCCTGAGACTTCAGTTGCAAATAAGTAACACATTGTGAACATGTCCTACACTTAAGTGCATTTATGCTTTTTCCTTCCACTTTTCCTCTGTGCTTCAAGTTGTACATTTTATATTGACTGGCTCCCCAGTTCAGAAATTCTATCATCTTCTCTGCCCAATCCACTGCAAACCCATCAGTTAAGTTCTTAAATTCTTGTGTCCTAATTTTTGTTAGGAACGTTGCTCTATTTTCTGTTGAGTTTTTCTGTGTTTTCCTCTTTCTTTTCTCTATCCTCTTGAGTAGAATAATCACTGTTGCTGCTTAGTCACTAACTGGTGTCTGACTGTCTGTGATGCCAGGGACTGTAGCCCACCAAGCTCCTCTCTCCATGGAATTCTCCAGGCCAGAATACTGGAGTGGGTTGCCATTCCCTTCTCCAAGGATCTTCCCAACCCAGGGATCAAATCCAGGTCTCTTGTGTTGCAGACAGATACTTTACCACCTGAGCCACCAGGGAAGCCTTTGTTAATTAAAGAACAATATTAAAAGTAAACATGAAATCCACGGTACATTTCCATAGTGTATATCTAAATATACAAGTAAGATAAGGGTGTGTAATATATGCATTACACAGAAATACTTCTTTCAAATTATTTAAAAATAATAACTCAATTTTTTAGAAAAGGCAAAAATATTGAACGGGCACTTCACAACAAGTGAATAGAACACAAAACAAGATGCCAATAAGTATAAGATGCACTCTATTAGTTATCAGAAAAATAGAAACTAAATAACTAGACCATCATTGTAAAAAGCTGAGAAGGTACAATGTTGCCAAGGTTGATGAACAACTATGAGTTTTATCTACTTCTACTGGGAATATAAATTGGTACCGCCACTCGAAGAAAGTCCCTGACACTGGGAAAGATTGAGGGCAGAAGGAGAAGAGGTTGTCAGAGGTTGAGATGGCTGGATGGCATCATGGATACAATGGACATGAACTTGGGCAAACTCCGGGAGACGGTGAGGGACAGGGAGGCCTGGTGAGCTGCAGTCCACGGGGTCAGAGTCGGGCATGACTGGGCGACTGAACGCCAACAATCAGTTTGAACAAGTCCATGCTCTAAATGCCCAGTGATTCCTTTTTTATTTTTATAACACATAAATGTACATAAAAAATGTCTAAATATATTTGTAGCAACATTATTTATAAGAGCCCCAAACTATAAACACAATATCCATCTATTATAAGATGGATACATTGCAGTAGCGTTCATACAATACAAAGATGAGAATTATGAACACATTCTCCTTCAAAAGTGAGAATTATAAACTATACAGAGCAACATTTCAGAGACAGGCATGCTGATACAAAGAAGCCAGACACAGAAGTGTATACACTGTTACGATCCCATTTATACTCAATTCAAAAATAGAACAGACTGATACCTAATGACAGAAATAAAAATAATGGTTACTTTCCTTTGGTGAGGGAGGGAGTCCCAGGGAATATTTTAAGTTGTCAATAATGAAAATGTACTTTGGGGTGTTGATAATGAAAATGATATTTTGATTTTAAACAGTTTGTTTACTTGGTAAAATTCATCAAGCTGTAACTTAAAATCTGTGCTTTCTATTTATGTATAATTCAGTAGCAAAGATTTACTACAAAATGAACCAGAAAGAGGGAACTTTGTCCATATATCACAAGAGGCAAGGTGTAATGAAGTAGAATTCATCGGTTCAGCCCTCATTTTGACATTAGAAGAAGTGACTCAGCTTCACCTGACTAAAATCAACTCAGGAACAGATACAGAAAAAAGGTATCATGGGAATCATCATACAAATGCTACCTGCCAGCAAGCAACGACATGATGACTTTCTTTGTGTTCTTCTCCCATAAATGTAACCTGGACACGTCAAATAAAAGTCTATTAACTTTTGAGTACGTGAAATTAGTAGTCATTTAATAAATGGAGAGAATTAAGCGGATTAGGTAAAAATCTTAGAAAGGACTGAGTCATTTCTCAAACATACGAGTGAGTGAGTGTGTGTGTGTTAGAGAGAGAGAGAAAAAAAGGCAGAGAGAGACAGCATTCAACAGATTTTTTTCAGTGATGCATCCCCTGGAGAAGGGAAAGGCTACCCACTCCAGTATTCTGGCCTGGAGAATACCATGGGCTGCATGATCCATGAAGTCGGCAGAGAGTCAGATACGACAGAGCGACTTTCACACTATTCACAAACACACACACACACACACACACACTGAACAAAGTAAGTAAAAATACGTACAAATATGTGAAAATGTGGTTTTGAGTTATCTGCAATACAAATCTCTTTATTAAGCACATGACTAAATGTTCTTAAGCTAATGCAGAAAAAAAAATGATGTTATGTGAGATTAGTAGGGCTCCTGATATTCATTGTTTTCCTACAAAATCAAGCAGTTGTGCAATTTCATCATCATTATATTAACTATATTAATAATAAATGTTCACTAGTTCCCAAATGCCAGTTAGTGATTTTCATTCACTGTTATAATAAAAACGTTTTCTTCTTAGTCAAGACAAACATCAAAATTGATTTTACTATACTTCTCAACATCTGAAAATGTTGAGAAAATTAGAAAAAATATATTAGAAAATAACTGGCCTTAATGTGACGAATATAACATTCTGGGAGATGAAGTTTTTCTGGAACTGCCAGTTTCAAAATTCCATCTTAATTAAATAACAATGGAGTCTCATTCTCCCGTCTCTTTTTGCCTAATTAAAAGCCAAGTAATGGATTTAAAATGAGTCTAATTAGTTGCAAAGCTTCTACTGTTCTTGCAACATCCTTATCCCAATTGAGCTAACATACACGTTTAACAGTTTCCATTTATCAGTAGGCAAAAAGTACATTTCTCATCTTCCAAAATGGTGTCTACCCTTCAAGGTTTTCAAGTAACATTTATGGCCTCCATGGAGACCCTGCTGCTGCTGCTGCTAAGTCGCTTCAGTCGTGTCCGACTGTGTGTGACCCCATAGATGGCAGCCCACCAGGCTCCCCCGTCCCCAGGATTCTCAGGCAAGAACACTGGAGTGGGTTGCCATTTCCTTCTCCAATGCATGAAAGTGAAAAGTGAAAGGGAAGTCGCTCAGTCATGTCTGACTCTTAGTGACCCCATGGACTGCAGCCCACCAGGCTACTCCGTCCATTGGATTTTCTAGGCAAAAGTACTGGAGTGGGGTGCCATTGCCTTCTCCGCCATGGAGACCCAGTAAGACTCAAAAAGCAAATGTATCTGTTAACACGGACTCTTTCTTCCTCCAAGTCATATACCTAATCACTCTTGCTGTGGGTATGCTGTGTGAACTCTGTTCTATTAGAAACTTATGGGAATTCAGAAAAAAGAAAGATAGAAAGTGAAGTCACTCAGTCATGTCCAGCTCTTTGCAACCACATGGACTGTAGCCTACCAGGCTCCTCTGTCCATGGGATTTTCCAGGCAAGAGTACTGGAGTGGGGTGCCATTTCCTTCTCTAGAAGATCTTCCCAACCCAGGGATTGAAGCTGGGTCTCCCACATTGCACACAGACACTTCACCATCTGAGCCACCAAGGAAGTCCATATGAAAAAGAGCTGCTTACAATTTTCTTGTTACAATAATAAGAGTTACTGTTGATGTGCATGCTCAGTCATATTTGACTCTTTGTGACCAAATGGGTTGTAGCCTGCCAGGTTCCTCTGTTCACGGAATTTCCCAGGCAAGAATACTACAGTGGGTTGCCATTTCCTTCTCTTGGGAATTTTCCCAACCCAGGGCTTCTCCTGGATTGCAGGGGGATTTTTTTACCACTAGTACCACCTGGGAAGCCCCAGTTAATGATTATTTAACCTTTACTTTGTGCTGGGCATGTTCTAAAGATTCTCCATATATTAACAGAGTTATTTCTCACAATAACCATGTAAGGGAAGTACATTTCATAGGTGAAAAAAATGGCCTCATAACTACACGATTTGTTTAAGATGATAGAGCAAATAAGCGGCAAAGTTTGGAATTTGAAACTATGACTGACTCCAGATCAGTATCAGTTATATGAGACCACATAATGTAATATGCCAAAAAATGTAGCAAGCAATATAAGGACACACGAAAAATCAATATCTACGCTATTTTTATGAGTTCTGATAGGATAGAAGGGAAACATAATACCAAATACTCTGTTCCATTTAGCAATTTAAAGTTTTGGGATCTTCATTCAAATGTTTAATAAAAGCAGAGGACAGTATTTATTAACTATAAAAACCTATAAATATTTTTTCTGTGATCCTTGTGTTAATCAGAAAGCAAAAAATCTATAGTAGGGACACAGACAATGAGAAAAGGAGGAGCGGATCATTATAGAAAATCATCAAATCACAAAGGAAGAACAAGAGAGGAACAAAGAAACTAGCAAGCAACCAGGAAACAGTAAAGGAAAGGAAGAGGAAGTGCATTTCCGGCAAGAATTCCTTTAGATGTAAATGGCCTATATTCTCCAGTCAAAAGACATAGCGTGACTGAATGGGAAAAATGAACAAAACAAAACCACCTTTTGCGCTAAAAAGTGACTCACTTCAGCTTTAGGGACACATACGGACCTAAAGTGCAAGAAAGAAAAAAATGTCCTTGATATTCCATACACATCGAAATCCAAAGAGGACAGAAGCAGCTACACTCATATCAGACAAAACAGACTTTAAGACAGAGATGATACACATTTTAAAGCTATACATATAATTGTCCTTCTATTAGTTATGTTTCCTCTAAATTTAGAAGTTTAGAAAAAAGTTTCTACTCTCCCATCCCCAGTGTTTGAATCTGGCACTCTCCTCACTGTATTAGAAATCTGAAATTGTTTCATGATAGTGGATTGTTCACTAACCTTCCCTATTAACTGAGGCTCCCTGCCAAACACATACAAAATCTGGAAGAACTAGTGATTTATATGTGAGGAAATAAAAATCTGTACACCTTAAAAATGATATTTATTAACCATTTATATGGTTCAAGATGGTATTTTATAATAATCAGTTTTATTTAAACTTGGAAATGAGAGACAAAATGTATATCTCATATTTTATAAGTATTGTTTCAAAACCAAATATTTACATTTGAGAGCAATACTTGTCACTTTGAGAAATTCTAAATTTTCATCTTTTTGAGATCTCAACATCTTATGCTGATAAAATGAATACTACATAATATTACAAAAGCATCTAAAATGGAACAGTTGGTACAGGAAACTGGGAAATACTTCCATCGCTAAAGTTTATGTCATTTTTCCAATGAAAGAGAAAGCTTGAATGTTACATTCTTCCAAAACGTGTTATCTGATAAAATTTTTCTGGAATGGAAAAAAAAAAAAGTATTCTGTAAGCACTTGCTAAATCCCTTCTGTGTGTTCAGCATTGCTATCTGGAGACCCACACTTGGATGATTCCTGGAGTTAGTGAGTATTCAGGACAGGGCTTGCTCTGGGGGTTAGCAGCTGTTTATCTATCCATTAGTGGCTCCTGGTGTTCATCACCACAGTGCAGGCAACAAATGCATTCCTCAGATCAGTGTGTGTTTGGAGCGTCATCATGGCAATGCTAAATTCTTACCACAAGCAGCTGAAAGAGAGAGAGAGAGGAATCAGTGGTGGAGAGGCACAAGGGAGAGGGAGAAGGAAGGAAAGACAGGATGTGGCAGTTTGGTGAGGCTTACTGATTCTTCTCTGCCTGGATTGTGATTACATTCCTTCAGCCATATGCCAAATGGCAGGCATGGCCAACCTCGTGGTCTCCAGTGAAGCTTTAAATTGAATAAGTGCTTATTCAGTCATTGCTTAGTTTAGAGTAATCACTCAGAGATGTGATTTTTATCCCAGAAATAATCCTCCGTCTCTTTACCATTCCCGAAGTAAGAAGAGGAACATGCATAGGTTGTGTTGAGCCGCTTGTGAACATTCTTACGTTAGGATTCTTGTGTTACACGTGAGCAAACAGAGACTTAAGGTCACAGATATGAACCGTGTATACGCAGGAGAACCTGGCTTCTCTGCGCCCAAAGTCGTGCTCGTTTTACAAGACCAAGTGCCTCCCTCCTGCGATCTTTTCATCCTCGGAATCCTCATATACAACCTTGAACTCTTTTTAAGCTTCTATTTATTTACTTTGAGTTATTTGAAATTCATCTTGTTCCTCTTTCTTAGCTGCATATTTTGGAGGAAGGGGCCATATATGACTCATCTTTTCAAATTATTGCTCTGTTCAGCACATTTTCTTATAGTATTAGGTGCTTGACATATACATATGAAATATTATAAATAAATAATCAAAAATTTTAAATAAATACAAATGCCATCACCCTATGCTATAACCATCATAGTGAAAAAGATAAGTTTTAAAAACTGTCTGTGACGCTTCCCAGGTGGTGCTAGCAGTAAAAACAACAACAATAAAACACCTGCCAATGCAGGAGACATAAAGGACGTGGGTTTGATCCCTGGGTCGATGCCCTAGAAGCAGGCATGGCAACCCACTCCAGTATCCTTGCCTGGAGAATGCCCATGGACACAGGGACCTGGCCACCTACAGTCCACAGGGTCGCAAAGAGTTGGACACGGCTGAAGCATCTTAGCATAGCACGCAGCACATTCATTAAAGAATCACTAACACTGGCTTCTCTGTTTTGAAGACACGGATTTGTCATGTGACATGGGCACTTCCGTGGTCAAAGCACCAGAAGGCTAAAGAATAAATCTTCTATTTAAATGCATTCAATTCTTTATCCGTTGCTTACATTCTAGATAAGAGAACAATTTTCTCTGGTCAAATTTATCACTGAGGTAATTATTGTCAGGTGTCTGGGGGAGATAATGTGAATTTACATCACGGCTGCTTATTCAAGTTTCAAAGACACAACTTCGCAGTCAGTTCACAATTCATTTCACATAAGAAAGTGCAGTGTTTCTACAGTTTCTTATATAAGCCTAGCAAGGAAAATGACTACCCTTGAATCTGTTGAAGGGTCTTGTTTACTTCTGATGATAGCTAGTCTCAGTTCAGCACGTGGCCGGGTTTGAAAGCACTGGTCTGGGCACAGCTTAGAGCTGAGACTCGAAGCTTCTCTGAGCCCCTCCACTTTGGCTGGCACAGTGCTCAGGAATAACAAGGATGAGATGAATGTGGGAACTTAAAGATCCCCCATTTTTCAGCACTGTGTGAGTATCCCTGCTGGTCTTGCAAGGGGCCACCCTGTGTCGAACAGCAGAGAGGGGTGACTTTACAGAGATCACTTTGGAAAGAGATCTCTTTTTTGGCCTTGATTCGGTATTCGGAATTGGGAATGATCTCTTTAAGAGAAAGCTTCAGGGTCCTTAGACAATTTGGGGTTTCAAAAACACCCCGAGGAAAGGATGAGAGAGAAAGAAACACATATGCAGGCATCTATCTATAAACACCGCCCTCTAACCCAGCAGTCCCCAGCCTCCTTGGCCCCAGGGACTGGCTTCATGTAATTATTTCCTCAGCTCCACGCCAGCTCATCAGGCATAGTTCCTGGAGGCTGGGGACCTCTGATCTAATCTTTGCAATAGGACAGCTATAAAGGGGCAAGTTGAAACTTTCTGCCAAATGGGGAGTTTGATTGAGTGATAAAAGAGACGACAATAATTGTACCTGAAGTTCACCAATGAGTTCCTCTCGGTTACCTAAAAAATTCCAGAGTGACAACCACTTGGCTGACCTCAGATCTATACAAGCTCCACAAGGAAACTCAGAAATGGAGGCACCGCTCTGTGTTCCCTATACATCTCCAGCTTGTTTTGAACTCACATCCCCTTTAAGGAACTGTATATGCTAGCTTTTTTACAAGGAAGCCACTGTAAACAACTCCAGTCTCCCCGCCTGTCTCTCCTGATATTTTAAACTTCAGCAACACAGAATTTCTTGCATTTCTTTGAAAGTCTTTGATGCATTCGGCCGCAATTTCTTGAATCATCCTGTATGCCAAGAGTGCCCGTGGCAGGCTCTCCTGGCCATGAGGCTGGACAGCTCCCAGTACATTCTGTGAAGCACTCAGTACAGACCCTCTGTTCAGGATTTCCTGAACAGACTGCCCCCTCGCACCGCAGCTAGGTTCGATGCCTTCGGTTATTTCCAAGTGCATATCTCCACCCTGGCTTGGGATCGTTTTTATTCGTTTGCATCACCCCCTGCTGAGACAGCATCTTATACATAGAAAACACTTGCTTAACCTTGGCTGAATGAATACATAACTGAATGGCTCCTAGCCTTAGCTTTTCTGCATAAATAATTTCACTGTCTTTATACATGTCGCATAGCTTACTTACTGTTCAACTGGAAGAAATATGCAATTCAAAATGTTGCCCACACTGTCTTTTTGAAATATTTCATATGTCATTATATTTGAATGAGACAAAAAGTAAAAACAAGTGAGTTAATGTTTAAACACCTCTCTGCTTATTTGACTATTAGAATATGTGAAATGAAACCACAGAGCTCATTTATTTCTTTGCTAAAAATATCCACTTTTTAATTCCCAGTCATTTTTTACTTGGAGAAATTCTACTTGACCATGACACTCAGCATGTCATTTTTCAAACTCAAGAATTACAGGGCCAGACACTAATTTGATAAATCCATTGTCACGTAATCGAGGTTGTCTGCACTTTGGTGATAATGGAAGCTATTAACTTCTCTAAAAATGCCAGAAAGAAAGCAAATGTACCTGCATCATCATTTTGTATTTTTATGATTTTATTTTCTCACTTGTGCAAGCTCATGATAGGAAGAACCAAAACATTACCTGCAGTATCCATATGCAACCAACAGACGTGTGATTCCAAGGTTTAGCAGGTATTAGAGACCTGCTTAAGGACTTTGAAATAGTAGATGAATGTGTATAGTTCTCTGGCCAAACTGACCTCAGCAACTGGGTTTTTCTAGACAATCCTCAGTTCAGTTCAGTCACTTAGCCGTGTCTGACTCTTTGCAACCCCATGAACTGCAGCACACCAGGCCTCCCTGACCATCACCAACTCCTGGAGTCCACCCAAACCCATGTCCGTTGAGTCGGTGATGCCATCCAATCATCTCATCCTCTGTCGTCCCCTTCTCCTCCTGTCTTCAATCTTTCCCAGCATCAGGGTCTTCCAAATGAGTCAGCTCTTCACATCAGTTGGCCAAAGCATTGGAGTTTCAGCTTCAACATCAGTCCTTCCAATGAACACCCAGGACTGATCTCCTTTAGGATGGACTGGTTGAATCTTCTTGCAGTCCGAGGGACTCTCAAGAGACTTCTCAGTTCAAAATACCACAGTTCAAAAGCATCAATTCTTCGGCACTCAGCTTTCTTTATAGTCCAACTCTCACATCCATACATGAAAAATCATAGCCTTGACTAGATGGACCTTTGTTGGCAAAGTAATGTCTCTGCTGTTGAATATGCTGTCTAGGTTGGTTATAACTTTCTTTCCAAGGAGTAAGCGTATTTTAATTTCATGGCTGCAATCACCATCTGCAGTGATTTTGGAGCCCCAAAAAATAAAGTCAGCAACTGTTTCCACTGTTTCCCCACCTATTTGCCATGGAGTGATGGGACTGGATGCCATGATCTTAGTTTTCTGAATGTTGAGCTTTAAGCCAACTTTTTCACTCTCTTCTTTCACTTTCATCAAGAGGCTCTTTAGTTCTTCACTTTCTGCCATAAGGGTGGTGTCATCTGCATATCTGAGTTTATACAATCTAAGATTCAAATATACCTGTAACTATCATGGCAAATCTAAGCTTTGTTAAAAAATTATGAGAAAACAAAATCTAGGCAAGCTGAAATCAAGCTTGGGATATCTGTAACTCTGAAAGCAGATTAAACCATAGTCATCTATAATCCTTAGATCTATAATCATCTATAATCTATCTATAGATTAATTAACAAGACCATTGTTATGGGGTGACTGATCAATATTCTACAACCCTGAAGGAATAAAGTTTGCAGAGTGAGGTTAGTTTGGTTAGGGAAGGTGGTATGGAACCAGGAGGTCTCTTAAAAAACAAAAAAAAAGAGGGAGAAATATTTCTTTATACTCAGAATTTTTTAGGAGTTATGATTGTGCTCCTTTCAAAGAATACGCCTACTCAAACATTAGACAGCAGTTTCAGAAAAGTTCTCATGTGATTTATCTCAGTTAATATAAATATTTATATTTTTGAAGTTTGAAAATTATTTAAAAGGTTTAAAATAATTTAAAATTATTTCTCAAAACACGAGCCATGGAACCTCTGGTTCCTGGGTTAGATTGGCAGAGTTGATTAAAATGCAGAGTCACAGGACTTGCCCCGTATCTACTGAGGAGAAAGTCCATGAACTTGAGATTCAGACTGTGGCCTTTAATAGAGTCCCTCTGCAGCATGAAGTTTAAGAAACTCTCTTAGAATCAGTGGAGAGAGAGCTCGTTGTCTTAACTCCCTTATTATCACCCCCAAGCACACAAAAACCCACATGGTGACACTACACATGTCACACGTCATCTACGTTATGTTATTATGATGTTGTTCAAATCATTCATTTTGTAAATAAATCGAAATATCTGAATTTGAATTGCGGCTTTGCCACTGAATAGCATCATCTGAGGTAATAGAAGCTGACATAGTGCGAGAAGAACTTTGTTAGTGTCAAATAGATGGCGTTCACTTTCCCACATAACGCACATCACTGTAAATTATGTTTTCTGGAAAAGACACCTTTCACAGTCAATAAGATTAGGCACAACTGTGATGCTCTCTCAAGGTGCCCCCCTCGCCCCCCCCCCTCCCCCGCAACTGACATGCCCCCTAGTTACAGGATCATTCCGTTATTTTAATAATGTCAAGCTAGCTTTTATTCCGGGAATAGGCCACGGAGTTTCAAGCTCCCCTTCCTCCTAAGACACCTGCCGATGTGATCTGAATCCCCACTGATGTCGGCTGATTCCTTCCATACTTCCCATTTTCTGAGGCTCTCCCTAACACTCCTGTCAATTAATCACATCCTATCCTTTTTTCAAGGCATTTTGCTTTTATATCTATAATATGACCCACTACATTTTAATTGAGATTGTATTTGCTTCCAGTCTTCATGAAACTATGCATTCCTACAAGGCGGGAATAAAATATTCCTTGCACTTATTCAAATATACAGTTGGCCCTTGAACAGTATGGGTTTGAACTGCATGGGACCACTTACGCAAGGAGCTTTTCCAAGACTAAGTACTATGGAATTACAAGATCCAAAGCTGGTAGAATCTGTGGATGGGAACTGCGGATGGGGAACTCTGGCTGTGGATAAGCCATATTCTCAAGGGCAGACTTGATCATACCTGGACCTCACCTGCATGGAGAGTTGACACCATGAACGCTGCCTTACTCAGGGGTGGACTGTTGTATAAATTCTAATGGAACACATTCTCACCGGCAAGATGCTAAGTTTTGCTTCAATATCAATGAACTTGAATTAGAAATCACTTTCACCAGCCAGGATAATTTCAAGATATTGTTTTACAACAAATCTTTGAAAACAGGAGTTGAATGCTCTGATGAAATCTGGGTAAGACAGTACATTATACTTTCTATATCGTAAATCTAAGAAACCACTGAAATGGTACTAAAAGAAAATATAGACTTCTTTTACCATTTTGCAAGTCTGAACTTAATTTTTTTTTTCCTTTGTGTTTTAAGACTCTTAAGAACTTGCCTAAGCAGAAATGGTATCATATAAAATTTGAAGTAGATCCCAGAGACAGAGGTCCAAATGTCTTCGTATTCACTCACATATAATCTTGCCTGCCAGTTACTTTTTAAATCTGGGTCTTGAAAATAAAATATAATCTGTAAGACAGGAGATATTTACATAATTCTATATTTGTCAACAATCATGCCCTGAATAAGAAACTTTATTCTTCAAATTGATTTTTGTGATATTCCTCTTGCTGCTGCTGCTGCTGCTGCTAAGTCGCTTCAGTTGTGTCCAACTCTGTGTGACCCCACAGACGGCAGCCCACCAGGCTCCCCCATCCCTGGGATTCTCCAGGTGAGAACACTGGAGTGGGTTGTCATTTCCTTCTCCAATGCATGAAAGTGAAAAGTCAAAGTGAAGTCACTCAGTCGGGTCCGACTCTTCGTGACCCCATGGACTGCAGCCTACCAGGCTCCTCCATCCATGGGATTTGCCAGGCAAGAGTACTGGAGTGGGGTGCCATTGCCTTCTCCATATATTCCTCTTAGGCTTCCTAATAATAATGTGTGATTGTGACATGCTGCTGCTGCTAAGTCACTTCAGTCATGTCTGACTCTGTGTGACCCCATAGACGGCAGCCCACCAGGCTCCCCCATCCCTGGGATTCTCCAGGCAAGAACACTGAAGTGGGTTGCCACTTCCTTCTCCAATGTGTGAAAGTGAAAAGTGAAAGTGAAGTCTCTCAGTCATGTCCGACTCTTAGTGACCCCGTGGACTGCAGCACACCAGGCTCCTCCATTCATTGGATCTTCCAGGCAAGAGTACTGGAGGGGGTTGCCATCGCTTTCTCCGGTGATTGTGATATAGAAAACCATATTAAGCATATGGTACATTACATAGACACTTGTATTAAAAGATGCTTGCTCCTTGGAAGAAAAGCTATGACCAACTTAGACAGCATATTAAAAAGCAGAGACATCACTTTACCAACAAAGGTCCATCTAGTTAAAGCTATGGTTTTTGAAATAGTCATGTATGGACGTGAGTGTTAGACTATAAAGAAAGCTGAGAGCTGAAGAATTAATGCTTTTGAACTGTGGTGTTGGAGAAGACTCTTGAGAGTCCCTTGGACTGCAAGGAGATCCAACCAGTCCATCCTAAAGGAAATCAGTTCTGAATATTCATTAGAAGGACTGATGCTGAAGCTGAAACTCCAATACTTTGGCCACTTGATGCAAAGAGCTGACTCATTTGAAAAGACCCTGATGCTGGGAAAGATTGAAGGCAGGAGGAGAAGGGGACGACAGAGGATGAGATGGTTGGATGGCATCACCGACTCAATGGAGATAAGTTTGAGTAAACTCCGGGAGTTGGTGATGGTCAGGGAGGCCTGGCGTGCTGCAGTCCGTGGGGTTGCAAAGAGTCGGACATGACTGAGTGACTGAACTGAACTGAACATTACATAGTACTCTGTAATAATAATCACCTGGAAGATGACATTGTTCTTGACATTTTCTTTTGAGGACAGACATATGTCTATATAGTAGGAAAAAATGGAAGAAAAACAAAAATATTTGTACACAAAATAATATAACATCTACAATGAACTTCAACAGTAACAGGCTCAATGCCATTCTTCAAAAGCCAAGGATAGTTGTCATGGCAAATACAGATTGAGTATAAGCAAAAAAAAAAAAAAATTTTAGAAGGGTGTATGCATGAGCATGTTTCACCAGTGGAAAAACTTCAATTTGGAAAAAAACACAGAGAAATATCTTCCTTCAAACAACTGGGTAGGGCACAAATAGTGATATAGATTCAATTTTTTAAAGTATGAAAAGAAATGCCAGGTACCGTTCTCTTCTCAGACATACAGGGCAGCAGTTGGATTTTTATTAAGAGCCCAGCCTTTTGTAAATGTCTGTCCAAAATGGCATAAAATTTCTCGACATGTGCTTTCAGGACCAAGGACCACTACAATTTTTTTTTTAAAAACGTGTTTTTCTCAATCATGTCTTCTATTGGAGACCTTAATATTCCACCATAGGAAGTGAGTTGGAAAAGAATAGTAAGGTGTTCTTTTTTCCTTCTCGTGTGAACTCAGCCTGACGTGTTAACTGTGTTCAGCATCTTCTGAGCAGGGGCACATGCGGTGCTGAAATGGGCCCGGACCCTGTGGTCCCTGACCACCCCCCACCCTCCACGTCCTCTGCCTACCTTTTGTCTGTTAAAAACCTTTAGTCAAAGAGTAATTTTAATCAAAGAAGTGAGAACAGCAGAAACAAAGGAAAACAGTCAAAGGATACCAAACAACAATAATGTGGTCATTAAACAAGGGCTGGAGATAATACTCTGAGCCACGTCCTGTGAACTGTCTACTGTGAAACCCCCATTGGGCGGGGAAGTTAAGGACATGATGACCGACTGCAGCCCCCCATCAGCTGCCACAGTCCTGAGAATGACAACCGACTGCAGCCCCCCATCAGCTGCCACAGTCCTGAGAATGACGACCGACTGCAGCCCCCCATCAGGTGCCACAGTCCTGAGAATGATGATCGACTGCAGCCCCCCATCAGCTGCCACAGTCCTGAGAATGACAACCGACTGCAGCCCCCCATCAGCTGCCACAGTCCTGAGAATGACAACCGACTGCAGCCCCCCATCAGGTGCCACAGTCCTGAGAATGACGACTGACTGCAGCCCCCCATCAGGTGCCACAGTCCTGAGAACTGGCCTCAAAGAAACTGGGAACAAACTGCCCCTGGAGCTGAAGACTAACTCTGCTTAAAAGAATCAAGACCACCAGATGACCAATTTCACTGTGATGGTCAGAGCTGACCCTGCTGCTTCTGCATGTGGGCCCCTCCCTTTGCGTGTAAAACCTCTTGCCCACTGATCGCTGGGGGAGGGATGGAGCTGGTCTTTGAGCAGGCATCTACCCTCTCCCCCCAACCCCAGCTGACAGCATCCAGAAGAAAGCAGACTTTCCTGTCCACCAACCTTTCCTATTTACTGGCTTTTGAGGGACGAGAAAGTAGACCCCACTTTCTGTGGCAATATCAACTTGAGTCATGGAAAAGGCACAGGAATGATTCAAAAACTTGACAAAACTAACCTAACATCAGGATATATGAGTAAATCAGAAAACACACACCCATATCAAATGGGAAAACTAATCTTTCCTTTAAAAAATGAGTTACCTTTCATATAAAAATTATCTTGATAATGCTACATAGTAAATGCTATTAATCTGGTAGCATGAGTCTCTGTTTTTCCATGGACTAGGTATACTCCCTGTCTGTAAATCAGTTCGCTTAAAATTATATTAACTGAAGCACCATTTCCCAGAATTTTGTATTTAATCAAATGAAAATTCATTTAATTGGATGCATACATAGGTTCAAGGAAAGCCATTCCATCGAAAAGAAAGGTCTGCTATTTCCTATCTTTTCATGGGCCGAGTCCACAGAATACAATATACTCCTGCCCCCTCCCCACCGCACTCCTGATTGAACTACGTGAGCCTGTCTGTTTAAACATAGAGAAGGGATGACTGAAATATAGCACCGGCCCAAGAAATTAATCCACCCTACAATATCCAACCTATCAACAGGGCTTAAGGAGAGTTTGTCAACAGCATTATAGAGTCTTTGATTTATGGTGTTTACTGCAGAGTCTGAATTGCTGCCCTGGAAAATATTTCCTCCATAAAGTATAACTAATAATATATGTCCATCTTTTTCATCTGGACCATTCAGTCTTGTACCCTATACATAGACAAATACTTTTGGTAACAGTGAAAGATCTATGAAAACAATCTGTACACGACTTAGCCAGTTTCACTGGCTTTGTAGTATCTTAACTCATTGACCAGTGCGTATTATTAAGCATAGATTATAAAGATGGGCTTAGGGGTGACTAATGACACAGGAATCACACATGCTTTTAGGGTTTCTTTTCATATTATTCCAAGCCCTTTAAATATGTTTTCTACTTTATGCACTAACTATCTTACCCACAGTAAGATATATGTACTTTCAAAATTCTTCTTCTGATTCATTAACAGGGGGGTATTCCCTAGTGGAAAGTTGAAATCAAAGAAGTCAATTACTATAATGTTTTTATACAGCTCGTGTCAGCATCAACACACATACAGACACACTCACAAATGTAGAGTTATCCCAGCACTAATTATATTTAAAGATAGTTCACCAGTCTTTACCACTGAGTTTTTACCTAACACCCAGAACCTGCCTTTCAATGATTGTAAGTCAATTATCTGAAGACATCTGAACAGCACACTAATTAGATGATATATTCTTACATCTTTATTTTTGAATGGAAAAAGTGAAACAGAAAACTGAAGTATCTTGTTCTTAGATAGTCAATATAATATGGCTTTAAATCGAGATCTTATGAATGTCGCTGCTTATCCAATGCATCTCTCATCAAACAATTATTAGAATTCCTTTTTCAGAGTAGCCTTTGGAGTCATTTTAGAAGACAAACAAGACCCTAGTTTCATAGCTATCATTATTCCATAGGTTGTTTTGTTTTGCTTTATTGTCATAATGATACTATTTAGTTGGCCAAAAAGTTTGTTTGGGTTTTTAAACTTGAACAACCTTTATGGCCAACCCAATACTTTATCCCCTACTTACTCATCAACCTCGGCTCTACTGTAACTCCCTCAGGGAAAAGTATATTATATCCCCAAAGTATTCAGGGTAATATCTGTTCCACTGTTGAACTGATTATATATTTATTGATAAAATACACGCTTAAGATATGTGCTTTATGTGCATAGCCAAATACAGACTCTAAGACATTCTCAACCAAATTATGTTGAAGTTTTCTCTTGCCAAAACCTTGAAATTACATCTATATAAATTTGACTTCAGGAGATCATGGCTATTACTGTTATTCATGGATCCATTTTGAGACTCTAAAAACAGCCAATGCTAATGGGATGTTAATCCAACTGACTGAACAATTAAAAGTGTTAATGATAGGATTAGAATCATTTTTTTTCTATTATTGTTGTTTCATGCCAGAAATATTCAGTGCTTGGTTTTATGTTTCTATAAATGGCATTAGAAGAGTCTTTATAGCAGATCCTAAAATGACTATGTGGATTTCAAAGAATGTTTTCCAATGGAAAGACAGTGTAAATCTTTTATGTCATTGAGTGCTAAAACAGTTTATTGATCAATGTCAACAGGTGCGGCCAAGACAAATGGTCCTAATCTGCGCCTTTATAAATACATTAAACATGAGGAGATAATTTTTCCAATGAACCAAGAAAATTAATATGTTTTTGTGTTCAACCCTTCAGAGTCCCAGCCTATAAGCCAGAAAATCTAAGGGGATCTTCTATGGTATATTTCTAAAGTCTCGGTTATATATTTTGCCTGGAATGACTTATAGAGAACTACACTTGCCATTTTTAGAAAATAGCTGTGGTTACTTGGGCCAGTGTCAAGGTAACACTTTCCAAAATACAAGGACCAGGAAGATTTGCACTTCTCAAAGATATCTGAAGTTGATGCAGTCTGTGGTCACTTCAGGATCAGCTGCTCTTATTGGATTAAGTAAAAGCTGGGTTGAAATCTGGGCACATGCATTCTGGATGTTCAGAATACACTTGCCTCCTTCCCGAGATATTCAATAGAGCATCCCGGGATGTCTGACCTCTCCCCACCCCAGTCCTTCTGTCCCCAGAAAGTCAGTTGCTTGTTCCTTTAAAACTGTCACCCACAAATGCGTATTTTTCTCTGGATGTGACATTATTACCGTCTGTTATTTAACTGGCCACATATACAACATATAGAGGTCAATTAAACAATATAATCAGTATAGTCTATACAATTAGTATAGACTATGTCAAGTCTTTTCTTAGAGGTCAAGAAGTGTTAATCATTATTATCAACATTGTTATATGCTTCCCATTGCCCTTGCTAGCCAATGAATCAACTTTATAGACATAAGGTTCTTTGTCAAATAAAACCTCTACTTTGAGCTTCTAGCTTTATTTTTATTTATTTTGTTGGCTTGTTGGTTAGTTGGTGTAAGGGGAGGATTATGTCTTCACGAACTACTCTGTTTATTATTTTTTTAAAAATCTATATTGCAGCCATTTATTCCTTGGACACAAAAGGCAGCATTCCTGATTGATCTTTCCTAACTTGAAAATATAGACCAATCACCCCAAAGGTTTAAAATTACTCACTATCCTGATTTTACAGAGTACTACATAAACTGTGCAGCATTGATTCATCAGATTTTCTAAAGGGATAGGGATCGTGTGTGTGTGTTTTCTTAGGGAATCCTCCATAACCCTAAGCATAAGTCTAAGTTACATAGTATGCTTAAGAGCTTTTACGAGCAAGGAAATATTGAGTGGGCTACAGAAAGAGGCCTTGAAAAATGAACCAAGAGAGTTCCCTACTGTGAAGCCATTCAGATGAATAACAGATTCTCAGAATCCTGCATAAAATATTCCCAAGCAGAGAACTTACTGTGTAAGAAATTGAGGTGGCCACATTTTGAAGACAGATTTTTTTTTTAAGATGTAGGAAACATACATTTTTCAGTTCTATTAAAGTCAGAGTGAAAGCATTCAAGACATTGTCCTCTGTGATTTCTCTGTATGCCTTCAAATTGGTTTTTTTCTTCTTTCCTTTTTCAGAATGTATTACTGAAGCCATTCTCTGAAGTAAACTGAAATACCCAGAGATTTTCCCCCCTGTATATCATTAGAACAAATAGCAATGCTGATCCTCACAATCAGAAACACGAACAAAACCCCGGTCACGGAGACCAGGACAACAGATCTGCTGCCGCCCGTCGGAAACCACTTCCAGCTGACAGAGACCAGGAACTGAACGATGGCGCTCAAATAAATCGGGAGGTTATTTTCCTGTCGTAGGGCGAGCACACACTGCTGCTAAAATTGCAGGCTTCTAGTTTCTACTGCATTGTCTCTTGCCCTTCTCAATTGGTTTTTCAATCCTACAGATGGTAAGGGGAAAGGCGAAAAGTGGAAAGAAATCTTCAGCTAAGCCATCCCCCAGACAGAGCATCCCAGAAGCCCTCATTCCAGGGACTTCTACTCTTATTTCATTGACTGAAGCTTCATCATGCAGATACCTCCACCCACAAGTAAAGCTGGGAAATGTAGTTTTTAAGGTACACCAGTATCACCTCAAACAGAATGAGGGAATGTTCATAAAAACACCAGGGAGAAATGGGAGAGAAGATGTATCTCTTACATATCACCTTACCTTTCTTCTCGTATTTATATTAATAATATCCTTTCATTTTCCTAGAAACTGCTACAGAGATGACCCTTTTCTTGAGTGTGATAACAATTAAGGAATCTACTTTTCCAACCTATTTATCTCTATATCATCCTGCTGGTTGATCTGCTGCTGGATGTCGGTCTTCACGAGTCTTCAAACATTCTTTTTTAAAAACTTATACTCTAAAGCAGGTCTCATTTCACAAACATTTAAGTCACAGAATAAAAGACACTCACATGCACTATAAGATTATTCCACAGTATACTGCTCTTTTTTTGCAATCTCTTTCCTTCTGCTCCTAGTTAGTCACTAACATGTGAACTCCAAGTAAATGTATTTTGTAATTGATAAGTATTGTAGAAATTATAAAAACTAATAACCAGAAACCTCAGCTAAAATAGAGTTGAGACACGAGAAGAGGAGAACTCTCAGGCCCCAAGATGAAGCAGAAAGACTCTTCTTCTTGCCTCGCAAGAGCTCAACCAATGAGAAACGGTCAGTTAACAAAGGGCCACTATTTCAAACTCTGCATTCCTCCAATAAACTCTTTATTTACTATAACCCTTCCAACTCCTTTTCCCCTCTTTAAAAGTGCTGTCCTCTCCTGGCTCTTGGCAAGCCAAGGTGCCCGACCCCAAATTACAATTCCTTGCTGATCCAGAATAAATCCCTGCTTTGGCTAGAGACACAACTGGCCATCTATTTGTTGACAGTCAACAAAGCAAATTAAGAAACAAACTTTCTCAATGACACAGAGCTTCTTCTAGCCTTTCATGACCTGTTTTGTCCACGTAATACAAAGGTCCACGTTTATACTCTTTGAGTACAGTGTGCTCCACACCGAAGAATCACAAGGACCACCTAGTCAGAACTTTCACCCAAAGTCCAGATCATTTAGAGCAGAGGCCCCAACCTCTTTGGAACCAAGGATGGATTTTGTGGAAGAGCAGAGTAGCATCCTTTAAAGACCATCACCAGATGGTCAATATCAAAATCAAATTGATTATATTCTTTGCAGTCGACAATGGAGAAACTCTATACAGTCAGTAGAAACAAGACCGGGAGCTGACTGTGGTTCAGATCATGAACTCCTTATTGCCAAATTCAGACTTAAATTGAAGAAAGTAGGGAAAACCACTAGACCATTCAGGTATGACCTAAATTATATCCCTTATGATTATACAGTGGAAGTGAGAAATAGATTCAAGGGATTAGATGTGATAGACAGAGTCCCTGAGGAACTATGGACGGAGGTTCCTGACATTGTACAGGAGGCAGGGATCAAAACCATCCCTAAGAAAAAGAAATGAAAAAAGGCAAAATGGTTGTCTGAGGAGGCCTTATAAATAGCTATGAAAAGAAGAGAAGTGAAAGGCAAAGGAGAAAAGGAAAGTTATACCCATTTGAATGCAGAGTTCCAAAGAATAGCAAGGAGAGATAAGAAAGCCTTCCTCAGTGATCAGTGCAAAGAAATAGAGGAAAACAATAGAATGGGAAAGACTAGAGATCTCTTCAAGAAAATTAGAGATACCAAGGGAACATTTCATGCAAAGATGGGCACAATAAAGGACAGAAATGGTATGGACCTCACAGAAGCAGATGATATTAAGAAAAGGTGGCAAGAATACACAGAAGAAATATACAAAAAAAGATCATCATAACCCGGATAATCACGATGGTGTGATCACTCACCTAGAGCCAGACATCCCGGAATGCGAAGTCAAGTGGGCCTTAGGAAGCATCACTATGAACAAAGCTAGTGGAGGTGATGGAATCCCAGTTGAGCTCTTTCAAATCCTAAAAGATGATGCTGTGAAAGTGCTTCACTCATTATACCAGCAAATTTGGAAATCTCAAGCAGTGGCCACAGGACTGTAAAAGGTCAGTTTTCATCCCAATCCCAAAGAAAGGCAATGCCAAAGAATGTTCAAATTACCGCACAGTTGCACTCATCTCACATGCTAGTAAAGTCATGCTCAAAACTCTCCACGCCAGGCTTCAACAGTACGTGAACTGTGAACTTCCAGATGTTCAAGCTGGATTTAGAAAAGGCAGAGGAACCAGAGATCAAATTGCCAACATCCGCTGGATCATCAAAAAAGCAAGAGAGTTCCAGAAAAACGTCTATTTCTGCTTTACTGACTATGCCAAAGCTTTTGACCAAATGGGACACAACAAACTGGAAAATTCTGAAAGAGATGGGAATACCAGGCCATCTGACCTGCCTCCTGAGAAATCTGTATGCAGGTCAGGAAGCAACGGTTATAACTGGACATGGAACAACAGACTGGTTCCAAATTGGGAACGGAGTATGTCAAGGCTGTATATTGTCACCCTGCTTATTTAATTCATATGCAGAGCACATCATGAGAAATGCTGGACTGGATGAAGCACAAGCTGGAATCAAGATTACTGGGAGAAATATCAATAACCTCAGATATGCAGATGACACCACTCTTATGGCAGTAAGCAAAGAACTAAAGAGCCTCTTGATGAGGTTGAAAGAGGAGAGTGAAAAAGCTGGCTTAAAACTCAACATTCAGAAAACTGAGATCATGGCATCTGGTCCCATCACTTTTAGGGAAATAATTGGGGAAGCAATGGAAACAGTGAATGACTTTTTTTTCTGGGCTCCAAAATCACTGCAGATGGTGACTGCAGCCATGAAATTAAAAGATGCTTACTTCTTGGAAGAAAAGTTACAACCAACCTAGACAGCATATTAAAAGCGGAGACATTACTTTGCAAAAAATGGTCCATTTAGTCACAGCTATGGTTTTTTGACTTCCCTGGTAGCTCAGATGGTAAAGCATCTGCTTACAATGCGGGAGACCTGGGTTCGATCCCTGGGTTGGGAAGATCCCCTGGAGAAGGAAATCACAACCCATTCCAGTATTCTTGCCTGGAAAATTTCATGGATGGAGGAGCCTGGTTGGCTACTGTCCATGGGGTCGCAAAGAGTCGGACACGACTGAACAACTTCACTATCTATCTATCTATGGTTTTTCCAGTAGTCATGTATGGATGTGAGAGTTGGACTATAAAGAAAGCTGAGAGCTGAAGAATTAATGCTTTTGAACTGTGGTGTTGGAGAAGACTCTTGAGAGTTGCTTGGACTTCAAGGAGATCCAACCAGTCCATTCTAAAGGAGATCGGTCCTGAATATTCATTAGAAGGACTGATGTTAAAGCTGAAACTCCAATACTTTGGCCACCTGATGCGAAGAACTGACTCATCTGAACAGATCACGATGCTGGGAAAGTTTGAAGGCAGGAGGAGAAGGGGATGACAGAGGATGAGATGGTTGGATGGCATCACCGACTCAATGGACATGAATTTGAGTACCTCCAGGATTTGGTGATAGACAGGGAGGCCTGGCATGCTGAGGTCCATGGGATCACAACGGGTTGGACATGACTGAGAGCCTGAACTGGACTGCACTGATTCTCTCTTCCGCTCATCCACTGTAACCATCATTCTACCGTCTCTATAAAGGTGACTAATTTAGGAACTTCATATAAGAGGAATCATATATTTGTACTTCTGGTGCACAGTTTTACCTTGTCCTTTCTAACCTCATGTATTCCAGAAGTCTTTGTTCTTATGGCAAAGAGTGGTGAACCATCCTATTTGTAATATCTCAGGCCCAGAAATGGAGTAGAAAGTGAGAATTAAAATCTACATGAGTGTGTTTTCCCTTAATAAGCTCTCTTCATCTCTACTCTTTTTGTATTTTCATGCTTACCTACTTCACGATATTTATTATGCATACATTTTCCCCTTTATCTAAACTTTCCAACTTAGGATGTCTACTTAACAATGGAAAATATGTCTCAAGAAAACAGACAAATCAAACACTTCGGCTTTCGTCTACCACCATATCTCATCTGTATCAACAGTGTAACACAAGTCATAAATTTGAAGATAAGTGTGTCTCTGTATTACCTATGTATTTTGGAGAAAATCCTATTTTTTTTCCCCACAGATATTCAGCAATACTAAGCAAAAAAGAAAAAAAAAATAGTTCTCCAGAGTCTCTGGATTATGTTTTTCTGTGACCCAGTGCCCTGACACATTCCCTGATAGAACCCTCCCACTTCTGCAATGAACTGCAGTCACTGAAGTCATCTGCTTAAAGACTGAATTCTTGAACAGATGGCCCAGGCAAATATGAAGTTCAGCTGCCCTTTCCGTAACAAATGTGCTGCTTTAAATGATTAGGAAAATCGTGGCAGCCAGGAAATGTTTATTGTTTTGGAAAGAGGGTGGGTCGGGATGGGATTTCACTTTCACTCTTTCCTAGAGGAAAATATTCATCCAGCAGATTTTATGTGACATATCAGAACCACGGTTTCCACTTGCCAACTGTCAAGACATCCGATGGTTAAGACAACTGGGAAAGGTAGCAAGAAATTAAACTGACTCCCAGCCAAGCAAATGCCAATTATACTTTAAGTGCACTGGGAAAGATGGCCAGAGGCCAGCAGCATGGGGGATGGACAGGGGGTGCTTAACGGGCACACAGCAGAGGCTACGGCCTGTGAAATTCCAAAGAGACGTGATTGGCATGGTGACACAGATCGAGGGGTCACCCACAATGGCTCAGAGATGACTTCCACTCTGTGCCAACCAAGCTGCTCTTTGATTTGTGGTTCAAAGCCTCTCTGGATAATGGGGATTATGGGACATGGAGAATGCTTTATTCAAGGTTTTAACATGATTTTAATCAGGAGAGTCACCATCAACTGACTTTACTTTGTCAGCGGGCAATCCAAACCACACATGCCGAAGGCTAGAAAAAAGAAAAGTTTTCTCCAGTGTGACCAATTTTCTGGATCAGAGTAAAATGAAGTTACTGCTTCCTTTAAATAGCATCCTGTATCTGGTTTCCTCCAAGTAGACTCAGGCAATCTCCATATATAAAGTAAGAAACAGTCAAAGGTTCTTACCTGAACATTTAAGACTTTTCTTCATCAAAGAGGACATGAGTTTGAGCAAGCTCTGGGAGTTGGTGATGGATAGGGAAGCCTGGCATGCTGCAGTCCATGGGGTCACAAAGAGTCGGACACGACTGAGCGACTGAACTGAATTGAAGGTATTTGGTCACATAGGGAAAGAAAATAATTTTCCCTCTACCCTCCTAGTTTCTTCACTGATATCCTCCCATAATAAAAGATAAATAAGAGAAAAGCAAGCAAGTGATTAATAGTATGTACACCCAGGAAAATTGAGTAGCTCTCAGAAATGGCCCAAGTCATTACCTTAAATATCATCTCCAGCTAGAGACAGAGGAAGGAAGGGCTGGAGAAAACTCTTGAGAGTCCCTTGGACTGCAAGCAGATCAAACCAGTCATTCCTAAAGGAAATCAACCCTGAATATTCATTGGAAGGGCTGATACTGAAGCTGAAGCTCCAATACTTTGGCCATGTGATGCAAAGAGCCGACTCTGGAAGAGACTTCATCCCTGGGAAAGACTGAAGGCAAAAGGAGAAGGGGTGGTAGAGGATGAGATGGTTAAATAGCATCACCAATTCAATGGACATGAATTTGAGCAAACTCCAGGAGACAGTGGAGGACAGGGGAGCCTGGCGTGCTGCAGTCCATGGGGTCACAAAGAGTCAGCCATGACTGAGCAACTGAGCAACAGCAGTAAACATAAGTAGTGCTGTTTTGCAGATTTAAGTTGTTCCCTTATCTGTTGATAAGAGTTCCTATAGATTCAGCCATTCTCTTTCTGGAACAGAGAGGATGATAGCCTTACAAATGGCGATTTCCCTTATAAATGCAAATAGACCTTCAGTTTAGTTCAGTTGCTCAGTCATGTCCGACTCTTTGCAACCCCATGAATCGCAGCACGCCAGGCCTCCCTGTCCATCACCATCTCCCAGAGTTCACTCAAACTCACATCCATTGAGTCGGTGATGCCATCCAGCCATCTCATCCTCTGTCGTCCCCTTCTCCTCCTGCCCCCAATCCCTCCCAGCATCAGAGTCTTTTCCAATGAGTCAACTCTTTGCATGAGGTGGCCAAAGTACTGGAGTTTTTCAGCTTCAGCATCATTCCTTCCAAAGAACACCCAGGGCTGATCTCCTTTAGAATGGACTGGTTGGATCTCCTTGCAGTCCAAGGGACTCTCAAGAGTCTTCTCCAACACCACAGTTCAAAAGCATCAATTCTTCAGCGCTCAGCTTTCTTCACAGTCCAACTCTCACATCCATACATGACCACTGGAAAAACCATAGCCTTGACTAGACGGACCTTTGTTGGCAAAGTAATGGCTCTGCTTTTGAATATGCTATCTAGGTTAGGTTGGTCATAACTTTTCTTCCAAGGAGTAAGCATCTTTTAATTTCATGGCTGCAGTCACCATCTGCAGTGATTTTGGAGCCCCAAAAGATAAAGTCTGACACTGTTTCCACGGTTTCCCCATCTATTTCCCATGAAGTGATGGGACCAGATGCCATGATCTTCATTTTCTGAATGTTGAGCTTTAAGCCAACCTTTTCAGTCTCCTCTTTCACTTTCATCAAGAGGCTTTTTAGTTCCTCTTCACTTTCTGCCATAAGGGTGGTGTCATCTGCATATCTGAGGTTCTTGATATTTCTCCCAGCAATCTTGATTCCAGCTTGTGCTTCTTCCAGCCCAGGGTTTCTCATGATGTACTCTGCATATAAGTTAAATAAGCAGGGTGACAATATACAGCCTTGACACACTCCTTTTCCTATTTGGAACCAGTCTGTTGTTCCATGTCTGGTTCTAACTGTTGCTTCCTGACCTGCATACAGGTTTCTTAGGAGGCAGGTCAGGTGGTCTGGTATTCCCATCTCTTTCAGAATTTTCCACAGTTTATTGTGATCCTCACAGTCAAAGGCTTTGGCATAGTCAATAAAGCAGAAATAGATGTTTTTGTGGAACTCTCTTGCTTTTTCCATGATCCAGCGGATGTTGGCAATTTGATCTCTGGTTCCTCTGCCTTTTCTAAAACCAGCTTGAACATCTGGAAGTTCACATTTCATGCCTTACAAAAGTAGAACTTGGTTTTCAGAGCTTTTTTGATTCTGCTGTTCTTTACAAATAATAAGCCAAAGAGCCATACTTGGGGTGACAGATTGTGCTCTTCTTCAGTTCTTCGCGGTGCTAAGTCACTTCAGTCACGTCTGACTCTTTGTGACCTTACTGTAGCCCGCCAGGCCCCTCTGTCCATGGGATTCTCCAGGCAAGCATACTGGAGTGGGTTGCCATTTCCTTCTCCAGAGGAGCTTCCTGATCCAGGGATCAAACCCGAGTCTCTTACGTCTCCCGCGTTGGCAGGCAGGTTCTTTACCACTAGCACCACCTGGGCAGCCCGACAAATTCTGTTCTTCTTCAGGTAGCATAGTGGGATTAGACGGTTTAAATGGACTTGAGTATTCATCCAGAAGTATTCTGTCAAGTGATCATATTTCATTGAAGAACAAAATCCACATACTTGTGAGTAGGCAGTTGTAATGTGGGCATGACAGGTAGAGAATATTGCTCCTTGAATTATGAAATAGAAAAATTCTTTAGATTGCTTTTTGGGTAAATTATATGGCCAACGTTATCAAAATTTCAAACTGAAAGGTTAGCCTTAAAGTAGAAATCTAATCATGTGTACCAAAACATACTTTACTGAGCTCATATTATTAATTCCAATGAAACATGCCAATAAGCTCTCCCCCAAAAAAGTGAATTTCACTTTCAGAAATACATGCATTTCTTAAATTTTATAAATTAAATAAATATAGATTAAGATGTGTGATGTTTCACAAGAAAGAAGATAAAGGCAAAAGATGACAATGTACTTGAGAGAATTCTGCTTGCTCAAGGTATTTTTGAAGAAAATTTAAAAAAAAATCCCCTTTAATCCTTTTCAATATTGTCAGAATGATATGGATGTAAAGTCCATGGTCAGAGATGCAAGTCATGGAGTTCTCAGCTGTACTAAACAGGGCACAGAATAGATCAGGAGTTCTCATCAGTGGCCACTCATCACAGCCAGCTGGGGAGGGTTAAAGCACACAGAGATTCTGACTTCATTAGCCTTAGGTGTGTCATGGGTGAGGTACTTTTTGAAAGTTCTCCAGGTAATTCTGATGTGCAATTGCCAATGAGAAATCACTGGTCTAAATGGATACAGTGATTCTTAATCTACTCTGAGCAGAAGTCCCAAGATGCTTGTTACAAAGTATGTCTAAAATGGATAACCAGCAAGGACCTCCTTTAGAGCACAGGGAACTCTGCTCTGTTAAGGCAGCCTGGATGGGAGGGGAGTTTGGGAGAGAATGGATACATGGATATGTAAGGCTGATGCTATGCTACGCTAAGTCACTTCAGTCGTGTCCGACTCTGTGTGACCCCATAGACGGCAGCCACCAGGCTCCCCCGTCCCTGGGATTCTCCAGGCAAGAACACTGGAGTGGGTTGCCATTTCCTTCTCCAATGCATGAAAGTGAAAAGTGAAAGCGAAGTCACTCAGTCATGTCCGACTCTTCGCGACCCCATGGACTGCAGCCTACCAGGCTCCTCCATCCATGGGATTTTCCAGGCAAGAGTACTGGAGTGGGGTGCCATTGCCTTCTCCGATGTAAGGCTGAATCCCGTTGCTATTCATTCAAAACTATCACAACATTGTTTGTGAGTTGGCTATATCCCAATACAAAATTTAAAAAAAAATTTTAAAGTGTGGCTAATTAGCTACCTAGATTTGCAATCAAGTCCTTGGACCACTTTCTGGGGAAAAAAAGAAAAACTTGTCCTGACTTAGCTTATTTGTTTAAGCCCTGGGCTTCTCACCTAGTGACACCAACTTCAGCTATGTGAGAGTTCACTCAGAGTACATAATTCTTACTTTTGGCACTTCCTAATATTCATGGAAACAAAACCTTTCACAGAAGCTTCTACACAATTGTGCTGCCACACGCAGCGCCAAGGGCGATTCCACATTCCCATAAGTCAGACAAGTCTCAAGCCAAGGGGAAAAAAACGGCTGAATGATGCTGTGGATCACACTCAGAAATATGTGAAAGCTCAAGGAATTCAAGGACAGTCTCTTTTCCTGATTTGCGTTGTTGTTGTTTAAAGACAACATTTTATTTTAAATATTCATCAGGCCTGTGACCCAGCAACTGGTATTGATCCTAGAGAAGGAAAAACATGTATCACACAAAAGCCTTGCACAAGAGTGTTTTTACCAGTTGCATTCATAATAACCAAACATCAGAAATAGCTGAAACACCTATCAGCAGGTGAATGGGCAAATAAATGATGGTTTATGAACACAGAGGAAGACTGCTGAGCCAAAAAATGAAGATTCAAAATATACATGCAACTGAAGAATCTCAAAAACATCGTGCTAATGACGGAATTACGAGACAAAAGAGAACATATGTGGACCCATTTATGTAAAATTCTGGGACAGATAGAATTAATCTGTGGTGACAGAGGTCAGAGACATGGTCCTTGGGGAAGGACGACCAAAATACAGCAAGAGGAAACTGTTCTGTAAAAAACAGGAAAATTCTACCTCTTGCCCCCGGGGCTGGTAACACAGAGATACAGAGTTGTCATGGAAAAGTACTTAAAGAGCAACAAAGCAGTAGGTTGCCCTTAAAAGTATACATTCACTTTCCAAAGGCAGGTCTATTGATTTTTCAAACACTATTTTAGCTAATGCAGGAGTGGCAGTAGACACGGGTTCAGTCCCTGGGTCGGGAAATTCTCTGGAGGAGGGCATGGCAACCCACTCCAGTCTTCTTGCCTGGGAAATCCCATGGATAGAGGAGCCTGGCAGGCTACAATTCCATGAGGTCCCAAAGAGTCAGACCCGACTGAAGCAACTTAGTACACATGCATGAATCAACTAGTCCAGTCGTCTTCCTTTAGAGATGGGGAAACTCAAGCCCACGGAAATTTTCCAAACAGCATCTTGGAAGTAACTGAGGTTGCTCTCTGTATCCAAGTCTCATGATGGTATATCTACCGCTCCTTCTAATGGAGAGATCTCATCTGGTTTACATGAATGATTAGGAGTATCTAGCTAATACCTTACACATATGCCTTATCAAATAATGAATATTCATGAATAACTTCAGAGTGTCTTTAAAAATATCTCGTTTTTCTCCATTTGAGGATTAGTGGCTAGTTCACAAAGTTAAACTTACACTACAGCTGAGATATAGAGAGAGAGATTATCTCTTTATTGTGCGTCCCACTAATCTTGCCTTTTCCTTTCATCCCATCTTATAGTAAGCAGGAGAAAAATGTATTCATGTACTTGAATCACTCAAAGAAAATCTTACAATGATTCTAGTTTCTCTTTTTTAAAAAAATGCTTGATTTCTCATAAAACCTCATAAGGACAAAAAGAGAGAGAAGGTAAGAAAAGTTTAAATATCTATATAAAGAATGCTATAAATTTTATGTACACACATATTGCAGGTCAGAAGACTATGCCAGGCTTTCCACGTGTATAGATTCTATATCTTGATTTCATCACACAAATAGATGTTCTAAGTGAACCAAAATTAAAACCCTTATGAATAGCAAGACAAAAGAGCAAAAAAAAAAAAAAAAAAAACCCATTCATAATTTCAAAGCATCTTATCCATGATACAAACTAATTTAACTAGTTCTACAACAAACACACACCCAGAGCCTATTGTTTTCAAAGCATAAGACTTCACAGTGCAAATAAACGAGGTCTTTTCCTCAGCCTTTGGGTTCTGGTGGAAGATACATGAAAGTGGACAAGCATTTACAAAGCAGTGTGGTACCTCTGAACTGAAGGAAATGCTTGGTGCCTTGAGAGCAGCTAGGAAAAGGCACTAACCCGGGTGGGGAGAGGGCTGACGTCTGAGGAGGATACGGAAGGGAGAACTGAGTGAGAAACAAGGAACCCGTGGATGTGCGGAGTCAGACTCAGATGAGTGCGCGTGAGCACAGGCGAGCTGGGAACGGAAGGGAGGCAGGAGCTGAGAGCGAAGAGACGAGGGCAGAGGAATGAGAGGGGCTGTGCCAGGCCGGTTAGGGATGGTGAGGGTTGACAGGGACGGCATTCGGTTAGAAATGGGAAGCCTGAGCTTTTAGGAGAGAAGGCTGAGATACTGAGTTTTATGAGAATATTTGTGAAAGAGCACTCCACACGCCATTTTAAAAATAGCTCAAAATCAAGAAGTTTCATGAGCATCAAGGAACATTCCTCATGACCCCTAATAGTCAATTCCTTCTCCCCTTTATAGCAAAGAGCAGCTTTGCATGATTTCTGCTTTGTATAAGGAGCAACGCACGGCATGTACATTTCCGGGCTTGACTTCTTTCAACAAATTATGTTTTGAGATTCATCTGTACTGTTGCACGTGTTTTTACATCACTCGGTTCCATTTATTCTAGGGTTTGTAAAGACCACAATTAATTCATCTATTCTACTGTTAATGAATATTTGGGTGGTTTTCACCTCATAGTTGATTTTCAACACTATTCATTTAGGTTCTTTTAATTTAAAAAAGATCAACCTTGAATTTCATAATGTGTATAAATCCAAAAGTTCCCTAAATTTTCCATGTTAGATTCAGAACTAGTCAAGTGTATAATCCTGTTCCATTTGAATGAGATAGCATAATATTTCTGGTTTCAATTGAGCCATAAAACTTAATTAAAATTAATAAATTAACTTGAATATTATTGGCTCTTCATGTATAATAAAAGTGATATTGAAATACAACCCAGTTGCCTAGTAAAACAACCATTGTTAATATTACCATATCAAATAACCCATTCTTCAACATAATTAATGTATGACATGACATGGCATGCGTGCAGGCTCAGTCGTGTTTGCCTCTTTGCAACTCCATGGACTGCAGCCTGCCAAGCTCTGCCGTCCCTGGAATTTTCCAGGCAAGAATACTGGAGTGGTTGGCCATTTCCTACTCCGAGGGATCCTCCCCACCCAGGGTTCAAACACATGTCTCTGGTGTCTCCTGCCCTGGCAGGCAGATTCTTTTCCATGTGCCACCTGGGAAGCCCCTATATTTAATGTGGATGAAATCAATTCTAAATAAATAATGTAAATTCTACACAACATATCTGTAGGTACAGTGAGAGAGATTAACAGAAGGGGAGATATTATTGATAATTACTTTAGGAAATGAAACAAGTTGTGAAATGTAAGTGTTTAAGTTTTCAATATTTGACACAGACTTATCCTGATAAGCGATGTTAGCTTGTCAATCAAATTTTGATGCTAAACATACTAAGTCCAGTACATGAGGCTTTTAAATTTTTATTTACTGGGCATATTTGTTCTCTGTACTGGAAGCAAGAGTTTAATTCAGAATCATTAGCTTTGAAACTAGTCTATTCAGCATCTCAGCTGGCTCAGTGTATGGACGTGTGCTGCGCATGTTTGCTTTTCGACAATAATCTCTGAAACGGTGAGACCCTTCTTCCTTCCGTTCTTTACTCTCTTTTCTCCTTTTTCTTTTTTTAACTTGAAAGGAAGATTGTTGCCCCAGTGAATGTATTTTGGGCTCCTGGAGCAAAGTTGCTAGGAAGACGTCATTAACATTTCTTAACCTAGAGGTTCTTTCTTGCCTTGAAATGGAATAGAATGGCCAGCTTCATGAAACCATAACTTAAACCAAGTGTAAGGAACCCCCAGGGCGCAATGGGTTTTCCTCATAAATGGGAAATCACAGGCAAGCCCCTTCCTACAAGAGAAATGGGAAGAATTTCCCAACAACACACAAAATTACACTCATGTGAAAGATGTTCTGTCTTAGAGTTTGGCTTTAGTATTTCCCCATTTTACACTGAAAAATGGCAGGACCCATTTTGCAGACATTTTAGAATATTAGGGCCGGTCTTGAAAAATTACAATAGCTATTTTATGGGAGTTTTTCACCCATACAGTAACTATCAAAATGAATACAAGTCTTGAAATTTGCATAAGTTTTCTTATTAAAATCTTTTGAAATACCTTTTATAGGTTGCTCTGAATCTGAATGTGGTCCCTTCCAACAATATTTAAAAACCCAGGAACACTGTATAGCTTGTCAGAAGTTCTTGTTTAAAATTTCGGGCACACACTGTAAGACTTTTTCCCAAATTTCTCCTTCTTGAATTCATTCATAAATATGTATTAAACATACATTGTTTATACTGTATGGAAATACATAGCTTTCTATAAAAAATGCTCCCAACATACTCTTGAAACATGGTAGCTGGTTTTCTTGAAAAGATCCTTTATGCATTAAGAGTCAATATAAGAATTTTAATATCATTTGCAAGAGAAAGGAGAAGTTGAGGATTCCCTACCATACCAGTCAATAGGATGTCACAATCGTTAAAGCAATTCCAGCCCTTCAGTGTGTGTTCCTGAGCCCAAAGGGTGCTCAGGAAAGAGAAGAATACCTGCCTTCTACCAGCCATCAGAGTGCAGCCACTCCCTGCGGTGAGCCCCTGGGGGAGCTCAGGACCTGAAGAAACAGGATACTTGCCCAGAAGAGCTGAGATGCAAATGAAAGGAATGATTTCAGTGAGCCCAGACTCTTGGAACAGCAACCCACTCCAGTACTCTTGCCTGGAAAAATCCCATGGACGGAGGAGCCTGGTGGGCCGCAGTCCATGGGGTTGCTAAGAGTCAGGCATGACTGAGCAACTGCACTTTCACTTTTCACTTTCATGCATTGGAGAAGGAAATGGCAACCCACTCCAGTGCTCTTGCCTGGAGAATCCCAGGGACGGGGGAGCCTGGTGGGCTGCCGTCTGTGGGGTCGGACAGAGTCGGACATGATTGAAGCGACTTAGCAGCAGCATCTTCCTCTACATAAAAAAGTGCAAAATTCCTCAACTTGGGATATCTGCTTTTCTGTAATTAACAATAACCTTTTGATGTTCAGACTACCTGCCCTTTGTTGCAAAACTTCTGTCTACCCTGGCTCTTCCCCTCACTTCCTCAGAACAGTTCTCTCAAGGTTACTTGACATGCTGCCTCCCCCTGGCTTGAAGTCCGAAAAAGTCCCACCAAATAAAATATAACTCTCGAATTTCAGGTTGTGAATATTTGTTAAGTCAGCGGAACTATATTAGACAATGTTCTTATATTTTCCATAATGCACCTTTATTGGTTATATATAATATATACATGCGAGGGTTCTGATAAAATTATACATATATATATATATTTATTTATTTATTTACATGCCTGTTGTCGCAAAGAGCCGGACATGACTGAGCAACTTGCACCCACCATCATACATGTACAAATATATATATGGAATTTTCATTCAGTGGAATCTAGGTCCTTAAAACCTGTCACTAAAAGAACATCTAATCTTCATTAAAGTGTTTATTCCTGGACTCCCTTTCTTTGATTGTGAGCGTTAGTCCCAACTATTTGCACTTGACATAATTTAATGACAGTTTGTCATGATAATAGCCAGGCTCTGTTTCTGTCTCCCAAACACACCAAAGAGGGAAAGAGACGAGTTGCTTCAGTCCTAGCCAGGCATCATTCCATGTCTTACTGGGCTATCACACTTTCATCTTCTAAATTGTTCTTCAACAATGCTCCAACACAAAATAAAAATGTGTGCTCATTTCAGGTATACAGCAAAGTGATATGCAGTTATACACGCATCTATTCCTTTTCAAATTATTTTCCAATTTTAAAGTCATCGTGTGGCTTAAAGTGTCTTTTAGAGATTTCCTTTCAAGTTCCAAGAGGTCTTTTCTATGAAAATAGAGAGAAGCAGCGGCGGCCAGCTCTTGTGAAGTCAGAGTTTAAGGAATCTCTGAAGTGTTCTCATGCAAAAAGTGTAGTGGAAAAGTTTCTGGGGAGTGGGAGAAAAAAAAAAGGGGAGAATATAGACTTCCTGGCAATCCGCAAAAGGATGGAGTGTTTTTCTTTCTTGTTTGAGGGCTAGCACTTTAAGGGTCAGAGCATCACGTATGCCGCTCAGTCAAGTGCCTCTTGTGAGCCCAGTTACTCCTGTAGTTGGTGTTGTATGATTTCTTCATTCCATTTTCTTACTTAAAATTGAAAAAAAAAAAAAAAAAGTAACCACCAGAGGGCGGAAGATATTACATTTCAAAGCACTTAAAGTAAAGCACTTCCTTCAGGCAGGAAGGCCATCTCCCTAAGCAACCTTGCAAGGTGGAAATACATGACTATGCAACGCAGACTTCTGGAGCTTCTCTATGTCCTTCATGTGGAATCAAAGCCTTTTACAATATCTCTGTGCCTCCATCAGCTCTATTATATCTGCTGCTTGCCAGATAAGTTCTTTGCCAAATAGATGATACCATTTTTTACCTTCTGCTTTCATCAAATTAAGCTCTTCTTTATCCCTTGCTTTGGGTCACCTGAAGTTCAAAGAAATAGTGAATGATTCTAAAGAGCTTTAGGCTGTATCCCTGCACCTCCAGGGCAATCCTATACTTAAAACGCAGGAGCACGCATTTGAAAAGACGTCTGCACAAGCTCAGAGCTATCTGAATTCCTCCCTGCCTCTGTTTCCTAGCTTCTTTATTTATGAACGTTCTCATCTCAGTTTAAGTGACTTCACTATATTTTTTTTGCGTTAATTGACCCATCATAGTTGTATTAAGTTTTTGGACTTATTGACCTGTGTGTATGTTCTCCGTTGCATCGACTCTTTGCGACCCCATGGACGGTAGCCCGCCAGGCTCCTCTGTCCATGGGATTCTCCAGGCAAGAATATTGGCATGGGTTTCCATTTGCTCCTCCAGGGGATCTTCCCGACCCAGGGATTGAACTTGTGTCTCCTGGTCTCCTGCTTTGGCAAGCAGATTCTTTACCACTATGCTACCTGAAAAGACATCTGCAACAGCTCAGAGCTACCTGAATTCCTCCATATCTCCATTTCCTGGTTTCTTTATTTATGAACACCCTCATCTCAGTTTCTATGACTTTATTTGTTTTACTTTTATGGGCCCATCATAGTTTTATTATTTTTTTAGACTTAGTGACCTAGTTCATGGTTTACCAGCCCACATGGTAACCAGCTCAGAAATCCTTGCCCTGCTGCTCCAAGCTGACTCACGACCCCAAATTCAAGTATCTCCACTAGAATCTTGAACACCTGTGTCTATGAATCCATACCTTATCTAATGTAGAATGCTCCCCTTACTAATTGCTGGGCTCCTTAAAAACTTAAATGTGGCATAAATTGTTATTGGTGAAGTTAAAGTGTTAGTTGCTCAGTTGTGCCCGACTCTTTGCGACCCCATGGGCTGTAGTGCTCTGTCCATGGAATTCCCCAGGCAAGAATACTTCAGTGGATGGCCAAAACCCATCTAATTGGAAACCCTTTGGGTCACGTAGTTATGGCAATTGCGTTTAACCACATGGCAAGGCTGGGGGACCTGAGAAGCTTTTTCCAGTCTTTTTCGAGGGTACTCACCCTCTCAACTACATTTCTGATCTACGGTCACAGTAGATGACATACTGTCATATCATGACAATATCCAGGTGGTGGTAGACACCGTTCCCTCCGACTCCCGTCATCATCACCAAGGCACGCTGCTGGGCTCCCAGATGGTCCAGTGGTTAAGAATCCGCCCACCACTGCAGCGGACACAAGTTCAGTCCCTGATCTGGGAAGACCCTATGTTATGGGGACATCTGAGCCTGCTCTCTAGAGCCTGTGCTCCGCAGTGAGAGACACCCCTGCAGTGAGAAGCCCCCTCACCCCAACTAGAGAATAGCACTTGCAGCTACGAAGACCCAACGCAGTCCGGAATAAACAAACATACAACGAAAACTTTGAAACATGACTAACCGCTCTCATACTCTGTTTGCAGAAGTGATGGCTTGTGTGTCTCACGCCTTTTTCTGCTTCCTAGCACATCAGGGCTCTGAAGGAGGGTGGTACACTGGGGGTCCACAGGCTGCTGCCTCATGACCCCTTACAGACGCCGGGCAGCCACAGAGTCGCTAACCTTTAAGCTTCGACTTCCTCTCTTGTAAAACTCAGATATTCCAGGTATTTATTCCCTGAGTTGGTAAGGATTATATAAGTTTAATAAATTGGCTGAACTCAACAGAATGTAATTAAGAAAGAGCCTTTAACACTACCCAGGGGATCGTCCTTATTCTTTCTTTATATTTATCATCACATTTATTTATAAGAAATTACCATCCAGTGTAAAACAAAAGCAAACTAACAAGTGAACATATAAATACCTGCCCCCCACAAACACTCATGTACATACTGATTCAGGCTGAATCTGGGATTTGTTGTTGTCGAGCAGACCTGTAACCATGCCAACCCTGTTTAACCCAGAGTTACTCCATTTTTAGCTGTTTTACATTCAAACTCCCAAGAAAAATGTTATTTCCATAAATGTTTCTGCAACTAGAAACATTTAGAATCTAGAGGATTATGTAGCATCACCATATAACACATCATCTAAGACAGATGCTTTTGAGAACACTAAGTAATAGAAAAATTACAATGAAACATTACCATAACCCAGGACTGTCCCAAGTGAACTGAGAATGTGGACCTCCCAGGTTAAAAGGGAAGCAGCAGAATAGTAAATTCAGCTCTGAATATTAAAAAACCCACCCAAAAGTGGCCTTTAAAAAATAGGAGAAAATTTCTTCTGCTTTTCTTTATTAATTCATTTTTAAGTCCCCACCCTGAAATGTTGCTGTCTGATAATGTTGATACTTGATGGTAGGTCCCAGGCTCCTTCCTGGCCCAAAATGGTTGCTCGTGCTCCAGCCATTGGGCTTGTGTTGGAAAGAATAAAGAAGATTTTGCCTTCTCCCTTTAAAGACATGTCACAGGAATTGCACAAAGCACTTCTGCTAGAACTAGTTACAATACCGGATCTAGATAAAGGAAGGGATTGCTTGGCTGTAAAAGAAAGACTGTATCAGTGGAAACTAACATTTTCTGCCATTGTGACATTTAGAATTATATACTTAAATAGACCAGAAGTCTATTCAACATCACACAAAAGTGATCAGATAAGAAAGTTTAATTTGATTCTTTCACCACAACATTTGCTCTGACATTTTTGTGTGTGTGCTATTTTCATCTAATTAACACTCAGTACCTGGTAACTACTACCAAGGAAGGGTCCTTTTTTGTTGCAGAAGCTTGAAGTGCAATATTTGCAATGACCCGAGGGGTGGGATGGGGGGGTAGGAGAAAGATCCAAGAGAGAGGGGATATGTGTATCCAGGTGGTGCTACGGTAAAGAACCTGCCTGGCAATGCAGGAGCTGTGGGTTCGATCCCTGGGTCGGGAAGATCTTCTGGAGAAGGAAGTGACAACCCACTTCAGTATCTTGCCTGGGAAGTGCCATGGACAGAGGAGCCTGGCAGGCTTTAGTCCCTGGGGTCACAAAGAGTAGAGGAGCCTGGCAGGCTTTAGTCCACGGGGTCACAAAGAGTCGGATATGACCGAGCGACTGAGTATACACATACACATCGTCGATTCACTTCACTGTAAAGCAGAAACACAATACTGTAAGCAATTGCTAATATATTCCAGCTTAAAAAAGAAATGTACTGAGAGAAACTGAAACAGGGCAGTGTAGAAGCACGCACACATGCACACACACACTCACTCACACACACACACTCACAGTCACACACACGCGAGCAACAACTACTGCACATATGATGTATCCTAGGCTCCAGGGAAGAAATAACAATGTATCCAGACAAGGAAGCTATTGGAAAGCCTTGGGCTTTATTTGGCACCTGCAGATGGTACATTGATACTTTGGTTACAGGAGAAGGAGGAGGCAGTCGATCCAAATGGGCCAATGACAAGAACAGAGGGGAAAAAATGGGAAAAAATAACCCACTCGGAGAACAGGGTGCTTGTTAAGGAGGAGTGGAGGTGGAGGTGAAAGAAATGCGTGGAGACAGCAAGACTTTGATCCTCCCACACATACCTGTTGGCAGAGCTTTTGCATACATCTACATAAATTATGCAAGCATTTGTGCTCATTCTGGGCACTGGGATGGAGAGAAATAATTTCTCAGCAATCTAAATGTCCCCAGAAGATTCCTCATGTTTTTAACCAACGGAACTCTGTACCTACTATTATACAAGTGACCTTGAGGACAGTCACCTCCTGTAAATTCTTTAAAGAAAACATTTCCATGTCCTGTTTGGGGCAACTTAAAACATCTTCAAAATCTTCCTTGGTGGCTCAGTGGTAAAGAATCTGCCTGCAAAGCAGAAGACTCAGGTTTAATCCCTGGGTCAGGAAGATCCCCTGGAGAAGGGAATGGCAACCCACTCCAGTCTTCTTGCCTGGAGAATCCCATGGACAGAGGAGCCTGGTGGGCTACAGTCTATGGGGTCGCAAAGAGTCGGACACGACTGAGTGACTAACACAACTAATGTCTTCAAAGAAGAGTTCTGAGGTGGAGGGAAAGGATGACGGTGTTTTTCAGATCAGGCTCAGATTCTTCTGCACCTTTGCCTAGGGGTTTGTCAAATCCCAAGCACACTTTGGAAAGGAGACTTTCTCAAGATGTGGTTGGAGCTCCTGGCTGTATAGAGAAGCAAACAGACAAAACTCCCACATTGAATGATAAGAATAGTTACTCCAGTCCTCTCACCCTCTTCTTGATCATCTTGCTAAAACCAGGCAGCTCCAAGAAACAAAAGCATTCAAAAAACACAAATAGAGGCTTTTTATTTGTCCTGCTTCTTTACACCTGAAGTGCAATTTCATCGTGTCCTTTACTAAGTGCTATAAATCGTGACTAAATCTAGTTTGATATTTCTGGTCACTAACATCAAAAATAGGAGAAATGAACCCAAGTGACTTACAAAGTTGGGAGTCATGTTTGTGTCCTCTATGAATACTTGTCTTATCTCTGGTTTTGGTTTTTTCAGTCCACAGAATTTACCACCAAGAAAGGCAAAAGTGAAATGTCAATCTCAAAGAATCACTAATAAGGATTATAATTCTCTGCTGCCGATCAAGTAAAAATCAGTCATTGAGCTCAGTGCGTTCTGCCTGCCATTTTGATCAGCATGAATTATGGCCCACTCCTTTTCCTGGTTTAAGGAGAATTTTATGAAGAAATATTGCAATATTTTAATTCTTAGGTGCTTCTTTGTTATTCAAGAGGCAATGGTAACAGTTTGCTTTCTAAATGCAAAATAGGTAAAGGACGGAATAAGCATGTGATTGCTCAGTTTCAAAACAGAGACATTATTTCAACTCCTCTTTTCAAAGACAATTATTTGCAAGTAAGGTCTCTAATGAGGAGAGATTTAGTAATAAAAATACTATGCACAGAAAGGCAATAAACCCGCAGTGTTTTCTTTTATGTGTTAGTTCAAGATACTGCACTTCCTCCTATTGAATGGTCACCTAAGCCAGCCAGTCATACTTGTTTTTTTTTTGTTTGTTTTAAAAACAGAAAATACATGTGTTTTTATAAATGCATTTGGATTTTGTTTTGGGGACCTCCCTGGTGGCTCAGACGGTAAAGAATTTGCCTGCAATGAAGGAGAACAGGGTTCATTCCCTGGGTTGGGAAGATCCCCTGGAGAAGGGAAAGGCTACTCACTTCAGTATTCTTGCCTGGGGAATCCTGTGGACAGAGGAGCCTGGCGGGCTACAGTCCACAGGGTCAAAAACAGTAGTGCACAACTGAGCGACTGATGATTTCACTTTGCATACAAAGTTTTGAGATTTTTGCTTTAAATAGCCAAAATGAAATGAAAATGAATGAATGAATGAATGAATGAAATGAATGAATATTAGCCTGCTTTCAAACACAATGTATATGAAATACCGTGATCGAATGACCTTTCTCAAAGAAATCAGCAAAATTCTCAAACTGCCCAGTTACGTGGCAGAGATTCCTGAAACGGCAATGCACACTGGCTTTGCGTAATATTTTAGATTTCCCTACAAATACACAAGACAAGTTCCACAATATCCTCTAGGTTAATTGAACTACGCACTATACATCTGACATTTTCAATAGATTTTAAAGTACCTGTATTTAGATTGAGAGAGATAAAAAGTAGAGCTTGCAGAAGAAAGAAAAATATAAGCATGAGAAGGAGATAGGAGTAGAGCCTATGTCTTTGGTCTCTAAAGGATATCCTTTAAATTCCCTGAGAAGTTAGATTTGGAAGCAAGTGCTTTTAACAAAAGGGATGAGGGGGGTCAACAAGAAACAATCTTAAGGGTATTAACTAACTGTATCTGCATCAGTCACTACTATAATGAGCCTATGAATATTCCGGCTCATTCTAGACACCACAGTTCTGGCTTCTGTTCGGTACTATCTTCATGTCTATCTGATTTGAATTGATTGTTGAGAAAATAAGATGATTTACCTGAACTCGACTGTTGGGGCAATAAAGACCCTGATAAAGACAGACCTGGAAGAGATTCCTTGGTTTGGTGTCAACAGATGACATTGGCAGCCAGGTCCTTCAAAGAGGTACAGCTAGGCGGGGAGTGGCTTATTAACTTTACATTTTTTCCTTGAGTATAATTCCCAGCACACTTTCTTGACCATGGCAATTTGCCAGTTCAACAGCAATGTTTGCCATCGAGTTACTTTTGAATTTACCATAATGGGTTCTGTCAGAGTGAATACGTAAGGTCACTTTCCCCCATTCTCTTTCATGTCACAGGAAACTACCATCAAATACAAATATACTTGCAGGATATTAAACATCACTTTCACTTAGCCCAAGATTTCAGAGTCTGAGAGAAACATTGAAAGGTTGCCTGACTCACTGAGTCTAGTGGAGTCAGAGAACCCTCTGGGAAAGGCTTGACAAACACGATGCCTATTGAGGATTCTGTTTTTATTTTTCCCCTAGCTGAGAATGTATCAATCTGCTGAAGCATTTTAAGGATTTGAATTGCGCTGCCAATATTTATTCGGGATGCGACTAGAAGCTACAAAGTTGATTATAAAGCCAGGAAGAGTAGCACAGGAACATTTATTGAGCTAAATATGTTGGCAGCAACTCAACCCACAGGAGGCAGATAAAAATAAATGAAAATAAACAATTACTAATCTGTGTCATTTAGCTCACAGATGCAGTGCACGTTTTCTCAAGCTAAATATGAAACATTCTATATCTGACTATACACACATCAGCCTAGAAACACAATACCAGTTTCATCTTTGCATTTCTTAAAACTTTTTACTTTATACTGGAGTCCAGCTGGTTAATAATCTTCTGAAAGTTTCAGGTGTCCGCCGAGGGACCCAGCCATACATATATATGTATCCATTCTCCCCAAAACTACCCTCCCCTCTAGGCTGCCACATAGCATTGAGGTGAGTTCCCTGTGCTGTACAATATCAGTTTTATAAAGCTTAATGTTATGCACACTAAATATATCAGTTCAGTCCAGTAGCTCAGTCACGTCCGACCCCACGGACTGCAGCACGCCAGGCCATGTGGTCCATCACCAATTCCCGGAACATACTCAAACTCATGTCCATCGACTTGGTGATGCCATCCAACCATCTCATCCTCTGTCATCCCCTTCTCCTCCTGCCTTCAGTCTTTCCCAACATCAGGGTCTTTTCCAATGAGTCAGTTCTTCACATCAGGTAGCCAAAGTATCGGAGTTTAAGCTTCAACATCAGTCCTTCCAGTGAACACCCAGGACTGGTCTCCTTTAGGATGGACTGGTTGGATTGCAAAGGGACTCTCAAGAGTCTTCTCCAACACCACAGTTCAAAAGCATCAATTCTTCAGCGCTCAGCTTTCTTTATAGTCCAACTCTCACATCCATACATGACCACTGGAAAAACCATAGCCTGGACTACATGGACCTTTGTTGACAAAGTAACATCTCTGATTTTTAATATGCTGACTAGATTGCTCATAACTTTCCTTCCAAGGAGTAAGCATCTTTGAATTTCATCATGGCAATCACCATCTGCAGTGATTTTGGAGCCCCCCAAAATAAAGTCTGCCACTGTTTCCACTGTTTCCCCATCTATTTGCCATGAAGTGATGGGACCAGATGCCATGATCTCAGTTTTCTGAATGTTGAGCTTTAAGCCAACTTTTTCACTCTCCCCTTTCACTTTCATCAAGAGGCTCTTTAGTTCTTTGCTTTTTGCCATAAGGGTGGTGTCATCTGCATATCTGAGGTTCTTGATATTTCTCTCAACAATCTTGATTCCAGCCTATGCTTCATCCAGCCTGGTGTTTCTCATGATGTACTCTGCATATAAGTTAAATAAGCAAGGTGACAATATACAGCCTTGACGTATTCCTTTTCCTATTTGGAAACAGTCTGTTATTCCATGTCCAGTTCCAGCTGTTGCTTCCTGATCTGCAAACAGGTTTCTCAAGAGACAGGTCAGGTGATCTGGTATTCCCATCACTTTCAGAATTTTCCACAGTTTATTGTGATAGTCAAAGGCTTTGGCATAGTTAATAAAGCAGAAATAGATGTTTTTCTGGAACTCTCTTGCTTTTTCCATGATCCAACGGATGTTGGCAATTTGATCTCTGATTCCTCTGCCTTTTCTAAAACCAGCTTGAACATCAGGAAGTCCACGGTTCACGTATTGCTGAAACCTGGCTTGAAGAATTTTGAGCATTACATTACTAGCGTGTGAGATGAGTGCAATTGTGCAGTAGTTTGAGCATTCTTTGGCATTGCCTCTCTTTGGGATTGGAACGAAAACTGACCTTTTCCAGTCCTGTGGCCACTGATGAGTTTTCCAAATTTGCTAGCATATTGAGTGTAGAACTTTCACAGCATCATCTTTTAGCATGTGAAATAGCTCAACTGGAATTCCATCACCTCCACTAGCTTTGTTCGTAGTGATGCTTTCTAAGGCCCACTTGACTTCACATTCCAGGATGTCTGGCTCTAGGAGAGTGATCACACCACTGTGATTATCTGAGTTGTGAAGATCTTTCTTGTACAGTTCTTCTGTGTATTCTTGCCACCTCTTCTTGATATCTTCTGCTTCTGTTAGGTCCATACCATTTCTGTCCTTTATCGAGCCCATCTTTGCATGAAATGTTTCCTTGGTATCTCTGATTTTCTTGAAGAGATCTCTAGTCTTTCCCATTCTATTGTTTTCCTCTATTTCTTTGCAATGATCACTGAGGAAGGCTTTCTTATCTCTCCTTGCTAATCTTTGGAACTCTGTAATCAAATGGGTATATCTTTCCTCTTCTCCTTTGCTTTTCATTTCTCTTCTTTTCACAGATATTTGTAAGGCCTCCTCAGACAGCCATTTTGCTTTTTTCATTACTTTTTCTTGGGGATGGTCTTGATCCCTGTCTCCTGTACAATGTCCCGAACCTCTATCCATAGTTCATCAGGCACTCTGTCTATCAGATCTAGTCCCTTGAATCTATTTCTCACTTCCACTGTATAGTCATAAGGGATTTGACTTAGGTCATACCTAAATGGTCTAGTGGTTTTCCCTACTTTCCTCAATTTAAGTCTGAATTTGCCAATAAGGAGTTCATGATCTGAGTCACAGTCAGCTCCTGATCTTGTTTTTCCTGACTGTATAGAGCTTCTTCATCTTTGGCCACAAAGAATACAATTAATCTGATTTCAGTGTTGACCATCTGGTGATGTCCATGTGTAGAGTCTTCTCTTGTGTTGTTGGAAGAGGGTGTTTGCTGTGACCAGTGCATTATCTTGGCAAAACTCTATTAGCTTTTTCCCTGCTTCATTCTGTATTCCAAGGCCAAATTTGCCTGTTACTCCATGTGTTTCTTGACTTCCTACTTTTGCATTCCCTATTTTTGCAGTCCCGTATAATGAATTGGACATCTTTCTTGGGTGTTAGTTCTAAAAGATCTTGTAGGTCTTCAAAGAACTGTTCAACTTCAGCTTCTTTAGTGTTAGTGGTTGGAGCATAGACTTGGATTACTGTGATATTGAAATGTTTGTCTTGGAAACAAACAAAGATCATTTTGTTGTGTTTGAGATTGCATCCAAGTACTGCATTTCGGACTCTTTTGTGACTATGATGGCTACTCCATTTTTTCTAAGGGATTCCTGCCCACAGTAGTAGATATAATGGTCATCTGAGTTAAATTCACCCATTCCAGTGCTATATTACTATAATACAATAGCAATGTAGGAGACACATGATATCTGGATCAGGAAGAACCCTGAAGAAGGAAATGGCAACTTGCTCCAGGTATTCTTGCCTGGAGAATTCCATGGACAGAAGAGCCTGGCAGGCTACAGTCCATGGGATCACAGAGTTGGACACGACTGAGCTACTAACACATTTCTGGCCTTGAGCCCTGTGGGATCTTAGCTCATCAACCAGGGATCAAACCCACGTGCCCTGCATTGGAAGGTGAAGTCTTAACCAGTGGACCTCCTGGGAAGTCCGTGTGGTGCCTTTGCAGATACAACACCAAAGATCCAATCCATGAAATAAGTAACGATAAGCTGACCTTTATTAAAACTTCTGCTCTGCAAAATACACTGTCAAGAGAATTAGAAGACATGCCACAAAGAAAATATTTGCAAAAGACACATCTGATAAAGGACTGTTATCCAAACTACACAAAGAACTCTTAAAACTCAACAATAAGGAAACAAACCAAAAAACTTGATTTAAAAAATGGGCAAAAGATCTGAAGAGACACCTCACCAAAGAAGATATACTACAGAGGGCAAATCAACCTGTGAAAAGATGCTCCATCATTGGCTGTTCACTGGTGCCTCAAAAGGACTGAGAGGGCAGAGTGTTCAATCACACAGAGGACCCTTTGAACAGCTTCAGTGTATGAATGGTGAATCCCAAGCCCCATCTCAGTAGAGGTCAGGAATAAAGATGTGTTTATCCAGGAATGATTTGTGGAGAAACCTCTGGTCTAATAAAATGAATCCCCCGGACCCAAATGGGAAATCTACAGGAGTTTTGCAATTTTACATCATTAGAAACACCACGAGCTTGGACTGAAAGGGACAAAGAGAAGTTTAGGAAGACGTATGGGGATTCCTTAAAAAACTGGGAATAAAACCACCATATGACCCAGCAATCCCAGTCCAAGAAACCAAAATTGAAAAAGACCCATGTATCCCATTGTTCTTTGCAGCACTATTTACAATAGCTAGAACATGGAAGCAACCTAGACGTCCATCAACAAATAAACGGATAAAGAAGTTGTGGTGCACATACACAATGGAACATTACTCAGCCATAAAAATGAACACATTTGAGTCAGTATTCTTGAGGCAAATGAACCTAGAGCCGATTATACAGAATGAGTCAGAAAGAAGAAGGTAAATATCATATCCTAACACATATACACAGAATCTAGAAAAATGATAATGAAGAATTTATTTGCAGGGCAGCAATGGAGAAACAGACATAGAGAACAGACTTATGGACCTGGGGAGAGGGGAGGAGAGGGTGAGATGTACAGGGGGAATAACGTGGAAACTTATATTACCGTATGTAAAATAGATAGCCAACGGGAATTTGCTGTACATCTCAGGAAACTCAAACAGGAACTCTGTATCAACCTAGAGGGTGGGGTTGGGAGGGAGATGGGAGGGTGGTTCAAAAGGGAGGGGATGTGTGTATACCTATGGCTGATTCGTGTTGAGGTTTGACAGAAACAACAAAATGCTGTAAAGCAATTATCCTTCCCTTAAAAAATAAATTTAAAAAAGAGAAGTTTAAATGAAGAAAGGCTATCTGAACCCCTAAATTCTAAAAGGCAAGAAACAGTCTGCTGAAACCCCTTGGCCCCAAGCATAGTCTATCTTCCAAAATAAAGGAAGGATGCTGCTGAGGGCTGGACCACAGGTCCAGAGGACGGGTGTCCAGCCACCAAAGATGTTTTACAAGACTCAAACCCTAATCAAGTTTGCCCAGCTGGATTTCTGAAATTGCTTGGGACTGGTGACTATATTTTCCCTTCCATTTTATCCCTTTGGATAAGGAACATCTGTAACTATGAACTGTTATCTGATGTCTGCCCCACCACTGTGTTTTGGGAACAGATAACTTATTTTTCCAGTTTCACAGGCCCACAGATGGACAGGGACTTTGCCCCATGATGGATTATATCCAGAGGCTCAACCATATCTAACTGAGATGGTGAAATTTGGGACTTGTGAGTTGATAAGATTCAGATGAGACTTTGGATTTAACTGGATGCTGTAATGGGTTGAGCCTTTGGGGGACACTGCAGGGAGACAAATATATTTTGTGTATGAGATGGACTCAAATCTTTGGGGGCCAGAGTTCAAACTGTGTCGTAAGCTGGATTATGGCTCCTTGGAGATATCAATACCCCAGTCCCTGGAATCATTGAATACATTACCTTTCAAGGTAAAAGGGACTCAGTGGATGTGATTAAGTTAGGAACTTGAGATATAGAGGTTATCCTAGATTATCCAGGTGGTCCCAATGTAAGAGATAGATTGTGGAGTCAATAAAAGGGTGAAGTCAAAAAAAGATGACAGAAGCAGAGGCTGGCATGATTTGCTTTGAATATGATCACAAACCAGAGAATACAGGTGACCTTGAGGAGCTGGAATAGTTAAGGAAACATTCTCCCCTAAGGGGCTTCCCTGGTGGCACCAGTGGTAAAGAACTCGCGTGTCAGTGCAGGAGACATAAGAGATGTGGGTTCAGTCCCTGGGTTGGGAAGGTCCCCCGGAGGAGGGCCTGGCAACCCCCTCCAGTACTCTTGTCTGGAGAATCCCATGGACAGAGGAGACATAAGAGACATGGGTACGATCCCTGGGTCAGGAAGATCCCCTGGAGAAGGAAATGGCCACTCACTCTGGTATTATTGTCTGGAGAATCCCATGGAAGGAGGAGCCTGGCAGGCTATAGTCCATGGGGTCACAAAGAGTCAGACACGACTGAAGCGGCTTGGCATGCATGCATATTCTCCCCTAAAGCCTTTAGAAAGAACATGGCTCCGCAAATACCTTGATTTTAGCCCATAAGACCCACTGAGACTTCCAACCTCCAGAAATATAAGATAATAAATTTGTGGAAGGTTATTATAGCAGTGGGGCTTCCCTGGTGGCTTAGCTGTAAAGAATCCACCTGCAAATGCAGGAGAGTTGGGTTTGATCCCTGGGTCAGGAAGATCCCCTAAAGAAGGAAATGGCAACCCAGTCCAGTATTCTTGCCTGGAGAATCCCATGGACAGAGGAGCCTTGTGGGCTACAGTCTATGGGGTCTCCAAGAGTCAGACATGACTTAGGAAACAACAACAACAGTTAAAACATTCCATCAGCAATAGGAGAGTAACGCAATGTCATGATAACTGTCATTACTGTGCCCTTACTATTACACTTAGCCATTCTGACGCTTCAGTACAGTATTCCTATCATTTTTTAAGCAGAAAATATTGAGAAGGAGGGGAGCATTTCTTCATGAAGAAGGGTCCTCATTTTGATTATTGTCTGATGTATTATGTTACAATAAAGCAAAATACACATGAAATGGCCTCAGATGGACTATTCTAAAGATTTAGTATTTGCTATTTATAAAAACTTCAAAAAATATTTTGATCGACATCAATTCAAAGTTCTAGATAATACCATTTGCCTCTAGCAATCCCTTTTAGCCTTGTAATTTGCAACTTTAACCTACAGGGATTGGGGTTACTACAGTAGAAGTGTTGCTACCAATTTTTCTAAAATGGAAATCGAGGTTTACAAGGAGCTTTTTACTTGGCCTAAGAAAATCGATAAAAATGTACTAAAAATGAATTTTTAAAAGAAATTTGTGTATGGCTGTTGGGGTTGGTCTCAATTTTGGAGCCATCTGGCTTAATACTTTAAGCATTCTTTTTAAACATTTTAGATTGAAGATTCTTATCACATATTTTAAGCACAACCTACAGTATGTAAATTTTTGTATTTAAACACTTTATATAAACTCACTATATTATACATATGTCATATCATATACAAAAACAAGAGAAAGAGACACAAAAATTGAAATGCACTTCTTTTTCTTCTCACACCCCAATAGGTCATTTTATACACCTGCAGAGATGTGTCCAGCCCATCTGGCAGCTGCTGGTTGTATAGATGAAAAAGACAAGGAGGCCCATTTGGGGACCAATTGTTTCTTTAGTAGTCACTGTGATCTCTGACAAACTGGATCACTTGATTGAGTGAATTAATTCACGTAAAGTGCATCGCTTACCTAGCACTGTCATTGGAAATTAGAAAGAGTTTCACCAACATTAAAGGTGGTCGTTGTGGTTATTACTATAGTGTGCTCTGCTAAGTTGATATAGTCATGTCTGACTCTCTTCAACCCCATGGACTGTAGCCCACCAGGCTCCTCTGCCCACGGGATTCTCCAGGCAAGAATACTGGAGTGGGTTGCCATGCCCTTCTCCAGGGGATCTTCCTGACCCAGGGATCAAAGCCGGGTCTCTGTGGCTCCTGCACTGCAGGTGGATTCTTTACCACTGAGTCACCAGGGAAGTCTTATTACTATAATACTTGTCTTAAAAAACATATTAGAGTTCTTGCTTGTGTCTCTTCTGGGTTTTGGCCATGTTTGGGGGAAAAGTGACTTATGGGATACGAGGCATCATTCTTGGGAAATGAATGCATTTTTAACTTTCATAGTATCTCTCCACCCACTCCGTCAATCTGGTGGTCCTGAGCCCTCTGACCTGCGCTGTGTTGGTGATTTCCCTGTGAGTTTGCACATGTAGGTTTGGTAATGCATGTTTTTTGTTTGCGAGTGTTTTTCCACAAGGAACTTGGGGAGGAGGAGAACAGAAAGACATTTTCTATCCTTTACAAGTTTGGTCCTGTTCCTTCCGTAAACTCAAACATAAAATGCTCTCTCTTTTTGCCATACTCATTTGTATGTGGCTACGCTAGGTCTCCGTGGATGTGGGAGGGCTTTTCTCTTGCTGCGCAGAGTAGGGGCCCCTCTCTGGTGGCGGGCACGGGTTTCTATTGTGGTGGCGTCTCTTGCTGCCAAGCACAACTCTAGGGCAGAGACGTCAGCAGTCGTGGACCACAGGCTGAGGGGCCCCACGGCTGGAGCAGTCTTCCTGGACCAGGGATCAAACCTGTGTCTCCTGCGTTGGCAGGTGGATTCTTTACCACTGGACCACCAGGGAACTCTCCAAAATGCTTTCTTAATCAAATTCTCTATTATCAAGTGGAGTAAGGCACTCGCAACCCACTCCAGTACTCTTGCCTGGAGAATCCCATGGCTGGAGGAGCCTGGTAGCCTGCAGTCCATGGGGTCGCACAGAGTCAGACACGACTGAAGCAACTTAGCAGCAGCAGCAGCAGCTATAATCAAGAGCATCCCCTAGGATAATAGCACACTGCTCATTCAGTGAAAGGTACAGCTTCTCACAAGAAACAAGGCTTTATGTGAACAATTGAAAAAAAAAAAAAAAAAGCACTTTCTTGTTTTCGTCTCCATCTCTCAAACCTTCTCGGTTCTTCCCACCAAACATAATCAATGCAACTTGTATTTCTTTATAAAAGTCATTCCCTTATTTTCATTGAACTCACACTCTTATTAATAGTATGCTGTGAATTGGGCTTCCCTGATAGCTCATCTGATCAAGAATCTGCCTGCAATGCGGAAGACCTGGGTTTGATCCCTGGGTCGGGAAGATCCCCTGGAGAAGGGAATGGCAACCCACTCCAGTATTCTTGCCTGGAGAATCCCATGGACAGAGGGGCCTGGTGGGCCACAGTCCATGGGGCTGCAAAGAGTCAGACACGACTGAGCGACTGAGCACAGCATAGAAGGCAGGGATTTAAGTGCTTCTCCATTTGTGAAGGCGGTTGTGTAAGCCTTCTCAGTCCGCAGAATGGTTTAGTGGGAAGGGAGCTCATGTTGGCTTCTTACACTCGAGTCTAGAAGATTTGTATTCCTCTGTGTTTTGAAACTATCACTTCCTTCTTTAACCTCCCACCCCTCATACACACACAGCCACTCAGGGCAGTCAGGTGTAAAATTAGAAGGGAAAAAAGTAATACAAGCATGGAAAATATGAGATAACGTTTCTAAAAATAAACTCTGGTGGGAGCAGCAGTCCACTTGGAAACCAATAAGAGGGTGTTAAGTCCTCTCCAGGGTGAATTTCTCAATTATTCTACATTGGCACTGCCTTTGGTAACCGACGAGGATCTTACATTTCCCAATAACTTTTCAGGGTCACTCACCTACGAGCTTACAAGATTGCCCAACATGAGACGAAGTTTCTTTTTATATCCCAGAGCAGTACGTGCACCCGCTACACTTCCTTCACTGCTTATTTCTTCCTCTTACGCCTCTGTTTACTTCTGTGCACTAGGCAGGACCAGTCCTTGGTTAAGTTGTGAAATTTATGCGATGCTCTTTAGGCTTCTCCAAGTTCAAGCACCTTTCTACAGCAAGATGCCGAGAATCTTGTGAAAGAATTTTGAAGCCCGTTCTCTGCATCTCCTAGTAATTCAACCCAGGGCAGGTTGGAGAGAAGATACAGGAAAGGAGAATGTAGGTCAGAATCAGGAGAACTTGTTCCTAACAAAAGTTGTCCCCAAATAAGACTGACTTGGGGGGAAAAGGACGCAGGAATGTTTCTGGAGATGATTTATAATAAGGGTGGCTGGAGATGGTTTATGCGGCACACGTGAGTTGATACCCAGGAAGTTAAGACATAAATGTAGATTTGATTATACTTACTTAAAAAATAAAGAGAAATAATATATGGACACCAAGGAGAGAAAGGGGGGATGAATTGGGAGATTGGGATTGATATATATACACTACTTGGAGAAGACTCTTGAGAGCCCCTTGGACTGCAAGGAGCTCCAACCAGTCCATTCTGAAGGAGATCAGCCCTGGGATTTCTTTGGAAGGAATGATGCTAAAGCTGAAACTCCCGTACTTTGGCCACCTCATGCGAAGAATTGACTAATTGGAAAAGACTCTGATGCTGGGAGGAATTGGGGGCAGGAGGAGAAGGGGACGACAGAGGATGAGATCGCTGGATGGCATCACTGACTCGGTGGACGTGAGTCTGAGTGAACTCCGGGAGTTGGTGATGGACAGGGAGGCCTGGCGTGCTGTGATTCATGGAGTCGCAAAGAGTCGGACATGACTGAGCGACTGAACTGAACTGGACTGATGTACAAAACAGATTGCCAATAAGAACCTCCTGTACAGCACAGAGGGGAAAAGAAGATACAGTCCGTAGGACATATATTAAGTTATCCTTGAAAAGGCATTCCAGTATACAGTAGGTATAGACAAATATTGTTTAATTCTACTTATACAAGGAAGCTAGAATAGTCAAATTCATACAGCCAGAAAGAATACTGGTAGATACTAAATACCCACTAAATATTGGGACTAGGGGAGGTGGATGAGAGCAGGGATGGGGACTCTGCGTTTCAGTTTAGGAAGGTGAAAAATTAGGGCGATGAATGGTAAGTTTCAGAACAACGTGAATGCAGTGAGCATCACCAAACTGTATGGTTAAACATGGTCAAAACAGTATGTTTTATAAAACACATGTGACTTTTATGTGACCTTTAACACAGTTTAAAAAACCATTAAAAAAGATGTATACAAAACAAAATAATGCATTCTCATTGTAATTACTAACTCAGTGGGGAAAGAAGGGGAGAAAACACACCCGTGTCCCTTTTCCAGTCCCCTGCAATCCCAGTGGAGATAACGTTGGGTGTTTTATCCTATCCTTTTCCTATGTCCTTTTTCTTAGCTCTTTGGAAATCGTTTGTATAAATACATCTTATGATAGCAGTTAGAGGGAGCGTGCTAAGTGCAGTTCACCACTCCAGCATCTGCCATCTTCCAACGGGTCCCTACTTGACACGAGTTGCAGGCAAAGTCCAGGGACGCGGGCCACCCCACCCCCTCTCTGACCTCACCTCCTGTCTCTTCCTCTCCACTTTCTGCACCATCTTCTTCACACACACAAGGCTCCCTGCAGCCCTGAGGCTCACAGACGTGTGTTTTCTCTGCTTGGATTGCTCTTCTCTCTGGTATTCAGGTGACTCACTGTTTCATCTTCTTCATGTCTTTACTCAGATACAATTTTCTAACTCTTCAGTTTTCCTACCCTGGTGCTCTGCCTGTTTAACACATAAAGATCCATTGCACATTAATGAATGTGTGGGAGATGCCAAACCTGGACCGCTGGTGTAGCATCTTTCCCAGAAACCCACTGCCTGTTTGCTCTTGATCCAACAAGTGGATGGAAGCTATGCTAGTGTGAGTCACACTTGCACGGTGCGTTGTTAGATATTCAGTCTCTTTGCTAACCCCGTGGACTGGAGCCCACCAGGCTCCTCTGTCCATGGGATTCCTCAGGCAAGAATACGGGAGCAGGTTGCTGGTTCCTTCTCCAGGGGATCATTCCGACCCAGGGATTGAACCCAGGGCTCCTGTGTTGCAGGCAGAGCACAGTATGCCCTTTTAAAACTCTGTTAGCCTAGAGTTTTATCACTGAATCTTGCACTTGGGCGATCTCTCCATCCTCCCCCCTCATGGCTGGGATTCTCAGGTCGTTGATTTTGCTGCCCAGAAGCCCTTAATGCCTGTCCTCCCGCAGGCTGGCTGTTTCTGGATTGTGTCTTCCTCTACTCTCTTTATCAAAATTTATTTGCTTTTGTGGGAACTTTTCCAAAAGACAGATTCATTGGGGGGGAGGGGAGCTGAAAAGCCCATCTATTTCCTCCTTAATCCAGAGGGTTGTATTTTAAATGGTTAGGATGTAGACCCCAAAGTCAGCATTTTTCCTGCTTCCTATAAGATGTTGTCTGTACCTTCAGTCCTGGAGAATATTTCTTCTTTTCCTGCAGTCTAGGGGGACTCCAAAGAACTTGAGATCTATCACAATCCCTCAAATAAGAATGTTATCACTTAAAGAACACGTTGAATCTAGATACAAAAGGTCAACAAGAAAGATGAGTTTCCAGCCATCCTGAGCTCTTTGGAGCACTTAACTTTTTCATCTATTCCCAGAAGCAAAAATCTCGAGGGCGGAAACACTGAGATGCAGACGTAACTGCAATTTCACAGAAAGGAAAAGAATTGGTGTGCTAACCGGGACTCCCCTCAAGCTCTGACGAGGAGGACTCAGCTCTAACTGCAGAGGGCCTGGGTTCAGTCTCTGGTCAGGAAACAAAGGTTCCACAAGCCTACAGCCAAAATAATACAATAAATAAAAGTAAAAAAAAAAGAATCGGTGCACTGATTGGAATTAAATGAGATAATCATGATATCGATGTTCCCTACTCAGACCTACATACTGCTAAATTCATTTTCTGTTCTCTCTTACAGTTTCTAATTTAATTAACATTTTTCTTTGTCTTTGGCAGGTCAGAAATAGAGAGGACAAAGTTTTTTTGACTCCTAGTTTCTCTTCACTGTTCTTTCTGAATGTTTATATCTGTGTTGGCCTCCATCACCCAATGACAAATAGAGAAATAAAATAGACATTTTCACAGTAATCAACTGATATCTAGGGTGTTTTTAGAAGAGGCAGGATTATTCCTGGGTGGCTATAGATTATGGAATTTATAGATTTTTACAAAATTAATAAAAACATAAAGCTATTCCTCTGATTTCCTAATGTCAACTACCTTTAAAAGAATGCATCAATTGTCAAATAAGATGTCAATTTTTCCTGGTGTGTTTGTTGGAAGCAAATATACACATGTTTCATGGTCACGGGACTCGCTAAACTTCCTCTCAATATTTATTTCACTAACATAATACCTGCTGACGTCAATAATCTTTCCTGGCTTCCAACTTTGTTCACGCCATGATGGCTTCAGATCGTTTCCTGAATGAATGAGAGAGACTCATAAATATTTTATTGTGGCCCAATCATGATGTCAAGTGCTTCCTGATCTTCTCTTTGAACTGTTTATTTTTTGTTTTTTAATAGGACGTGGTTTGCTCAGAATGTTTGCACATTTTTGGATGTTGACCTTAGCCTTGCTATTTGGAATATTTTACACGTCAGTTTAATCATACTTTGTCCTACTCTTTTTCCTGCAAGTCTATCATTTCTAATATGTGGCAAATATTTACTAGTATCAAGAGTGAATTCATTTTCCCTCTGTATCTACCTTAAGGTCTGTTGAGTCAATGATGTATTCGTTTATAAGCACTGTGTGCAAAGTCTTGCACTGCTTCCAGTTGCCTCATTCAGGCAAGGTATCTCATTGAAAGAAATTTCACATCCAATTTTTGGAGAAAAATATCTCCTGGTTCCTTGGAATCTTCTTAATCAACCCTTCAGCGCCATGAAGAATCTAGCTTTACCTTTTTTTAAAGTTGGTTTGCAATGATTTATGATAACTCAAAGAGAGACCATTTTACAAGTGAAATATTAAATATTATTCAGCATTTGCCCAAAATCGATGCTACCATGAGACCCTAACATAAAAGACCATGCAGCCAAAGTGGATGAAAAATACTTGTAAAATATCCAGCATGATACAAATAGGAAATATCCCAAATATCCCACAACAGCAAAAGTCTCAAATTTACTTTGAAATGTCATTCTCAGTTTGAAATCGAATAAGCAAAATTGAGAGCTTTACTTGAAAGGTGATATTTATTTTTCTTTTCTTTTTTTGACCGTGTGGCTTGCAGAATCTTAGCTCCCTGATTAGGGATCAAGCCTGTGCCCTTAGCAGTGAAAGTGTGGAGTTCTAACCCCTGGTCTGCCAGGGAATTCTCAACACTCTTGAGATTGCAGTGTGATTTCTTTCAGTTACCTTGATTCAAACAATGATAATTGGATACATGTCCAAGAAGTAAGTTGGATTTCTGTAGATCATCTGGTTTTAACTTTGATATAAACTTCCAAATTTGATAATTAAATTAATACAGCAGAAACTTCACTTGTTAGGAACTGTATCTAAATCAGCTGTGCTCTGTTTGACAGAAAATTGAGCATTTTACTGTTCAAAAGCAAAGCCTAAGGGCTTAAAGGTTAAGCTCCCAGGCAGCCTGAGATATCAGTTCTACAAGATAGCTAAGTCAACGTTCCAAGCTCCAATCCACAAAGCCCCAAGGTCCCACAAAGCCACTTTAAAGGTCCTTTATTGAACAAGTGTTCAATCCTGCTTTCAGAATATGGCAAGAACTGCAGCTTGTGAGAGAGTGGAAACTCTGGTGTGCTTATCCATCAGCACTGTTCTCTGCTCTTCCAGATTCATTCTCGGCCTTGTTTTCCACCCAAGGAGCTTAACTATAGGAACTGCAAAGCCCAGGGTCTCTCCTTTTGGCTCCAGGCTCTGCTGACTTAGTCAGAGTCGCCAGCCGAAGGACGGTCCTGCAGCCGTCTGCCACTTTCTTGCTGGGCCATCACTCCTTAACCGTGGCTTTTGCAGGGCAACCCTCTTCAACATCCAAATCTCTCTGAGTTCTACATCAGAGCCTTCTCCTCCACCCTCTCCAGGCTTAGAGGGTTTATGGTGAGCTCCCTACTGTTATGAGCCCCTGGGCACTGGGCCATTGCTTTATGATTCTGTTAATCCTGCCCTTACATCAGCAAAACCCCCTTCTGTTTGAACTCTCTTCAACTAACCCCTTGAATTAATTCAACATTTTACCTACTCCCTGCCAGAACTCTGCCTGACACCATTGGTTTGGTCTTCCCCATTGCCACCACCATATAAACTGTTCACTCTACTCAGGACCATTCCAGAGTTTTCAGGGACTTCCCTGGTGGTCTGTGCATACCCTGAAGAGGGTGTAGGTTCGACCCCTGGTCTGCAAATTAAGATCCTGCATGCCACATGGTGCGGCCAAATTTTTTTTTTTTTTAATTTAAAAAAAAGAGTTTTCAACCTGAGCATTTTAAAAGATCTAACAAGAATGATCCATTTGTTGGGTGAAAACAGGATATTTTAAGGGGTGCCCTACGATACTCTAGGGGTTTCCCTAATGACTTCGATGGTAAAGAATTGCCTGCAATGTGGGAAACCCAGTTTTGATCCCTAGGTCAGGAAGATATCCTGGAGAAGGGAATGGCTACCCACTCCAATAAGCTTGCCTTGAGAATTATGTGGATGGAGGAGCCTGGAAGGCTACAGTCCATGGGATCACAAGAGTGGGACATGACTCAGCGACTAACCCTTTACAATACTCTAACGTAACTTTTAAAATTCATTTTTTCCTTTCAATTTTTAGTTATTGTCTATTTTTTCCTCCCACTAATTCATTTATTCTCTCCCTTTTCGGATTTTCCTCCTGTGAACTCCGTCAGATGGTGGTTTCCGGAATCAGGACCGCGTTGCCCTTGAACTGTTCACCCGTGACAACTCTCCTGGGGCAGAAGCACCTGGAAGATGCCTCCCAGCCCCGGGGAGTAACACTGTCCCCCACTGTGCTCCCTGCCTTTCATGCTCCCTTCTCTTCTCGGGAAACAATGTTTCTCATTCAATTTTATAAGTCAACAGATTAGAAAGGAGTCGGACAAAAGCAGAACTGTATGATCGTGCGGTTCTAACTAAGCTTCTACGATGAAGCCTTTGTGCTCCTTGAATAAGACTTGTATTTTGAGTTTGGGAAAAAAAAAAGCTCCTGGACAAATACAATTTCTGTCTGATGTGAATAGGCATCATCCCCCCACTCCCCCCGCCACCCAAACAGTACTCCCTTTTAAAATAAATATTATGTGGAGTTAACGATTTCTTTTTCTACTTTTATTATTAGAACAAAAAACGAAGAGCTGCCTAGATAGTTAGAGAACGGTGAGGCATCTATTCATACCAGTTAAACTGTCTCGTCAATCCCTTTGAAAGACAAATTCCAATGATGATTTTAAGACATGTTGTCAAATAAATAAAAATGCCGGAATGCTTGGAGTCGAGGAAGTGGAGTAAGACCGTAAACCAGAATGGTGGTCATGAGACATCCTCACACTTAGCGTCCTGCCTTTCTACCCTCCTCTTTCCACAGATACGACATCCAAGGTGACTTTGGGTGGCTGCATAGACGTGCTCCTTCAAATTTAATAGTTAGAGGTTTATTTTCATGAACTTTAGAAAACATTGAAATAACACATTAAACTTATTCCATTACATCAAAGTTGTGATGGATAATCATATGACAAAGAAGTGCATTTCTCTTAGAGAAAAAGGGTCACTTTAGACAAAAGGTCAGTATGGAGAGTGTTAATACAGAGGGAAAAGCAAACACAAGAATATGTATTTTTAAGCCAAAGAAAACTTACTCGACTAAGTAATCATATTAAGAGCCTCTCTTGGGCTTCCCAGGTGGCTCAGTGGCAAAGAATCCACCTGCCAGTGCAGGAGACACGGTTTAATCCCTGGCCCAGGAAGATCCCACAGGCCCAGAGCAACTAAGGCCGCTGCACCACAACTCTGGGGCCTGTGCTCTAGAGCCCGGGGACCACAACTATTGAGTCCATGTGCCCTGGAACCCGCGCTCCGCAGGAGAAAACACCCTAATGAGAAGCCTGCACTCCAGAACAGGAGAGCAGCCCCACTCGCCTCAACCGCAGAGAAGTCAGCGCAGCAAAGACCCAGCACAGCAAAAATCACAAACATACAAAGAGTGTCTCTTCCGCTTGGAACTATCACATTGCTAATCACATTCAATATTGTCACAGGGAGGAGGCAATGGCACCCCACTCCAGTACTGTTGCCCGGAAAATCCCATGGATGGAGGAGCCTGGTAGGCTGCCGTCCATGGGCTCGCTAAGAGTCAGACACAACTGAGCAACTTCACTTTCACTTTCCACTTTCATGCATTGGAGAAGGAAATGGCAACCCACTCCAGTGTTCTTGCCTGGAGAATCCCATGGACAGAGAGAGAAGCCTGGTAGGCTGCAGTCCATGGGGTCACACAGAGTCGGACACGACTGAAGCGACTTGGCAGCAATATTGTCACAATATCCAATATTGGGAAAAACCCAAGTGTCCCTCAACATAAGAACACAAATTTATATAAATGTAAAATGTAGGCTTGATAAAGAGGTAATCTTGCCATCTGAGACAACATACAGCACAGATGAACCTGGAGGACATTATGCTAAGTAAAATCAGCCAGACACAGAAAGACAGATACTGCATAATCTCACATATGCGTAGAATCAAATAAAGTCAAATACAAAGAAGCAGAGAGTTGAACTGTGGTCACAGGGGCAGGGAGAGAGGAGGAGGGATGTAGGTTCAAGAGTACAAAGTGGCAGTTTTGTGTACAGAGATCTAAAACACAGCATGTTGGCAATAGTTAATAACACAGAGTGTGCTCATGATTAGCTTGACCACAGGAATCGTTTCATCAAGCGAATCAAAGCACCATGTTGTACATGAGAAATGGAATGTTTCTTCCATATCAGTGTATAAGGGATGTCACAGTGCTCAGCAATTACAGCCACCGTGGAGGGCGAGCTCGTGAGCCCTGAGGGAGCTCAGGAAGGAGTGAACACCTGCCGTCCAGCGGCAATCAGAGAACACCTGCCATCCAGCGGCTGTGAGACTATAGAGACCACCTGCCATCCAGCAGCTGTCAGATGGCAGAGACTTCATGCCGTCTAGCGGCCATCAGACGGCAGAGAGCACCTGCCATCCAGCAGCCTTCAGAGAACACCTGCCATCCAGTGGCCATCAGAGACCACCTGCCATCCAGCAGCCATCAGAGGACACCTGTCATCCAGCAGCCATCAAAGGACACCTGTCGTCCAGCAGCCATCAGACGGCAGAGACCCCCTGCCATCTGGAGGCCTTCAGACGGCAGCCACTCTCCATGGTGAGCCCCCAGGAATTTCAGGATGTGAAAACACAGGATTCTGGCCCCAGAGAGCTGAGATATAGATCAAAGGAATGATTTCAGTGAGCCCGGACTCTTGCACCTTCCCAAACATAGAAAAGCACTGAATTCCTTACCTTGGGGTATCTGGTTTTCTTTAACTTACAGTTCTCTTTTGACATTCAGTGACTTTGTTACAAAGCTTCTGTATAACTGGTCTCCCACACCTGTCTCCTCAGAGCAGTTTTCTCAGGGTCATTGGAGATGCTGCCTCCAGGGCTTAAGTCCTAAAATGTCCCCCCGAATAAAACATAACTCTCAACTTTCAGATTGTGCATATTTTTCAAGTCTACATACACGTTCAAGATATATATCTTAATTGAAAAAATCAGGATATAGAAACATTTAATTATTTTATTAAAGTCAGTATAGTTTCCTCAGTGGTAGCAAACATACCACATTGGTGGGCTACCCTGACGATGAGAACAGTTATGTGTCACACCGTCCTGTCTATTGGGCTCTGAGCCTAAAACTACTCTGGAAAAAAAAAAAAGAAAAGCTTATTTAAAAAGTCCTTGATGGGATGCTATAATTCTGATCTTTCCATTATGTGCAAATCATGCTCAACTTTGTGGAAACAGTCTGTGTATGTTGCAAAGATCCGACCTGGTTTACTTCAAAAGATCAGGCTTCATTTTGCACAGCAAGTTCTGGCCTTTTTTTTCCCTATTTCACCAAAGTAACAGATTTTTTTTTTTTTCACCTCAATAAAATGAAAATGAATGCAGAGAAAATGCCGACAGAGATCATCTGTAAGTTTTTCTTTCCCCATTCTTTGAAGAAATAAAGACATTCTCTATTCACGCTTAGGGGTAAAAGGCTGGTGAAATTCCAGGACACCAGGTCACAGGGGATATGAGAGCTTTTTAGATGTTGATAGAATTTTGAGGGAAAGAAATCACTGGAGTGTCCCAGGCGGCTCAGTGGTAAAGAATCCACCTGCCAGTGCGGGAGATGTGGGTTTGATCCCTGTGTCGGGAAGCCCCACCTAGAGAAGGACATGGCAACCCACTCCAGTGCTCTTGCCTGGTGAATCTCATGGACAGAGCAGCCTGGTGGCTACAGTCCATGGGCCTCAGAGTTGGGCATGACTGAGCACAAGTCCTTAATGAAGAGGAAAGAAAGGTGGATCCTCTGAATCCTCATCTCAGACGTTCCCAGGGCCTCCCCCTTCTCACTCCCCTATAGAAAAATGGGGGGACACAGGTCAACAGACTCTCACCTAAGCTTCTCTGAGCTGGAAACCTAGGGTGGAAGTCTGTGTACATGTTACTTTACATTATTTCCTGTCTCTTCATTTACTGAAGATGCAAAACACTCAGCTAAGTAGTCATTCCCTGAAATCTTAGAGCTTGGATCCTTGTCCTGGATGCAGAAAACATAAAAACTGATGAGAGTGAAAGAAGAAAAAGTGAAGAAATTTTAAACACACTTTGATATCTGTGTCCTACCCAGATAATTTCATTTGCGTCCACTCCATTCAAACTCCAAAGAATTCTAAAGGATTTTATATTACTTGTTGGCCTGAGGGGGAGGTCTATTTTTCTTGTCTGTATTAGATGACATTCAGAACAGCCCTAAGAAATAAAATGTGTTTAAATATACCTTTAAAATGTACACACACTTCCAGAATTATTTCCAAAATCATCAGGCTTCCTTCATTTTCAATTTGAAAAGACAGATCGATACTTTATACATTTTAATTTGCAGCCTGTTATTTTTTAGAGGCTTTTAAAAGCAAACCCAAGTCATGCCCTAGTTTTTATCAACATGTCATTTCAACAATCACTGATTTTTCTAACTTTAAAATTTCCCAACACATCCATAAAATATACTCTCTCTGGCAGGAGGCATGTTATTACTGTGAGTCAGGAAGTTTATTACAGAACCAGCTAAGGACACCCAGCTGAGAAAATGAACTGAGAGGCTAGTTTAAACAACAGGAGTTAGAAAAAGTGGTCGCAATAAATGTGTTTATCGTAAGTAAACAGTAGTCTCAGAAAACACAGACGGTCAATATTTGAAGAGAGCCATTGTTCCGAGAACTACAAAGATAGGAAGAGAATGACTTTCCATCCCATCCATCCTTCAGACAATCCTTTTCCTAACTCCTCCAGAGAATTCGATTTTGAGGCCTGAGAGGAGACTGAATGCTTAATGGGAATCTGTCACTCTGCTCTGGGGAAGTGATCTTAGACTTTCTCTCACACTCGGCATGTACCTGTCCTCTGCCTTTAATAAAAAGGACGTGTGGCATTCAGCCACAGTGCTGAAAACACAAAGCCCCAGTGGAAGGGTCTCCCCTATATTCCCCTCCATATCTGTCTACTCAACACTCCCATGTCTCAGTCTCTGAGACCTTTGCTTTCACCCCGGATATTTTTACACACGTCTCCATTTCCTGAATTCAATATCCACTCTGGAACTGTGACAGAGACTTAGTTGTTGTTGTTTCTTTTGATGTGGACCATTTTGTTGCTTATTTATTCTTGGCTGTGCCGGGTCTTGGTTGCTGCACACTGGTGTTTGTCCAGATGCTGCATGTGGGCTTTTCACTGGGGTGGCATCTCCTGCTGCGGAGCGCAGCCGCGAGGGCGAAGGCTTCAGGATTTCTGCACATGGACTTCGCTGCTGCACGGCCTGGGGGATCCGCCAGGACCAGGGATCAATCTCATGTCCCCTGCTTCAGCATGTGGCTTCTTACCCACTGTGCCACCAGGGAAGTTTGATGTAGGCCCTGTGTAAACAGACCATGTTGCATTTATGACAACACTGCTTCTGTTTTTTGTTTTGGTTTTTTGGCCATGGGGCATGTGGGATCTTGGTTTCCCGACCGGGGATCAAACCCACACCCCCTTGCATTAGAAGGTGAAGTCTTAACCACTGGACCGCCAGCGAAGTCCCTAGACTGGGATTTAGCTACTATTTCTGTTGAATAAGCTTCCCAAGGTCCTCAAACTGACAGCCTTTGGGGGAGCAATGAATAAAAGAGGGGGTCCTATCAAGAGGGGGAATAGCAGCAGAGTGTGGTTTGATAACCACAGGGCCAGAGATTTCTAGCTCAGCACCTATTTCAAAAGGGTAGGGGTGCTCCTGAAGGCGTCTTTGTAAATGACACCCCAAAGTGCGGGAGGAGCAGACTCTATGCCATCCTGAAGATTTCTGGGGACTGCAGAGCAGGAGAATCACCTGGTTTTCATTCTAAAAATACAACAAATGACCATGCCAAAAAACAAAAGAATTACTCCATGGATCCTTTAAAGGTTATAGGGATTAAGCAAATATTTGACTGATTCCAATAACACTTTTCTGTTTGTTTCCACACTAGTTTTTGCTGGGTTCTCAACCTCTATTGGAGAAGGAAATAATAACCCACTCAAGTATTCTTGCCCGGGAAATCCCATGGACAGAGGAGCCTGGCTGGCTGCAGTCCATGGGGTCACAAAGAGTTGGTCGTGACTGAGTCACTAAGCACAATACAGATGGATGCTGGGGAAGGTGCAACACTCAAAAAAAAAAAACAACTAATAATGGACTTTCTCGGTGGTCTAGTGGTTTGGATTTCCTGCTTCTACTGCAGAAGGCAAGAGTTTGATCTCTGATCCAGGAGTCAAGATCCCACAAGCCTTGGGGTGCAGCCAAAACAAAACAGCAACAACAAATAATAAAATGAAGATGAGGATCAATATTGACGATTTTTGTCTTATTTGTAATTTTCCTATTGGCTGGTCTCATTATTTTACATCCATTCCTTTGGTTTACATAGGGATGAAAGTGAATTTGAAGTTTAGCTAATTAAAACAGCAATACTAACCAGTCTATCACACCAGTCTTAGCAAATTATTCATTTATGACAAGAAATGGAACTACCAAATGATCAAGTAAGATGGAATATTCTCTAAGGCACATTTGGCAAATTATGTCCCAGCAGGTAATCCAATGGATCTTGCGGGGAGCGAGCTCCGGCCGTGGCAAAGGTCATGAGGAAGGAGGCTCGGCATACGAAAAGGCGGGATCGAGCCTCAGGAGTCTCCCTGGAAATTCTCAAGCATCTACCCCCAAAACCAGAGTCTGCCTACTTTCTGCTTTGTGCTCTCACCTACACCTCTGACTTTACGGGGGGCTGTCCCCCACTACCTCTCTCTGAAAAAAGAGTTAGCTTACAGCTCCAGTTAATAATTCCTGGGTGTGACAGTGTTTCAACCTACAAACTCCTTTGGAAATCCTCTAGCCTGCCTGAATAGGTTTTTCCGGCCACATGTGATTGTTCAGAGCCTCCCAACTGTGAGAAGCAGGAAATGTTCTAAACTGTCTAAACACAGATTCCTTTGAGTAGTTAAAAGATTGATTAGAAATTGTATTGGTGAAGGGTTTTTCACTTATTGGGCCAATGTTTGCTGCTAAGTCTCCATACTCCTTACCTACTGTGTCCTTGGCAGTGTATTGATTGATATAATGGGTGTGTAGAAATGTAAGTAGTAGCCTGAATGTTTGTAACCTTGGATCCTTGAGTTAATTCTTTTCTTGATTGAGCCCACCTCACCTTTGCCCTATAGGAATGCAGCTTTGTCCAATGCTTTTTTGGAGGCTGGTGCCTGACTTTGGAATAATCACCTTCAGAGAAAGATAAGTTTCTTAAAATGTTAACAGGCCTCCTGGCCAGAAGATGATGTAATTCACCTGAACTTTTGCATATGATAAGTTTGAAAGCCTGGCTTTGATTAGGACCAGGAGCTGCTGTCCTTGCATGACCCCACCCCTTCCCTCATTATCCTCTATGCACAACTTAAGGTATAAAAACTACTTTGGAAAATAAACTGCGGGCCTTGTTCACCGAAACTTGGTCTCCCCGTGTCTCTCTCTCTCCCAAATTCTGGCTGAGTCTCCATCTGGAGTGTGGAACCCGCCATGCTTACTAATTATGCCTGGGCTTCTAAGATCCGACTGGGGAGGCCTCAGTGTCTCCTCTCCTTCGGGAGAACGGAAGGACGCCTGTGGCCTACGTAAGTGGTGCAAACTTCTTGTCTTGAAGTTTTATTGGTCTCCCGCGTAAACCAAGCTACTCAGCCTCTTTTCTCCACTGAATTTTCCTACTGAGCTATCCTCATCCTATTACTCTTTATATCTTTGATAAAATATTTAAATAAATAGGTCGCCGACGCCGTCCCCGCTTCGAATACCCTGGATCAGCCGGGGCTGGTCCCCGGCAGGATCTTATGATGAGAAAACAGAGACTCAGAGACATGTGGTAACTGACCAAGGTCACAGAGCTCAGAGTAGCACAGATAAGAATTCAAACCTTGGTCATCCGATTCCTTCCGTATTCCCTTGACCTATTGAGCTGTGTCCCCTCTCCAAGGCCTATCTCTGGGGCACCTGAAATCTCAAGACAGGCACACAGTTTGGGAATTAGAACTGAATCGATGCAGTGTAAAGAAGTGAAGATAAAGTCCTGTTTGTGAGTTTGTTCCTCTCTCCAAGATGAAGTCTTAGGTCAGAAATTAAAACTGGAGGGACCCTGGACACCAGCTAATCCCACCCAGCAGGTTTCAGATGAGGCAAGATAAGGAATCCACAGGAAGACTTCCTCTCCTGAAGGGATGCAGACACTTAACAGATGCAGCTGGGTCATTAAACTGTGACCAAGTAATATACAGTGGAATTATAACTCACAACTTCCTGTGCCCAGTCACTCTGTCACGTCTGACTCTTTGCAACCCTGTGGACTGTATCCCGCCAGGCTCCTCTGTCTGTGGGATTCTCCAGGCAAGAATGCTGGAGTGGGCTGCCATGCCCTCCTCCAGGGGATCTTCTCAACCCAGGGATCAAACCCAGGTTTCCCGAATTGCAGGCAGATTCTTTACTGTCTGAGCCACCAGGGAAGCCCCATGACTTTCTACTGATATGTAATTAAATGCTCTTCCCACTGGTCACTGTGATAAGTGAACAAAAAGGAAGACAGAGGTGGAGAGATTTGAATCCATATTCCAAGGCACACCGAAGTCAAAACCTCGGGTTCTTACAAAACACCTTTAGATTTTAAAATGCCTCAGTAGCATACTCTACTTGGGTTAAAAACTATCAACTGTTTTTAAAGTTTCTTGACGTTCATTTTGTTGTAAGCAACAGATATAAAACAGAAAGAACACACAAAAAAACAGACAAACACAAAACCCTAAATGCATCTGAAAAAAGCCTGACTTTATTTAGATCTTCCAGGCAGGGCTAAGCCTGACTTTCAATGGGGCTCACACTTCTGCTGTTTTCTTTCTTCTTCTTTTTCTTTCCCCCCATTTTACCTTTCATCTTTTGAAAAATTGTTGTTTTTTGATTTTATTGTTTTGGTGAGGAGGGGGGGGTTTACCAGTCCTCCTTGCAAAAAAACATGTTTTTTGTTCATAAACACATGGAAATTCTTATTTTCACTAACGTCCTTTTTCTTTCCATGGAAGACTCTTTGGAAACGTATCATCTCGTTTGAAATGGCAGCAAGTGGTGAAAATCCATTTTTAGCAATTTGCCCATCACTTCTGCAAGGCCAATATTCTACTCTGGAAAGATGGCATCAGCTGTGTCCTCAAAAAACAGTCCCTGTTCCTTAAAATAGTTCTAGGTCACCAATCTCAGGTTACTATTTGTTCCTATAAGATGGAAAGGGTTAACGATTTGCTTCTGTTTTCCTTGAGAGTCTTTCCAATTCAATTTCCAGGTGTTCAAATTGGCCCCTCACAAACAAAATACTGCTACAGCTACTATCTTCCATAACCTTTTTTTTTCTCTCTCTTTACTCTAATTTGGATTATAAATTCACTCAGAAAAACCTACGGCTAATTTCACTGGAAACAAATGGAAAATGGTCAAACAACAGAGTTTTGAGCTCCTTGGTGCAAAAATTAGAACAAGGGTCAATTGATTGGACTACTCTGACCTTTTCTCCTTAAAACGTATAGTAGAAAAAAAATAAGTTTGGATGACAGTCTGTGTTTAAAATATTCTGCATTAACAATTTAGACAACTCCTTTGGTAAAGAAAATGGAAAGTTGGCATGGAACAGCAACACACACACTGCAAGCCATGGCCAAATGTCCAGAGTCTATTTTACACGTTGTCTACACATGGACATGCGGTATGTTACAGAGACAGCTTTACGAAATGCCCAACATTAAAGGAAATGTGTGGTTTTTCCCTAACATGACAAGTAATAAGTCATTCTTTGCATATATTATAGAAAAAGTTTTGCAAAGTGGAATGTTGTTTTTGTGGGTCTGTGTGTGTCAAAGCCTGTTTGATCTCTATAGAAGTGCAGTAAATATTCAGAAAAATTTTAGTTAAAAAGTCACTTCCAAATGTACAAATCAAGCCATAGAATTAAAAAATCCACTGGAAAATTCGAACGCGTAGCCTTTTAAACATAACATCTTTTCTTTTGAAGTATACTGTTTGGACTTGTTAAATAGACGTGCGTAGCGTATGCGTGTGTGTGTGTGTGTGTGTGTGTGTGTGTGTGTGTGTGTGTGGTTTCACCAGTATCTTCATATTTTCAGAAGAGGTAGAGACTTACAAATGGTTTCAAAAGAACGTGTTACACAACAAATAAAATTAGACGCTGTATTCTCTTAAATCAACGAGTTATATTTGCAGATGAACTGGTGTGCGTTCACGTGTTTGAAATTTAATTTGTTGGCTTGTCAAATTCCTTAGTAATAGTCACTGTGTTTTAATTTCAGTCCACTTGTTATGAGTCAGATATTTTCCGAATAAGATAGCCATTTTTTGGATTTAATGTTCAGTTGAAGATATGATGAAGCATCTCCTTTTACAGACCAATTGTAGCCTCTTGGTATAATGATAACTTTTGCTAGATGGTGTGATAGAGAAAAACAAATAGCTGCAGTATCTCACTCATGTGGGCATATAATTTCATTTTCCAGTGAAGTAATAATCATGTTTTCATTATGTACTTTAATGTGCCCCACTAGTAAACAGGTAGCTATTTCTCCTAGTCTGAAATAAATAGTCTATTACACATCCTTAGGGCTTCCCTGGTGGCTCAGATGGTAAAGAATCTGCCTGAAATGCAGGAGACCTGGGTTCTGGGTCAGGAAGATCCCCTAGAGAAGGGAATGGCAACCCACTCCAGTATTCTTGCCTGAAGAACCCTATGGATAAAGGAACCTAGTGGGCCACAGTCCATGGGGTCACAAAGGGTTGGACAGGCTTGAGCAACTAACACATACATGCACACGCATGCACACACACATACACACATGCACGCACACGCGTGCACACACACACAATCATGGATGAAGTACAAAGTACAAAAGAAACATGTGGGATAGAAACGGAGATTCAATAGAAACAGTTCCCTTTCTCTATGCTTTGAAGGATGCATGGCGATAAAAAAAGAACATGTCCCCACTTCTATAAACATTTTGGCAGAGTAAAAGCATTAATCTCAGAAGTGGCATCCAGTTTATACAGAATTGGAATGGAGGTATAGACTGATTTTTTTTTTACTTTGTATTACCCCAAACTAAAAAATCTATTAATTTCCCCAAAATTACCATCAATAAATTAGAAAAAAATCAAGCTATAAATTCTATCTCCTATTTGAACAGTATTTTATTTTCCAAGATGCTTTCACATACATCAGTTATTTGGGGCCAAACTTCTTAGATAAACATTATAAGTATTATCAACATCCTAGATATGAGATACTATAAGTGGATAAAAGCATAAAATAAACCAACGTGACTTTGGTTGCTGATCCTTCCAACAGCATTTATGGGGGAGGTATTATCTCTTGTGTTCAAAAAAAACTGAGCTGTGGGTAGAATCAGATTGCGTGATTGAATGGGACAAGCTAGGTAGAAGTCATCTATGGGTCACTTAATTTCCATTCTCTCAGGGTTTACCCAAATCCCATTCCATATTTCTCTAAAAGTGCAGAATCTACCTCAACTAAAGAAAAGCGGGCTTTTTCCTCAGGATCTTTGAGATTCTCAATGTGCTTACAAATCTCTGAGAGAAATACTCTGCCTGAAATGTTTTCAGTTTTTGCATCCTGAAATCGTTCTTTCTTTCCTTCGTATTGTTATTGAAAGTGGAAAAAAAAAGTGTGCTAGTTACTCAGTATGCAACTCTTTGAGACCCCATGGACTGCAGCCCTCCAGGCCCCTCTGTGCATGGGATTTTTCAGGTAAGAACACTGCAGTGGGTGGCCATGCCCTCCTCCAGGGGACCTTCCCCACCCAGGGACTGAACCTGTGCCTGTTACGTTGCAGACTCTTTACCCTCTGAGCCACCAGGGAAGCCCTACTGCTGTTGTCCTCCGATTAAAATCTTCTGGAAACACTGTTCAGCAAAGTCTGATCTGGAAAACATTGCACTCCACCGTTGTCAGTAAAAATAGAAACAGTTTTTCCTTTGGAGTATTCTGTTAAAGTTTTGGAAAAACAGCACCTGATGTGCAGAAATCAAGGAATGAAGCCTCAAGAGCACAGTTTCCACTCATTTCCTGGGCAGTACTGTTCTGAAAAGTCATGACGGTCCCTTGGAAATACCTGCAGCCTCTTATTAGACCTAACTGCAGTCCAGAGCAGCTCCTCTCTGTGGAGTTGATGATGACAGCAATGGTGACGATGATGATTCCATTTCTGTATTAGTTTCCTGGGGAAGTCATAAAATAGTGCCGTAAACGTGGTGGCCAAAAACAGGACACATTTATTCGCTCATCATTTAGGTGCTGCAGATTCTGAAATCAAGGTGTCCACAGGCCCATGCTTCCTCTGAAGATTCGAAGGAAAGAATCTTTTTCTTGCATCTGCCTTGCTCCTGGTTGCTCTTGGGAAGGTAGTTCTTAGTCTAGATGAGACATTTTAAATATTGTGGTTGTTGTTTAGCTGCTCAGTGATATCCAACTTTTCTGCAACCACATAGACTGTATAGCCCTCCAGGGTCCTCTGTCCATGGGATTCTCCAGACAAGAATACTGGAGAGGGTTGCCATTTCCTGCTCCAGGGGATCTTTCAGACCCAGGGATTAAACCTACATCTCCTGCATTAGCAGGCAGATTCTTTATGGGTTAGTCACCAGGGAAGCTCATAGAAGCAATTCATGTATATGGTTGTTGGTGGTTTAATCACTCAGTCGTGTCCAACTCTTAAGCCCCCACGGATTGTAGCCCGCCAGGCTCCTCTGCGCATGGGATTCTCCAGGCAAGAATACTGGAGTGGGTTGCCATTTCCTTCTCCAGGGGATCTTCCCAACCTAGGAATCAAACCCAGGTCTCCTGCATTGCAGGCAGATTCTTTACCTACTGAGCTATGAGGGAAATATATATGGTTAAAAAACAGTAATCAGAAGTGAGGACTTGTAGCCAATGAACAAAGCCTTCCTCCTCATCCACCTCCTTGCTAATCACTGTTTCATTTTCCCATTTTCTCCACAATAGCAACCATCATTTTAGCTTCTTTTCCTGCTTTTTATTTTTTAAATCTCTCGATGGTTAGCCTACAACTTTAGCTGATATAGCTTTATTGCATGGCTTTGTGGAATTTTAATGAGCCAGGGTTGGGTTAATTTACTAATCACTTCTGAACGGCAAGATAAAGAAAACCCAATTCCACTAGAGAAAAGTCACTAATTTCAAACAAAATAAACTATACATCGCCATTTCAAAGGAGATGACATTCTCTTTTGAAAGATACTTTTCTAGGGCAGAGAGAAACAAATCAACTCTATTTTTAACCACCCAAGCAGTTAAAAGTGAGGATAAGCTTTGAATTATACATTATATATCGTTTATAAACTTTCTAGTGGTTCATATGAAAGAGAGGAAACAGACACGAGCTTTGTAAAAAGTTTGATATAAATGCCATTCTCATACTGTTCGGCTTCTAGAACCCAGGTAACAATTATACTGTGGGAGAATACAAGAGCCATCGATCTCAAAATCTCAACTCTATTTCGAGTCGAAACTTTCAGCCAAACATGACACTGTATAAGTATAATTGCTTTTTACCTCCAAGCGTTAAACCTTACCTGGCTGAAATGAAAAAGGGGGGAAACCATCTTTAATTTTGTTTTATATACACCGGGAGGGAAACAGAAACCTTTCGTCTGAAAGCATTCTGACATTTGACAATGTATAAGGTGAGGGTCTCCAAATGCATGACGGGAGTCATTTCCAGTAACCAGGGTTGGACACATGTTGAAATGTCTGTGAGATTCAAGTTTCTACTGGATTTCCCTTGTATTGTGATGACAGAAGCAAAGCTTCCCACTGTGATCAGGGAATTTAGACAACTGAATTCCTCAAAATACCTAGATCTTCCTTTTTTCATTCCTACTCCAGTGGAAGCCATGCAGAGCCGTGCCAGACGCTCTATGTGGACCTGCCTGGTGGAGAAGCTTCGCATCTTGAGAATGTCTAGTCCGAGTGGAGCTGGAAGATATATATACATATTACACATGCACACATACACACACACACGCACATATACACACACACATACACGCACATACACACATACACACGCATGCACATATACACACATACACACATAAACACACATGCACCTACACACATATATACACATACACACACACACACATATACACACACACTTACACACTTACACACATACACACACACACACACGTGCACATATTTAAAACGGATAACCAACAAGTTCCTACTGTATAGCACAGGGAACTCTGTGAACACAGCATTTCTTGTCTTTCAAGGAAACAGCAGGTCGAAAGAAATTGTATTTGGAATCAGGGAAAATCTCTATTTCAAGTCTGCAGAGACAACACAAAAGTGCAAGAGTGCCTTCTTCAAGCACAGCTACACTTTTAAACACCATCTCTATTTTTCTGGGTCTGCCAGGAGGATCAGAGCTCTGTGTTAGCAGGGTTACCGAGAGGGAGGCCGTGACCTCCTTTTGACCCTGGAGCTGGACTCGGTGATGGAGGCTCCCCTCCCTCCCCAGCCTTGAAACGGACTGCTGCCCGCCTTCCCCGAAGTAGGAGCCAGTGCAGGCCTGAGCAAGCAATATGTGACTTGCCTTTTGGACTGAAAATATGCCCGGATCCTGTTAAGGTTCCTAGGAAAGCTTTCAGATTCAGGTGGGCAGGTATGGAGGTCTCCCCCACCTTGCACTCAGGACAAGCCTTGCAGGTAAGTCCCCTGCTTCTTAAACCTGCCATCTCCCAGTCTGGAGGGGCTGTCTTTTTCTTTCCATGTCTCCCTGCGCTCTGGGTTCGGGGGCCAGTTTGGGAACCAACACTGTCTTCTTTCCTCTTTCACCTTCTCCCTTCTCTGGGTTCAAGTCTGAGGAACTGGGGCAGAACCACTGAGAACTGAAGACCCAGCATCCTGCATCCATGGTCTGGCTCTCAGACTTCACAGCTGGACGTCCTTAAAAGAGACGCTCAGTGGCTCCCGGCCGCAGGGTCCTCCTTCAGAAAAAAGGGTGACAGAGATACATCATGCTCATGCTGTCAAGATGATTTCATTGGCCGGTAAATGTAGGTGCGCTCTGGCTAGTAAGTACCTGGTGTCTGGAAGCAGAGGACTGGGAGCTGTGGCTTACCTCCTCCTGTTGCAGGGGGGAGTCAATTCTGACTCCATGTTGGAACTATTCCTTCGACTTGCTTTCCATTGCTCTTGTTATTTTAATCATACATAATGGCCTGCCTCAGAGAATCCTGCCCTTCTGCCTGACTGTTCTACTAAAGCACCTTTGTTCAGATCCCTGTCCACCTGTAGATTGCCAGAAGAAAGAGATTAATACATCCCCCCTGCCTGAGGCTTGTCATTCGAGGAGATATTTGCAAGAATTCAATGGTCTTTTTACTCTGTTTCCTCACCTCCCTCCGTCTCTGATCCATGAAAGAATCTGGCATCCAGGCCCGGACAATATGCTTATTATGAGACATTAGTCTGCCATCTTCTTGGTTAGCCAGCTTGCTGAATAAAGTTGTATTCTTGGCCTCAAACACCTCGTCTCTTGGATTTATCAGCCTCTCGTGCAGTGAGCGGCCAATGCAGGAGACATAAGAGACGTGGGTTTGATCCCTAGGTCAGGAAGATCCCCTGGAGGACGGCATGGCAACCCCCTCCAGTATTCTTGCTGGAGAATCCCATGGACAGAGGAGCCTGGTGGGCTACAGTCCTTGGGGTCACAGAGTCAGACATGCAGACGCAGTGAGCAGCGAGCTTGGACTCAGCAGCGCTTCCATTAATAAGAGCAGACGGGAATGTGTTCTCTGTAAAGTGTCTTCTCACAGTAAATCTCTGAGTATTTGACTCTGAGCAGCACCGTCCACCTGCATCAGGACCTCATTACTGCCTCCAGAGTAAAGCTTTGGAGGCTTTTCTCATTACCCGTGGCTCTGCCTGAGTTATGCGCTGTGGCTTTTGTTCATTTCTTGCTGGAGTATTTTTTGGCTTCCCAGGTCGTGCTAGGGTAAAGAACCTGCCTGCAGTGCAGGATACTAATGAGACACAGATTTGATCCCTGGGTCGGGAAGATGCCCTGGAGAAGGACATGGCAACCCACTCCAGAATTCTTGCCTGGAAAATTCCAGGAGGAGGAGCCTGGCGGGCTACAGTCCACGGGATCACAGAGTTGGACATGACTGAAGTGATGCAGCAGAGCATGACAGGTGCTTTACAATCTCCTGTTCGCTTCTACTGCACAGCAAAGTGAATCACGTGTATATATATATCTATGTATATCTGCCCTTCTTTTTGGATGTCCTTCCCATTCAGGTCACCGCAGGACACCTAGTAGAGCTCCCTGTGTATACAGTATGTTCTCATTAGTGACCTAGTTTATACATAGCATCAATAATATTATATATACGTGTGTGTGTGTGTCTGTGTGTGTATGTATATAAATCCCAGTCTCTCAATTCATCCTACCCTCCTCCCCACTTGGTATCCATACATTTGTTCTCTACATCTGTGTCTCTATTTCTGCTTTGTAAATAAGACCGTCTATACAAATTTTTCTAGATTCCACATATACACATTAATATATATTTATTTTTCTCTTTCTGACCTCACTCTGTATGACGGACTCAATTCCGTTCCCTTTTACGGCTTAGCAATAATCCATGCGATATAGGTACCACGTCCTCTTTCTCCATTTCTCTGTCGATGGGTACTTAGGTTGCTCCCATGTCCTGGCTGTTGTAAAGGGTTCTGCAATGAACACTGAGGTGTGTGTATCTTTTTGAATTATGGTTTTCTCTGAATGCATGCCCAGGAGTGGGATTGCCGGGTCACAGGGTAGCTCTGTTTTTAGGTTTTAAGGAACCTCCATACTGTTCTCCATAGTAGCTGGGTCACTTTAAATTCCCACCGACAGTGCAGGAGGGTTCCCTTCTCTCCACACCCTCTCCAACATTTATTATTTATACATCTTTTTGATGGTGGCCATTCTGACTAGGTGCAGTGATAGCTCATTGTAGTTTTGACTTGGCTTCAGCTCTTTAATTTGCATTTAAAATCAACTTAGTTTCAGGGACTTCCCTGGGGGGTCCAGTGGGTAAGAATCCCTGCTTCCACTGCGGGGAACAGGCGTTCAATCCCTGGTTAGAGAACTAAGATCTCAGTGTGCTATAGGGCACAGCCAGAAAAAAATACAATAAAATCCACATCGTTTCCCTTACTTCCCCTCCCCCAGCTCTGACATTCACTATCACCTCCTCTGCCACGTCTTTGCTGTCTTCTCCCCTTTCACTGTGCTCTCAGAAATCTTCCTGCTCTGTTGAATCTGGTACCTAGCTGCGGTAGTATAATTCTCCATTGTAGTCTCAAAAAGATTTTATACTGTTGTTCCCCTTGGGTAAGGACTTAGTGTGTGGGTCCTCTGTCTGTCTGGCCTTAGTAAAATATTGGGCATGTAGGACAACTCAATAAATGATTGCAGAAAGAATGTACAGAAGAAAGAGTTGATACGTGAACTCCAATAAGATTTCTACTCGTTATTGCATTTGGAAATCCCACCCTTTCTCTGATGTCACGTTGGAGTCTCACCTAGTGATGAAGACCTCCTTGAGCATCAGAGACCTCAGGGATTCTCTTTCCTAAAACTCACTCTGGGACTAGAATCCAATTTCTTTCCCTCCCCTTCCCCTCCCACTCCTTCTCTTCCTCCTCCTTTTTCTTTAATAATCATATTATTATTATTTGTCTTGACTTAATGATGTCTTGAGGGTGCCATTTCCTTCTCCAATGCATGAAAGTGAAAAGTGAAAGCGAAGTTGCTCAGTCGTGTCCGACCCTCAGCGACCCCATGGACTGCAGCCTTCCAGGCTCCTCTGTCCATGGGATCTTCCAGGCAAGAGCACTGGAGTGGGGTGCCATTGCCTTCTCCTCTTGAGGGTAAGGCTTCCCAGGTGGCACAGTGATAAAGAATACGCCTGCCAATGCACAAAACCCAAGAGATGCGGGTTTGATCCCTGGGTCAGGAAGATCTTCCCTGGAGGAAGAAACGGCAGCCCACTCCAGTGTTCTTGCCTGGAGAGTCCCACGGACAGAGGAGCCTGGTGGCCGACAGTGACACGGAGTCACCAAGCTTTGGACACAACTGAGCACTCGCTCAGTTGCTCACATACTATTAGATTCATGTGAGGTGCTGGGCAACTTCAAGCTCAGTGTAGGTTGTCACCTATCACATCAGATCATCAGGGGACAAGAAGCCTCCTTGAAATTCCGAAGGCAGGAATCAGAATCCTCCAAGGAGACTGCGGTGAAATTAACCTATTCTGGCTTCAGAGCAGGCAAATGAGTTGCTGATCTTTTCCCTTTGAGTTTCTAAGCTGTGTGCAATGTTAACTATCAGCAACTCAATTCTTAGAAAAGACAGAGGAAAAAGGAACAGGGAAACGATGCAGAAGTAAGGCAAGTCAGGGCCCATAGGCAGTGGGTGCGAAGCCAAACAGGAGACTCAGCGCATCAGAACTCTGCCAGACACACGGGACTCTGCTCAGTGTCATCTGGCAGCCTGGGTGGGAGGGGGGTTTGGGGGAGAAGGGAAACGTGTGTGTGGCTGAGTCCCTTTGCTGTCCGCCTGAAATTATCACAACACTGTTGGTTGGCTAAACCTCAGTACAAAATAAAAAGGTAAAGAAAAGAATGCTACTAAGGGAGAGAAGGGCAGACGCAGATGGGAAGGAAACTTACCGAGTGAAAAAGAGAAAGTCATGCTTTGGCTGTAGAAACATCTATTCTGCAAGAGTGTCATACTTTTGAAGTCGTTGGTTATTATTACTAAATACACTTAAATAGCAGAAAAACAATGACACACCAGGATGAAGGCTGTGAAACGGTCTGGCAGTAGCTCCACATTCTGGTTCCTGGGCCTCTTTTCCTTCCTTGGTTTTGATTGTTTTTCTTTCAACCAAGGGATGAAAAAGAATAACAGGCAAATTTTCCATTTTTTGGAAAATTGCAGGATACCCCCGTTACTATTAATTGCAATACACCTTCTGCACTTTCTGTGTTTCTCTTTCAAGACAAGTGTTGGATTAGGAAAAGTACAGACTCGTCAACCAAAGACAGAATGCTGGCTACCATGTGGACCTCACAGGATATTTTTGGGGAAAAATCCTGGAATGGTGAATGGAAAAAGGACCATCTAAGAGCAAGGCACACCATTGAAAAGCTGTGTGCAGGCACGTTTGGTTCTGAAATCCCATCTCAGGTCTCTAAACTTGGGAAAAAAAGTACTTTCTTTTTTTCCTGTACTATGTCAATCATTTGTAAGACATCAGAAATTAATTACCCTTTTTATTTTCAAGTTTCTCTGAAATTATGAAAGGAGAGCTGAGTGAAATAACAACAGTCCTGCTCTCTGGCAGAGGATAAAACATGACTTCAAAAAACACAAGATCCTCAAAAAATGCCAACATTCAAACCATGCTTAGCTTACGATGGAGCCACAGTTTCTCAGAGATAAACAGTTTCCTAGAGTTGACTGCCCCGCCATTCATCATTTGCTTGGGCTGTGCTCACAAAGTGACGATAAATATAAAACCATGTCAACTCAGGCACAAAAATATGATTTTTGAGAAATGTTAAAGGTGAAGTGTTTTGATACTTTTTTGGCATACATCACACCGTGCATGCTTTTGAGTTTTACCTCTTATTTCACATTTCAGTATATTTATCACTGACTACTCATTGGTTCTATTTTTCTTTAACCGAAGTAGACTTCTAGACATGTTTTCCATCCAACCACTGCAAGATTTCATATGCATCACTGCTGGTTTCAAAGGCTTTAATTGTTTGGCATTGGACAGAAATGTAAACTTTCGGCATCATCACCATCATGATCATAAGTACTTCTGTTAACAAGAGCATCCCAAAATAAAAAGAACAGTCATGAAATAACTGTAAGGAAGTTGGAGTTTTTCCTTTGGGTCCCACTTAGGGTGTTCCTTCCATGAGATGCTGCCTCTAAAGGTGCTTTGCTTGGTTATATTATTAATCTATTTCTCCTGTATCCACACTAATGCACCGGGAGGCTGAGAGCAGAAACCTCTTCACTCCTTTTTTTTTTTTAATATCAAAAATAATTTTTAATTATTTAGTTTTTAAATTGGGGTATAACTGCTTTATAATGTTGTATTAGTTTCTGCTGTACAACCAAGTGAATCAGCTACACATGTAAATATCTACCCCCTCCCTCCCACTTTCCCCAGCCCCCTCCTCTAGGTCACCCCCTCCTCTAGTGCCCCCTGGACAGGGCACTCTTCTCCCATTCTTAAAAGAGTTCTTTCGGTTGCTTTCAAAGTGAAAAGCAGTAGCAATAATATAATGGGGAAAGGATGTGCAAGGTGGGGCTCAGACAGACCTGGAAGGAAGCCCAGATTAGTCCCTTAACAACTGTGTACCCTCTCTGACCCCTAGTTTGGTCAACCATGAAACCGAGATATTAAGACCCACTCTGCCTGTGATGTTTCCAGGGTTTGAAATCGTGTAGGTAGATCTTTAGTAATTACTTTGCTGTTGTTTAGTTGCTAAGTCATGTCTGACTCTTTATGACCCCATGGACTGTGACCCACCAGGCTCCTCTGCCCATGGGATTTTCCAGGCAAGAGTACTGGAGTGGGTTGCCATTTCCTCCTCCAGGGGATCTTCCCCACCCAGGGGTTGAACTCATGTCTCCTTTATTGGCAGGCAGGTTCTTTACCACTAGGGCCACCTGGGAAGCGCTAGACCACATCAGGTTGAGTTTTATTAGGACTAATACTTTTATTGTCTGTACAAAATAGAACAAAATGAAAACTCCCACTTCGAACCTGATTCCCTCTGCGGTCTTGGATTTAGTGTTAAGACTCTTTGGCTTATCTCCCTTGTTTTAAAATGGAAATGATCAAGCATCTACTAACCCAGGGATTATTCAAAAGGGAAAAAAAATATATACTTTTTAGTTCCCTAGATCAGGACCCCCACTGAGAAGGCAGCTCCCACCCCATTAGTGCTTCGAAAGCTTGCTTGGTTTCATCCATTTTATCTTTTCTTTCTAATGTCAGGATATGCTTCTCATTTTTCTACACGGATGTTACTGTTATTATGATATAAGATTTTTTTTTTCCTTCTTCTAACTCCTGTCCCAGATCTCTCATCCTATGAAACACAGATTACAATTGTTCTCCTTGACTGCTGAGGACATTTTCTTGGAGACATTTATAGCTACAAACGCTTCCCTCTAGATTCTCCATATAGATCGCAATCCATGATAATGCATTTCGGGCAATTGAATGGAAAGACTCGTCAATGTGATGTGGACGGCAGAAAGGACATTCTCCACAGATAGGAAAGGAAATGATCCACCAGAGATGAGATAAATGTGTGATAAATATAGCTCTATACCCCAGGGGGTGACAGGCACAGCACCTAATGACTACTGACTACAGGAGAGCCATAAAAATGACATGAAATGGAAGGTTGCACTACTCCCAGTAGGCACCCACCCTAATGTTGCCACAAACTCAGCAGCACCACAGAAACAGATAAACAGACCAGTTTCCATGATGGATGGACCACCAGTGAGACCCAGAGAGACGCGGTGTAATTGTACTCTCCTGGCTTATCTTTTCAAAGCAGTTTGTGTAGGAACGTGATTGTGAACAATGTAGAAACTGATCTCAATTTCCAAAAGCAACTTAAACCACACTTTCTTTATAAGGTCACTTAAGGGGATATGTGGCTTCCCAGGTGGCACCCACCTGCCAAGGCAGGAGGCACAAGAGACCCAGGTTTGATCCCTGGGTTGGCAAGATGCCCTGGAGGAGGAAATGGCAACCCACTCCAGTATTCTTGCCCAGAGAATTCCATGGACAGAGGAGCCTGGCGGGCTGCAAGTCCATAGGGTCACAAACAGTCAGACATGACTTAGCAACTGAGCACACACACAAAGGGGTGTATACACTACGACTCACACCTAAATTGTCTACTATTAAGGAATTATGATGCAATAATTAAGGGCCAATAATATATCATTAAGGCTATTATTAAGGAATAATGATCAAATTCATGAATCAGGGATAACTACCTCTTTTTTCTTAGAAATTATATAGTTTCCAAATATAATACATGTATATATATATAATTTTTAAACTTTTAAAATGGTGAAGTAAAAATAGCACATAAAGCATCAAATAGTTTTCTATCGAGCTGAATGCGTTGTAATAAAAAGAACACCTGTGTTGCAACTGAGTCAAAAAATCAGAATGTTCCTTAATTCCAGAAGATTCCTCATGTCTCTTCTCTGTCATAACTGCTCTGTCTCCCCTAATGGCAACCACTTTCCCAATTTCTTAAGAGCTTTCTTGAGGCATAATTAACCAAACATATTTAAAGTCTGGAATTTGATTCATTTTACCATATACCAATGCTAATAAAACCATGATTGTCATCGGGACAGTGAACATGCACATTCATCCCCAAACTGTCCTTGTACCCTGTTGTAATTCCTCTTTCTACATCATTTAATTCCTATCCAGGCACCCAATCATCTCCTTCCTGTCTCTATATTTTAAGTTTGGATTTTACAGGGTCTTCCATAGCTGGAATCATATAGTTTTACTCTTTTTTTTTGTCTCTCTACTTTCATTTGAGCCCAAAGGTTCTGGGATCCAACCCTGTGCTGCCATCAGTAGCCCATTGTTTTACATGGCTGAGGAGTAGTCTATTATATAACGGATAAACAAGTTTTTATCCATTTACCTGTTGATGGACCCTGATGCTGGGAAAGACTGAAGGCAAAAGGAGAAGAGAGTGGCAGAGGCTGAGACGGTGGGATGGCATTACCGACTCAAAGGACATGAACTTGAACAGATTCTGGGACACAGTGAGGGACCAGAAGGCCTGGGGGGCTCTAGTCTGTGGCATCACAAAGAGTCGGATGTGACTTAGCAGTGAATAACAACAACCTGTTAATGGGCAAGTGCCTTGGTCACCAGTTTGGGATAGTTGCCCAGGTCCACCTGCTGAGAACATTTCTGTACATGCTTTTATATGGACGCGTGCTTTCCCTTAGATGAATACTAAGGAGTAGAACAGCTGGGTCACTCTGTAGATTTACAGTTTAAAATAACTACCAACGGGTTTTTCCAACGGGTTGTGTTGTTTACATTCCCACCAGCGGTGTGTGAGGTTTGCAGCTACTCCACACCTTTGTCAAAATCTCACATGGTCTGTCTTTGAATTTCAGCAATTCTATTAGCTACGGAATCATATCCCATTGTGTTTTTTAATTTCATTTTCCGAATGACTAATAATGTTAAGCAAATTTCCGTGTGCTTATTTATGTTCTTTGGCAAAGTGTCTATTAAAACTTTCCCCATCTTTTCCAAATTGATCATTTGCTTTTATTTTTGAGTTTTGAATATTCTTATGTAGTATGGCCACAGGTCCTTTGTCAAATTGGGTTAGACGGTAAAGCGTCTGCCTACAACGCAGGAGACCCGGGTTCAATCCCTAGGTCGGGAAGATCTCCTGGAGAAGGCAATGGCACCCCACTTCAGTGCTCTTGCCTGGAGAGTCCCAAGGACGGAGAAGCCTGACAGTCCATGGGGTCACGAAGAGTCAGGCACGACTGAGCAACTTGACTTCGCTACTTCTCTCAGTCTATGGTGATCTCATTTCCTTAACAATGTCTTATGAGAACAGAGATTTTAAATTTTGATAAAGGAGAGCTTATCAATCGTTTTTTAATATTTCATGCTTTTGGTGTTAGAGTCTAATAAATTTTTATACAAAGGAACAAAGATTTTCTCATAAGAATATTTTTTAAAATGTTATAATTTTACATTTGACATTTAGGTCTATGACCCATTTTCTTTTACATTTTGCATATGGTATAAGCATGGATCACATCTTTCCCCACTCCCTCAACATGAGCATCCAGCTGTTCCAACACCTTTATAGAGAATTTCAAATATTCCTTTCTCAATAATTTCTAAAACAAGAAGAGAGGAAATCAGTAAATGTATAGAAGATATATAGATAATGTATTTTGAACCAAAATAAAACTTTGTAAAGGTGATAGAAAATTGTGCTTTTTAACATTTTCAGAGTAAGAATGAGAATAGGAAATTTTATTCTTTGTTTCCTTTCCAACAGTAGGCCCAGTGGAAATCTGTTTTCCTCCCTGGTGTAACATCTAGGAAATCATTTGGTCCTGATATCCTGCCCAATTGCCTATTATCAGCAGATAAAGATTGTGGGCTCTTGGAAACAGTCAAATGTAATGTCTCATTATGGAACTAATTTCTAGTGGGAGTTTTCCACCAGCTGTTAACAATATTTCTCTTGAATGCATTCAGAATATTTGGGAAAAAATATGAAAACTTTCTCCCAATCAATAAAAACAAGCATTGTCAAAATATTGAGAAAGAATGGCATGGATAGATTTTTATGACCAGTGTTTTACCCAGGAAACAAAGCAGTTTCAGACAAAATTCAGATTTCTGGGCTATTTGTGTTTACATAAAGTGTCAAATAGGAGAGTAGTACATTTCTTCTGAAAGAATAGCACCAGTAACTATTTTAAAACAGTACATGTATCAGGAGCTGGGATTTTATGTTTCAAATAATTTGGAAGGCAGTGAGGTTACTTGATGAAAGTGAAAGAGGAGAGTGAAAAAGTTGGCTTAAAGCTCAACATTCAGAAAACTAAGATCATGGCATCCGGTCCCATCACTTCATGGCAAATAGATGGGGAGACAGTGGAAACAGTGGCTGACTTTATTTTTCTGGGCTCCAAAATCACTGTAGATGGTGATTGCAGCCATGAAATTAAAAGACGCTTAGTCCTTGGAAGGAAAATTATGACCAACCTAGACAGCATATTAAAAAGCAGACACATTACTTTGTCAACAAAGGTCCGTCTAGTCAAGGCTATGGTTTTTCCAGTGGCCATGTATGGACATGAGAGTTGGACTATGAAGAAAGCTGAGCACTGAAGAATTGATGCTTTTGAACTGTGGTGTTGGAGAAGACTCTTGAGAGTCCCTTGAACAGCAAGGAGATCCAACCAGTCCATCCTAAAGGAGATCAGTCCTGGGTGTTCATTGGAAGGACTGATGTTGAAGCTGAAGCTCCAATCCTTTGGCCACCTGATGCAAAGAGCTGACTCATTGGAAAAGACACTGATTCTGGGAAAGATTGAGGGCAGGAGGAGAAGGGGACGACAGAGGATGAAATGGTTGGATGGCATTACTGATTCAATGGACATGGGTTTGGGTTGACTCCGGGAGTTGGTGATGGACAGGGAGGCCTGGTGTGCTGCGGTTCATGGGGTCACAAAGAGTTGGACACGACTGAGTGAATGAACTGAACTCAGGTTAAAAGTGAAGCCAGTGTGCAAGGTACAAGAGAAGTAGAAAGTGAGGCTATAATTAGACCTAAAATGCTCTAACCATGTTAAACTAGTAATTTTATTCAATATTTTCCCCAGTGTGAAGATTGCATGCTGTTATGTAATAGTAAACTACAGATTTATATTAATTTAGCATGGCTGAGAGATAAAAACTGAAGCCAGAATTGTCAAGTATACACACACACACACTTTTAAAAAATCATTATAACATAGGCACTTTGAGAAGATAATCCCCTGAGCTATGTCTCATTCAACATGTATAAAATCTGGGAAATGTTTGCAAGACATTCACCTTGAAAATGCCAAGAATGTAAACTATCATCCAGGTGGGATACTCTTATCCAATATTAGCACTTGCTCCACATCTTGTTACCATGAAAAGTTCATAGCTCATTCACAAGACAGATCCTTGAGACATCTTGATTTTAAGAGACACTGTTGGCTCTGGTGGAGTACAACCCAACACTTCCGACACCACTGCTTTAACCCTGGAACTGAACTAGATTCTGTTGTTGTTTAGTTGCTAAGTCGTGTCCGACTCTTTGAACCCCGTGGAGGGTAGCCCACCAGGCTCCTCTGTCCACGGGATTTCCCAGGTGAGGCTACTGGAGGGGATTGCCATTTCCTCCTCCAGGGGATCTTCCCGACCCAGGAACTGAACGCACAGGCGGATTCTTTACTGCCGAGCCACCACGGAAGCCAGCGTACATTTATACACCTTCTCTAATAAAGACACTCTAATTCCAGAAAGGGGAGGCAAAAGCAAACAAAAGCCCTGTACAGACTTAGGTTTGATAAGCACCGCTCGCGGAAAGTCCCAGAAAGTCCGCCTCAGGCATCCTGAACATCCTCCCACCCCAAATCAAATGACAGATATTGGACTTGAACTTCCGTAACTCACATTTATTGATGAACTTGTTCCACAATAAAGTACAGCACCCCAAAATGAATGCACGTTGCCACTGCTTGGGACGGACGTGGCTGCTGACAGGTTTAACACGGCTGTGTTCTATAGTTTCTAGTCTTAAAAGTTATCTGATACGTTAAAGCCTCTTCCCATTCTTTACCCTATGTTACTCCAATAGATAATCATGTGGAGATGCGTATGAAAGTATGTGAATGTGTGTGCAAGGAAATTTTAAAATTTTTTTTAATTATGTTTTAATCGTTGATTGTGTGACTGACAACAGTTATCCACATTTCAGATGAAGATATGAAAGAACTCAAAAACATGATTTGACTAAGTTGATTCTACTCTAAGGAGTTTTCACTCCATATTCCTGGTTGTCTTAACTAATCTTATGTCCAATAAGAGACGGAGCTACAAAGAACCCTCGCTTCTTTTGTAATTAACAGAGAATCATGGAAACTGTGGGGCTTCCCTGATGGCTCTATAGGAAAGAACCTGCCTGCCAAAGCAGGAGACAAGAGTTCAGTCCCTGGGTTGGAAAGATCCCCTGAAGGAGGAAACGGCAACCCACTCCACTATTCTTGCCTGGAGAATCCCATGGACGGAGGAGTCTGGAGGGCTACAGTCCATGGGGTCGCAAAGAGTCAGACACGAATTAGCCACTAAACAACAACACAGAGTCCATACATGATTCTCTGAACACCTCAGTGAAAAAATGGTATCAGATGCTTCCAGCTGACCCTCATTCTACACCTGTGGCAAAAACTCAAACTGAAACCAGCAGTGCTGACTCTCTTCTCTTCTCTGTTAACTTCACAATGTTTTGTTCTGATTTGTTATAAAGTCACATGATCTCTAAATTCTATTAACTTTCAAAACATTCTGTAATCTGACCCTTCTCTGAATTTCCAGATAATGTCTCAATGGCAATGGTAATAATTATTAACATTTATATAGAGCTTATATCCGGAGAAGGCAATGGCACCCCGCTCCAGTACTCTTGTCTGGAAAATCCCATGGACGAAGGAGCCTGGTAGGCTGCAGTCCATGGGGTCGCTAGAGTCGGACACGACTGAGCGACTTCACTTTCACTTTTCACTTTCCTGCTTTGGAGAAGGAAATGGCAACCCACTCCAGTGTTCTTGCCTGGAGAATCCCAGGGACGGGGGAGCCTGGTGGGCTGCCGTCTGTGGGGTCACACCGAGTCGGACACGACTGAAGTGACTTAGCAGCAGCAGCTTATATTATATTATGGGCTTCCCTCATAGCTCAGTCAGTAAATCATCTGCCTGTAGTGCAGAAGACCCGGGTTCAATCCCTGGGTCTGGGAAGATCCCCTGGAGAAGGGAATGGCAACCCACTCCAGTATTCTCGCCTAGAGAATCCCACCGACAGAGGAGCCTGGCAGGCCATGGAGTCGCAAGAGTCAGACATGACTTAGCGACTAAACCGCCATCACCAAAGTACATTTAGATGAACTTGAGCAAACTCTGGAAGATAGTGGAGGACAGGGAAGCCTAGCATGCTGCAGTCTACGGGTTCGCTAAGGGTTGGGCATGACTTAGCAACTGAACAACAGCATTTAGATAACTTAGAAGGCACTTTTTAAAAAAATGTTCTTATTCAGCAACTTAGGAACCCTCAAATTATATTTTCCGATGGAAAGATATCAGCTTCATAAAGTGTGTGTTAATCTCAGTTTCGGAAAAAAAATGTAAATCTTAGCATTTCTTTAATCCATTAAATCTTTCAAGGGTAAGTTATTGCAACTAACAGGGCAAAAAGGGATTGTACCCAGAGATTATTTGGAAAAAAAGAAAGACCTCAAAAATTTGAACTTAGATTCAGGAAAGGAAATACATCATATATATTTTTTTTTCCTATGGGTGATGACAGGACTTAAAATTCAAAATGCTACGCTTGCCTGGAAAAGCTACCTATTTTTTAAAAAAATGAGACTTTAAATGATCTCCTGGGTACGACTATGTTACTCAGGACTGTCGACACAGAGAAATGAGGCATTCCAGTTACTGAAACGTTGAGAAATGGCCTAAACGATGCCAAGTGCATGTCCCCTGCCGTGAGCCACTTCTCCGTTCCCCGTACAGAAAGTTTCAGAGCAAAAATCATTCCTTTGCCAAATATGGAGAGTCGAGGTGCCAGGCCAGAAATGTCCCTTGACGTCCCACCCACCTCGTACCCATTCAAAGGAACCAGCATATAATCGGTCATTGTGATAAGATAATCCTTCACTCATTCGTACAAAAGCATCTAAAAACGTCTCAGATTTTCCAGCAGCATTTGGACAGTGATACACAGTATGTGGTTAGTGCCAAACTCAAGGGTACAAAGCCTTATTCTTGGCAGTGACTACAAACAATTTCCATTTTACTATGAAAACGAAAGGAACACACAAAGTTTCAGTCCTCTTCTCTGGGGCGTTTGCAATGGATAAACGCAATGTATTATCCAGGAGTAAATGTGTTCTTCCACTGAGGTTTTTTTTTTTTTTTTTTTTTTTTATATCAGAAGCACAAACAATGTAAAAGGACAATTCAACATATTTTAAAACACGAAATTCTCACAAAAGAGAATATTAAACTATTTAATTTGATCATAGTCATGTTGTGTGGGGAATTTAGAAGGTACAGAAAAATGAAGTCATAATAATGAGATGTTACCTGTAGTTCTCACATCCAGAATCAGGCAAGATCATCATTTCTGTGCATTTACTTCCACATATGTATGTGTGCACACAAATCCTTTGTGTCTTAGATTTGTGTGTTTCTTCACCATACATGTGTGCTCATATTGTGTAAATCGATATTTAGGTTTTGACTTACAATGAATATTTTTAAGGTCAAAATTATGGTTTTTCCAGTAGTCATGTATGGATGAGAGAGCTGGACTATAAAGAAAGCTGAGTGCTGGAGAATTGAAGTTTTAGAACTGTGGTGTTGGAGAAGACTCTTGAGAGTTCCTTGGACTGCAAGGAGATCCAACCAGTCCATCCTAAAGGAAATCAGTCCTGGGTGCTCTTTGGAAGGACTGATGTTGAAGCTAAAGCTCCAATACTTTGGTCACCTGATGCGAAAAGCTGACTCATTAGAAAAGATCGGGATGCTGGGAGAGATTGAGGGCAGGAGGAGAGGAGGGCAACGGAGGATGAGGTGATTGGATAGAATCACTGACTCAAGGACATGAGTTTGAGCAATTCCAGGAGACAGTGAAGGACAAGGAAGCCCAGCATGCTGCAGTGAGTGGGGCTGCAAAGAGCTGGACACGACTTAGCAACCAAACAACCACAGCAACGAAAATAAGGCGTGTACAATCATGTGTGCCGATGAGGTTTGCAGAATGCTTCGGCCACAGGCAGTGATTGATCATGAGCAGTGCTGTTATACGGTGACCCATCTCACATAGCTTCAGTTCAGTCGCTCAGTCGTGTCCGACTCTTCTCGACCCCATGAATCGCAGCACACCAGGCCTCCCTGTCCATCACCAACTCCCGGAGTTCACTTAGACTCATGTCCATTGAGTCAGTGATGCCATCCAGCCATCTCATCCTCTGTCGTCCCCTTCTCCTCCTGCCCTCAATCCCTCCCAGCATCAGAGTCTTTTCCAATGAGTCAACTCTTCGCATGAGGTGGCCAAATAGCTTAACAAAAGTTTTTATATCCTAAACAGTTTTCTCCAGAGGAGAAAAGTTGATTGAATCTCTAGAAATTTCAGCCTTCATTTACCCAATTTTGTAAGAAGAATCCAGTAGGTACAGACTATTCCATTTTTTGTTACCATGTAGTTGCTTTAAACTGGTTTCCATTCTGTGACTTGCCTTGCCTTTTGAAAGAACTGGGGAACCTATTTTTATTAAATTTTCCTTTGATTCACTTCAGATATTTTTTTGCCTCTTTTGTGCTCCCTGTTTCAAACTTTGTTACACAGGCTAAGTATTGGGAGTAAAAGAGCTCATATTGTCATTTGTTTATAATTTCCTATTGCTTTTAGGGCTTTTGAGGGGAGGGGGGGCGGGCATTACAAAGTAATTATTTTTAAAAAACTTTGCTGCCATGTGGTTAATCTGCAGCATTCTGCTGTTTTGTGCTGTGCAGCAAAGGGACTCAGTTATGCATAGAAAGTAAAAGTGAAAGTGAAATCGCTCAGTAGTGGCCGACTCTTTGCAACCCTACGGACGGTAGCCCACCAGACTAGCGTGGATTCTTTTCATATTCTTTCCCATCCTGGTTTATCACAGGAGATTGGATAAGGTTTCCTGTGCTGCTCAGTAGGAAATTGTTTACCCATCCTGTATATAGTAGGTTTGTGTCTGCTAATCCCAAGTTCCCCGGATATACGGAACACTTCAAAAAATTAATTTTAAGATGGTTAACTAGTCGGGTGTCACCTTAAGTATAGATTTATTTTTCCAATGCCTGGTCACCACCGTTTCTATGTTAAAAATGTAATCCTATCTGGGCCAGATAGATTCTACTAGTTTCTTCCGATTTATTCTGCCTGTTTCTTCTCTGGGCTCTGTGTCCTGGGAAGCTGGCCTCGGGGGTTTCAGACATTGGGAACCTCTCTTGGTAGGGGCTCAAGGTGGGAGGAAGGGGCGGCCAGGTTCCTCATGCCGAGGTCCCCTGCTATACGGCTCGATCACTCTGCCTCTTCACTGCTCTCATGGTTCCTCATCTTCTTGACCCAAATCTCTGCCTCTGGTCTTGCAGGAATCTCACTCCGCTCCTTCCTTTTGGGGAGGAGGCTTAGCATTGCAAGATTAAACAGAAAAGAGAAAGTCGGGGGGGAGCATACTGACACCAAAACTTACATCACTTACTTGCTATTTATCTGAACTACAGACTAACTGGGCACCTTACATTTGATCTAGGGGTGACAGGATGGTTAGCTCTGCCCTCCTGGGTTCTTTCTGTGGTTTCCTACCACACCCACATGTTACAAGTGGATCCTCTGTAAATAAATCCTCCTCAAATTTTCTCTATTTGATGAAGCCTCTGGTTTCCTCACTGACACACAGTCTTGTCTCTCTTTTCAGCAACCAACTGAGTTCAAAGTAAATTAACTTGCTGCTTTCTTGGTGTATCTTGATTTATACCTGCATTAAAAAGAAAGCATGCCTGTACTATTTCAATGTAAAAACATACGGTCAGCAACTCTTTTAGGCTGCAGAATGCAATAGTTTGTGTCCAGAGTGACAGGAAAACCCTGCACCTATAGGACATGTCAGATGCCTCAGCTGTGTCCCGTTTAGTCTGGAGAATGTGTGACCCAATTTCATCACTCACAGCACTTTCTTTCCATCCAGGTTATATCCTGTATTAATAGCGTAACCCTAAGGATCACGGGGAAAAATGAATCAAAGTTTACATTTTCTTCTCGGTCCCTTCATTGCATAGCTGTGTGTCCTTCAGCAAGGTGGCTGGTCTCCAAAACCTATGACTTACATATTATAATAATGGGTAAATGCCTTAGGTTTGTTTTGTTTTTTTTAAGTTTAGTATACATTTACTAAGACGATCTTTGGGGTTTAGTTTTCTCATCATTAAAATGGAGATAGTAATAGGTAACTAATGAAAACCTGCTCTGTAGCACAGGGAACCCTACTCCGTGCTCTGCGGTGACCTAAGTGGGAAGGAAATCCAAAAAAAGAGGGGATGTATGTATACAGATAGCTGATTCACTTTGCTGTACAGCAGAAACTAATACAACACTGTAACTATGCATCAATAAAAATTAAAACTGTCTAAACAATAAATAAAATAGAGATAGTAATAGTGCCTGTGACAATTTCATGACTTAAGCAGAGCACATGGAGGAAGTATGAGGTGTTAGTAGCTACTACTCACATAAACTAAAGTATTGCTCTATTGCCAAATCTGAGTATGTCTAGTCAAAGCTCTGGTTTTTCCAGTAGTCATGTATGGATGTGAGAGTTGGACCATAAAGAAAGCTGAGCGCCGAAGAATTGATGCTTTTGAACTGTGGTGTTGGAGAAGACTCTTGAGAGCCCCTTGGACTGCAAGGAAATCCAACCAGTCCATCCTAAAGGAAATCAGTCCTGAATATTCATTGGAAGGACGGATGCTGAAGCTGAAATTCCAATCCTTTGTCCACTTGATGCAAAGAACTGACTTATTGGAAAAGACCCTGATGCTGGGAAAGATTGAGGGCAGGAGGACAAGGGAACAACAGAGGATGAGATGGTTGGATGGCATCACCAACTCGATGGACATGAGTTTGAGCAAGCTCCAGGAGTTGGTGATGGACAGGGAAGTCTGGTGTGCTGCAGTTCATGGGGTCACAAAGAGTTGGACACGACTGAGCGACTGAACTGTAACTGCAGTTTGTATCTGCTAATCCCAAACTCCCGATTTATCGCTCCCCCTCTCCCCCTTCAGTCCTAAGTTTGTTCTCTGTGTCTGTGAGTCTGCTTCTGTCTTGTAAATAAGCTCACTTGAGTCATGTTAGATTCCACATGTGAGTGATATCATGTAATGTCTGTCTTTGTGATTTACTTCCCTTACTAGGATAATCTCTAGGTCCGTTTATGTTGCTGCAGTATTTCGTTCTTTTTATGGCTGAGCAATATTCCATTGTGTGTATATGCACCACATCTTCTTTATCCACCCCTCTGTCCACGGACATCTAGGTTGCTTCCAGGGCTTGGCTGTTGTAAATAATGCTGTAAAGAACGCTGCAGTGCATGTGTCTCTTTGTGTGAGGGTTTTCCCTGGGTGCATGCCCAGGACTCGTATTGCTGGATCATATGGCAGCTCCATTTTCAGTTTTTTAAAGAACCTCCCAACTGTTTTCCACAATGCCTGCACAACTTATCAGAGAAAGCATTTTCATATTCAGTACCTATATTTCTCATCCAAAGAGCCTCCCTCCCTCCCTCCCACATCCCCCCATTCATACCCACACGTGCACCCAACACACTCTAAAATAGAAACAGCACCTTCATGATATCAGGGGGGGAAGACTGCTTGCCTGTCGTTCAGGAGCTTAACCCTTGGCCGTGCTCACACTTTGACCTGGTGATTCTTTGATGGGAGCCGGGGGCAGGCATTAGCAGACCTGAGCAAGGCAGGAAGTGAGCACCGTCCCTGACCTCTCTCCACCCACTAGATGTCAGTGCAACCCCCCTCCATCCATGCTGACGAAAACACTGTCCAGACCTTGCCAAGGTCAGGAGGGCCAAGATCCCATCTTTGGAGATTCTTCTGTACAGGGTGTCACAGTGTAGAGCACTTTTTATCCTCCTGTTAGCATAACAGTAAGCCTGAAATTGGTTTATTGGGTTCTTTCACAGCTTAAACCAGTTTTGCATTAGCCTTCTTATAGATTGATATTATACGTTGACATTCTTTGCCTTAACAATCTCACTGCTGCTGCCACGGCTGCTAAGTCGCTTCAGTCGTGTCCGACTCTGTGCAACCCCAGAGACGGCAGCCCACCTAAATATGATGTCGACATGTACTGTGAGATGACAGGTAAAGCAAGAATGGTGGGTTATTTTATTATTTATTCTTATTTTTTTTAATTAAGGCAGGATGCAATGGACAGATTTACTACCTGTCTTCAAATTAATTAGGGAAAGTTTCCGAGGGGTGGAAGCTTGTTTTTTTTTTTTTTTTTTTTTTGTCTTTTGAAGCAATAGCATGCAATAAAACCATCACAGATAGTATTAAATTTTGATTTGTATGTGAACCAGCGAGTTGACTTGAAATGTCAAAGTCATTAAACCACTATGGTTCTGCTTCCTCGGTGGAGGAGCTGTCAGACGCAATTTCCCCTGGACGAGCCCAGTGTGTACAAAGGGAACAGACCTCAGAGGAGGAGAGCAAAGCATCTGGAGAAGCAAGCCGCTCACAGTCACCTGAACTCTGGGCGTAGAGGAAGCCCTCTTCCAGAGCACAAATGAACCACACAGTAGCATATATTTAGCAAATCCTTCAGAACACTGCTCGTGACTTCCTATCAGTCCAAATTAGAGATAACCTTTAACTGCAATAAAGAAATGATTAGATTGTCAGTCTCCCTGAAATGCACGCATGCATCTGGGAGATATTCCCAGTTTCAGTTCCTCTCATTCATTCCTGTTTCTCCTTGGACTCCCTGAATCCAGATGATTTCGCCCCGAGAGGAAGCACGTCAGGACGACGTTCAGGCTCATGCTTAATGACTAAGGCCTTCTGAGACACCTCACTGGAAAGCTGCCCTATGGTTTGCTAACTGAACGAGCAGGGTGGCAGAGAAAAGGCCTTTACTGTTCTTTTTAGATGGCCTCACACATTTACCCTCAGCTCTTGGTAAAGAAGAATCGATTCATCTCACAACCTCCGCTGTTGCCATGGCACCCACCTGGCTGTAGCTGGAGAGAAGCACCCACTGTTCTTGTTCAGTCTCTAAGTCACGTCATACTTTGCAACCCCATGGACCACAATACACCAGGCTCCCCTGTCCCCGACTATCTCCCAGACTTTGCTCAAATTCACATCTACTGAGTCGGTGATGCCATCCAATCATCTCATCCTCCACCACCCCTTCTCTTTCTGCCTTCAATAATTATAAAAGCTTACACATATCAACCATACAGGAACTATTTGTTAATAAATGATCTGTCCTAATACTTACAAATGCAAAGCATAACTCCATCCTGGTAAATCAAGTCTGGGAAGACATAGCCGTTGGCTTGAATTTTTGAGGAAGGTTTTGTGGAGCTTGCACAGGTCTTAAAGGACCACACAGATTGCAAACAGTGCAGCAAAGGTAATAGGAAGTCTTGGAAAGTGGCAGGCAAGAAGAGATTAAAATAGGGAAATTCATAGGAATTCTAGGAAAGCTCTGTTCTATTTAAGAAGATATTAAGCTAGAATTGGCTTATGTCATAACCTGTTCATGATAAGAGGAAATCTTTTTAAAATTCAATCCTCTAAGCATAGGCCTTGCAGATGTGGAAAAAATGTCACAGGAAGCTATGTTCAATTCCCTCTTGGCTAAACTTTCATACTTGTGGCCAATATTAAAAAAAGAAAAAGAATAAAGAAATCTTGTTTCCTTATGACTTAGGGTAAAAGATTTATCCCAGTGTTTTCTCTTCCAATAAATGGTGACCCAGGAGTATAAACAGGTACCTCCTGGTATAATATATTCTGCAGGACTTTGAAGCCTGCATAGAGTGAAAAAGGAAGTGTGTGGCATAGTGATTAATGTTTGCACCAATCTAAATTTTATGACACCACCTGAGTTACTGTTAAAATGACAACAGAACTCTACGTATATAAACATCTTTCCTTCAGTCTTCTGGAAGAGAAATTTGTCCCAGTTAAATCAACTTAACTTTGTGGTCTATTAAGACATAGCATCTTTGAATTAGATGTTATCATTAATAACTAAGCAACTGAATTCAAAGTCTTATCACTTTTGAAGTAGAATAAAGAAACAAGGAGCTATATTAGTTTTCACCATGTAGTATCATCTACAAACAGTGGAAAATAGGTTATGGACTTGAATTTAAATTAACTCTTTTTATTTGCAAGTAACTAGTCAAGAGAGACCAATATCAGAGAAGCCAGGACTTAAAACAAGGGAAATCACTCTTCTGGAAAATTTAACACCTGGAAAATAGATTCCACTAAATAAAAGATGTTTTACAGTAGAAATAAAAGCCTACCCAACATTATGGTGATTGCAGTTAGAGACAAGGATTATATGTTGTCTTTCTATAAACTCTGAGAGCAGGAAATTTCAGGGTGTATGGATTGAGAAGAAAAAGATAGCTTTAATGTGAAAGAACTCTTCACATTAATTAGGCATAAACCAGATTAATATTACAATAATATTTCCCCAAAGCAACTTCCAGTTTGACATGCCAGTTAACTTTTTTCAAGATATCCTATGCAAATACAGTATTTTAAATTATTACTCTAAAGCAGGTTAATATGATTCTGGAATTATTCAGTAATCTCTAACTTGGTATACTCTGTAGCAATCATGTTCTCTTTGGGACTTTCATTCCTCAGAATTGCCATCACACCATTACATTTTCACTTATAAAATCAATTTAGTTATATTAAGACAGTTATTATTTCCTGCTATCGCCTGTGCTAGGCAGGGATGTGTGGGGATAGTGCCCATACTGACTTTACTTCATTTAAGAGGAGGAGTTTATTAAGAATGCAGTAGGGCTAGGATGGGGGCTTCCCTGGTGGCTTAGTGAAATAAAAGCAAAAATAAACAAATGGGACCTAATTAACCTTAAAAGCTTCTGCACATCAAAGGAAACTATTAGCAAGGTGAAAAGACAGCCTTCAGAATGGGAGAAAATAATAGCAAATGAAGCAACCGACAAACAACTAATCTCAAAAATATACAAGCAACTCCTACAGCTCAACTCCAGAAAAATAAATGACCCAATCAAAAAATGGGCCAAAGAACTAAATAGACATTTCTCCAAAGAAGACATACAGATGGCTAACAAACACATGAAAAGATGCTCAACATCACTCATTATCAGAGAAATGCAAATCAAAACCACTATGAGGTACCATTTCACACCAGTCAGAATGGCTGCGATCCAAAAGTCTACAAATAATAAATACTGGAGAGGGTGTGGAGAAAAGGGAACCCTCTTACACTGTTGGTGGGAATGCAAACTAGTACAGCCACTATGGAGAACAGTGTGGAGATTCCTTAAAAAACTGGAAATAGAACTGCCTTATGATCCAGCAATCCCGCTGCTGGGCATACACACTGAGGAAACCAGAATGGAAAGAGACACGTGTACCCCAATGTTCATCGCAGCACTGTTTATAATAGCCAGGACATGGAAGCAACCTAGATGTCCATCAGCAGATGAATGGATAAGAAAGTGATGGTACATATACACAATGGAGTATTACTCAGCCATTAAAAAGAATACATTTGAATCAGTTCTAATGAGGTGGATGAAACTGGAGCCTATTATACAGAGTGAAGTAAGCCAGAAGGAAAAACATCAATACAGTATACTAACGCATATATATGGAATTTAGAAAGATGGTAACAATAACCCTGTGTATGAGACAGCAAAAGAGACACTGATGTATAGAACAGTCTTATGGACTCTGTGAGAGAGGGAGAGGGTGGAAAGATTTGGGAGAATGACATTGAAACATGTAAAATATCATGTAAGAAACGAGTCACCAGTCCAGGTTCGATGCACGATACTGGATGCTTGGGGCTGGTGCACTGGGACGACCCAGAGGGAGGGTATGGGGAGGGAGGAGGGAGGAGGGTTCAGGATGGGGAACACATGTATACCTGTGGCGGATTCATTTTGATGTTTGGCAAAACTAATACAATTATGTAAGGTTTAAAAATAAAAAAAAATTAAAAAAAAAAAAAAAGAATGCAGTAGGGCTAGGATGGGGGCTTCCCTGGTGGCTCAGTGGTAGAGAATCCACCTTCCAATGCAGGAGACGCAGTTTCAACCCCCGGGTTGGGAATATCCCCTGGAGAAGGAAACGGCATCCCATTTCAGGATTCTTGCTGGAAAACTCCATGGACAGAGTAGCCTGGCAGACGACAGTCTGCAAAGAGTCGAACACAACAGAGCGTACTTGCGTGTACAATATCCCAGTTTATCAATGGAAGAAACATCCAAGGTTATTTTGGAACTAAGATTAATGATCGTGCCTGCTTTCCTTCATCCAAGGGACTGATGCTTTACTACTGTACAAATTGGCTTATGATGTCTGATGTCAGAAAGTTTCAGCTTCCCTCCCCCGCCATTTTCTCACTTTTGTGTGTGTGTGTGTGTGTGTGTGTGCGCGCGTGTTATAGTTGCAGAGGTGGGATATGGCTTTACTGACAAAGATTTATCACTGAAATAACGTTAATCATGGAAGTATTAGCAGGCAACCAGTTAGGGAGTGTTCCTACTGCAGCTATATAATTCAATTTGTTTTACATTTTAATACAAATGTGTACTCCTATCCTCAATAAGGTATTTTAAAATATAAGTTTGGGTACTTTGTTATGTCTTTAAAAAATAAAAATAAAAAAAATAAAAAGACAACTCTTTGACAGCACCATTAGAATTTTCAAATCCCGTAGACTTAATCCTGAAGCTCTCTACTGATGACAAGGTTTTCTAAAGGATTTGAGAGTATGTAGTAAATCCTCTATGTTTTCTAAAATGAAGCACAATTCCATATTCCTTGCAGAAGTTCTGATTCTGTGCACACTGCAGTTTTATGAATGAAACATAAGAATGGAGACTGAGTACAGGTTTAAAATATCCATACTATAAAAGATAATTGTGAAAAATCCTTCTGTGAATGAGTAAGTGCTTCTGAGATGACATCGCAGACAGGTGCTAATTCACTTGGAAAGTCATCCCCTCGCTCCTAACCCCTCAGGTCACAAGGTGTCTAAAATAATTTTGTGGAGAAAGTAGGGAACAGCCGCTGGAAGAGTGTGGCTTTTCTGTTTTTCACTCCTGGGTATGTAGCTGCCAAAACGAAACCATTAATAAGAGACCCTACGTGACGTTGCAATGTGCAAACCTGACCGCCTCCTGGGCGTGAGACCTATCACATACTATTTTTCTTTATAATCATTCCCACAGAACAGTGAAGGTGAGCGAGTTAAGGATTTGAGTTTTTAGCTCGGCCCTTGAAAAGTGAAAATAGCTCATTTTCTCTTTGACCATCCTGCTCATCTGATGTATACTGAACACACGCAGGACATTTTCAATCTCTTTGGGTAGGAGAGCACAGTAATTCAGTTCACTGAGAGGAGAAACTCTCCTAAAGAAAGCAACAGACCTCAAGATGTTCTAGGTTTTTTCTTTTTTTTATTTTTTGATGTGAACCGTTTTTTAAGTTTTTATTGAATTTGTTACAATATTGCTCCTGTTTCATGCTTTGGTTTTTTTGGCCACCAAAAAACATATTAAGAAGAGGTGGCAAGAATACACAGAAGAACTGCACAAAAAAAATCTTCACGACCCAGATAATCACGATGGTGTGATCATTCATCTAGAGCCAGACATCCTGGAATGTGAAGTCAAGTGGGCCTTAGAAAGCATCACTATGAACAAAGCTAGTGGAGGTGATGGAATTCCAGTTGAGCTCTTTCAAATCCTGAAAGATGATGCTGCGAAAGTGCTGCACTCAGTATGCCAGCACATTTGAAAAAGTCAGCAGTGGCCACAGGACTGGAAAAGGTCAGTTTTCATTCCAATCCCAAAGAAAGGCAATGCCAAAGAATGCTCAAACTACCACACAATTGTACTCATCTCACACACTAGTAAAGTAATGCTCAAAATTCTCCAAGCCAGGCTTCAGCAATACGTGAACCATGAACTTCCAGGTGTCCAAGCTAGTTTTAGAAAAGGCAGAGGAACCAGAGATCAAATTGCCAACATCCACTGGATCATGGAAAAAGGAAGACAGTTCCAGAAAAATATCTATTTCTGCTTTATTGACTATGCCAAAGCCTTTGACTTTGTGGATCACAATAAATTGTGGAAAATTCTTCAAGAGATGGGAATACCAGACCACCTGACCTGCCTCTTGAGAAACCTATATACAGGTCAGGAAGCAACAGTTAGAACTGGACATGGGACAACAGACTGGTTCCAAATAGGAAAAGGAGTGTGTCAAGGCTGTATATTGTCACCCTGCTTATTGAACTTATATGCAGAGTACATCATGAGAAATGCTGGACTGGAAGAAGCACAAGCTGGAATCAAGATTGCTGGGAGAAATATCAATAACCTCAGATATGCAGATGACACCACCCTTATGGCAGAAAGTGAAGAGGAACTCAAAAGCCTCTTGATGAAAGTGAAAGTGGAGAGTGAAAAAGTTGGCTTAAAGCTCAACATTCAGAAAACTGAGATCCTGGCATCTGGTCCCATCACTTCATGGGAAATAGATGGGGAAACAGTGGAAACAGTGTCAGACTTTATTTTTGGGGCTCCAAAATCACTGCAGATGGTGACTGCAGCCATGAAATTAAAAGACGCTTACTCCTTGGAAGGAAAGTTATGACCAACCTAGATAGCATATTGAAAAGCAGAGATACTACTTTGCCAACAAAGGTCCGTCTAGTCAAAGCTATGGTTTTTCCTGTGGTCATGTATGGATGTGAGAGTTGGACTATGAAGAAGGCTGAGCGCCGAAGAATTGATGCTTTTGAACTGTGGTGTTGGAGAAGACTCTTGAGAGTCCCTTGGACTGCAAGGAGATCCAACCAGTCTATCCTAAAGGAGATCAGTTCTGGGTGTTGATTGGAAGGACTGATGCTGAAACTGAAACTCCAATACTTTGGCCACCTCATGCAAAGAGTTGACTCATTGGAAAAGACTCTGATGCTGGGAGTGATTGGAGGCAGGAGGAGAAGGGGATGACAGAGGATGAGATGGCTGGATGGCATCACTGACTCGATGCACATAAGTTTGAGTGAACTCCGAGAGTCGGTGATGGACAGGGAGGCCCGGTGTGCTGTGATTTATGGGGTCACAAAGAGTCGGACATGACTCAGTGACTGAACTGAACTGAACTGAAACATGTGGAATCTTAGTTCCCGACCAGGGATCGAATCATCACCCTCTGCAATGGAAGATAAAGTCTTAACCACTGGACTGCCAAGGAAGACCCAAGATGCTCTCGGTTTAAGAACAGGATCAGGGCTTTACTGGTGACTCAGTGGTAAAAAATCTGCCTGGCAGTGCATGAGAGTAGCATTTGATCCCTGGTCTGGGAGGATCTCACATGCCATAGAGCAACTAAGCCTGTGAACCACAACTACTGAGCCTGTGCTATGGAGCCTGGGGGTTCACAGCTACCGAGCCTGCACGCCCTCCAGCCCAAGCTCCCCAGCTAGAGAGTAGCCCCTACTTGCGTCAACTAGAGAAAAGCCCACACAGCAATGAAGATCCAGCGTGGCCAAAAATAAACAAAAGACTTTAAAAGAACAGAATCAGAGCTAGAGTATATCTATCTTTGCACATGTGTGTGTACATAGAATGGATCATATGTGTGGATATATATCCATATATGTTTATATGTAGATAGACAGAGAGATACTGGATCCATAAAGAAGTTCACACCACTCTAAAATGACTACTAATACATGAGACTGTAGAAAAGTTAGGTCCCAATCTCAATAACTGAGACAAGTTTAACTGCCTGGAAGCTTAAATCATATCTCTGAAAACAATATCCAACATCTAATGGTACAAATACACCAGACAACTCTTGGTATAAATAGGCAGATGGCCAATAACAGCACTTAATTTATAAAATATTTAGACAAGACATGAGAGAAATTCAGGCTGATGTAAGCTGACTGCACAGTCATAGCATTTTAGCAGCATTAGAAAATTAGGGATTCAAGTGCTTCCTTGTCGAAAACAAGGGAACCAAAATTCAGAGTTGATTTACTTAAGAGCCTACAGCTCTTGAAGAGCAAAGCAAAATTTATGTCCTCTTTCTACTCTGATTCCAACGTTGTTTCACAAAAACCAGGATAATCTTTGATGTCTGGTCTTTATAGGTAATCAAGGAGAAATTAAATGGTATGTTTTGCTATTAAGATTTCACAGGCAAAGGGAAACTCTGATTCAGTTCTCAAACTTACAATGTATTTGGGCCCCCAAACACACAGAAAGGTATGTATAACACATACATTAGCAACACCCAGGAAACTGAACACCTTTCCTGAGTTACGTCATAACCTTTTAAGCACGGTCGTGCTTTGCATTTTGGCCCTGACCAGTACTTAGAAATGAAATACTCGTGTAATGACTAGTTGTGATCCTGTGCGTTAACTCGAAGTAGAAATGGCAAGAGTCCTGTAATGGTATCAATGCAGATAACTAACTTGACGAAAAGAAAAATGGGGGGGAAAAAAGAAGAATTTCTACTAGAATAAGTCAGTTTGGAATTTATCCCACAAAAACTAACATGCATTTTATCCTCTTCATTCTTTCTTCCTTGTTACTTTGAAAATAGTGCAAAAAATATATATACAATAGTTATCTAAAGAAAGACACTGGGAACACAGCCTAAGAAAACTACCAAAAGTACATTTGCAAGCATAAATCAGCATAAGGCTTGTAAAAACACAAGAGAGGGCTGCATTCTTGGGCACTAAACCAGAGGGGTGTTGGTTGCTTTAGAAATCATTTCTACGTTGTGTCCTTAAATTACTAAGAACCCCAGATGTGCCCTTTTAAAACACCAATAGCTACATGCACATTTTACAGCAATTTTTAAACACCAAAAATCCAGCCAGGCAGTTGCACATAGTCCTTGCTTATGGAAAGTTCTAATGATGAGAACTTGCATCCGTTAAGCGCATAGTACAGTCCAGGCGTTTAGTCTTCACAAATTCTAGTTATGATTTCTGTCTTAGAGAGGAAGTGCAAAGAGTTTGTTTGCTTTTTCCCCCCAGAGTTCATACAGCAGGAAGTTGTAATGCCAGTATCCAAACCCAAGTTCATTTGAGTCCAAACTACAAGGCTTTTCACTCTGTTGTGCAGTCATAGACTTTCTGCATCCCACAAAGCTCAATCAGTCAAGCTCTCTCTCTCTCTCTCTCTCTCTCATCTTTCCTTGCAGGCTTGGAATGTTGAGGGAATCGGTTGAAAGAGAGCTATTTTATGCACTCTAGATACATTTGTAGTTATTAAGATTTCTATCCCAGGATGGTGGGGTTGGGTAGCCAGCTAATCCTCTGACAAAGTGCAGCCATAAAACTGGGTAAAATTGTCAAAACCAGACCTTTCAGGTCGCCGAACAGTCCAGAACTTGACCAGTGCTGAATATCAGGGTGAGCAGGATTTACATGATGCTACTGAACTCTGGGTAAGGGCAGCGTGAGTCTGCTCCCGTGACCACACTCCTTCTGTTCAAGACAGTTCAACCCGGGAGGGTCAGGCTCTGAACACCAGAGCTTTGCGGTCACTGCCAGAGAGCATACAGGACTTTGAACGTCGTCCGTACAGTGGTGATGGTTAATGTTATGCGTCCCCTGACTAGGTCACACATGCCTGGAAAACGTGTTAAACTATATTTTGGAGTGTGTCTGTGAAGATGTTTCAGGAAGATATTAGCATTTGAATCTTTATACTGGGGAAAGCAGTCTCCCCTCCCCAGTGCGGCTTCCCTGGTAGCTGGTTGAAAAAACAAAAAAACAAAAAACATCTGCCTGCCAAGGCAGAAGACGTGGGTTCGAACGCTGGGTTGGGAAGGTCCCCTAGAGGAGGAAATGGCAACCCACTCCAGTGTTCCTGCGTCTGACTCTTCTGCGATTCCATGAACTGTAGCCTGCCGGGGTCCAGCCCCGGTGGATCCAAGGAATTCTAAGCCGGGAGGGCGTCGGCAAGGATCAGGAAACAATTGCTTAATTAAACGCTAATTAAGGATATAAAGAGTGGGTAAATAAGGATAACTCAGTGAGGAAATTCAGTGGAGAAAAGAGGCTGAATAATTCAGCCAGAAGGTGAGAGAAAGAACGACATGGGGAGACCAAGTTGCGGTGAACAAGGCCCGCACTTTATTTTCCAAAGTAGTTTTTATACCTTAAGTTATGCATAGAGGATAATGGGGGAAGGGGTAGAGTCATGCAGTAATCCAGGCTTTCTTCCTGCAAACTTATCATATGCAAAAGTTTAGGTGATTTGCATCATCTTCTGGCCCAGAGGCCTGTTAACATTTTAAGACCCTTATTTTTCTCTAAAGGTGATTATTCTAAAAGCATTAGATAAAGTTGCATTCCTATAGGGCAAAGGTGTGGTGGGCTACAACAAGAAAAAGAATTAACTCAAGGGTCCAAGGTTACAAACATTAAAGCTACTACTTACACCAATTATATTAATCAATACACTGCCAGGGACACAGCAGGTAAGGGATATGGAGACTTAGCAGCAAACATTGGCCCAACAAGTGAAAAACCCTTCACCAATACAATTTCTAATCAATATTTTAACTGCTCAAAGGACTCTGTATTTAGACAGTTTAGAACATCTCATGCCTCTCACAGTTGGGAGGTTGTGAACAATCACATGTGGCCGGAAAAACCTATTCAGGCAGGCTAGAGGACTTCCAAAGGAGTTTGTAGGTTGAAACACTATCACACCCAGGAACTTTATTAACTGGAGCTGTAAGCTAACTCTTTTTTTCAGAGAGAGGTAGTGGGGGACAGCCCCCCGTAAAGTCAGAGGTGTAGGTGAGAGCACAAAGCAGAAAGTAGGCAGACTCTGGTTTTGGGGGTAGATGCTCGAGAATTTCCAGGGGGACTCCTGAGGCTCGATCCCGCCTTTGCGTATGCCGAGCCTCCTTCCTCATGACCTTTGCCACGGGCAGAGCTCCTGCTCCCGGCAGTAGCCCGCAAGGCTACTCTGTCTATTCCTCTAGGGAATGGCTATCCACTCCAGGATTCTTGCCTGGAGAATTCCATGGACAGAGGAGCCTGGTGGGCTACAGTCCCCTGGGGTCGAAAAGAGTTGGACATGACTCAGGGACTAACATGCACGCAAAAGCCTCCGTGTGCGGGTTTTTCTGTGCACATGGGTTTTCAGCTCTTTGCGTAAATGCTAAGTAGTGAGATTGCTGGTTTGGTGTGCTGAGTTTGTAATAAACTGCTATATTGTTCTCCAAAGTGGCTGGACCCTTTTCATCCTCAGCAGCAATGAATGGGAATTGCGGCTGTCTCCTTTCTTTGCCAGCATTTGGTGTTGTCAGCCATTCTGGACTGTGGCCATCCGCGGGCAGAGTGGCATCTCGCTGTTCGAGTATGCATTTCTCTAAGGACATGTGGCGCAGAGCATCTTTTCATATGCTTATTTGCCATCTGCACATCTTTTTGAGTGAGGTGTCTGTTCAGATCTTTTGCCCATTTTTAAAAATTGAGTTGTTAATTTTCCTTTTGTTGAGATTTAAGAATTCCTTTTTTAAAAAATATGTTTTATGTGGATCACTTTTACAGTCTTCCTTGAATTTGTGACAGTATTGCTTCTATTTTTGTTTTTTTTGCCTGCAAGGCACGTGAAATCTTAGCTCCTGACCAGGGATCAAACACACACCCCTTGCACTGGAAGACCACGTCTTAACCACTGCACTGCCGGGGAAGTCCCGAGAATTCTTTATCTATTTTGAAGTGAAACTTCTTGAGGTCGTTGTCAAGAGTGTGCCCTGTAGATGATTGAAAGGTGAAAGCGTGATGATGGTTTTGGTGGTGGGACTTCCCCAATCACATCAGCCATTCATTCCTTCCACCCTATGGTGCCACCCTGATGGCAGAAAGGGAAGAGGAACTAAAGAGCCTCTTGATGAAAGTGAAAGAGGAGAGTGAAAAAGGTGGCTTAAAGCTCAACATTCAGAAAACGAAGATCATGGCATCCCGTCCCATCACTTCATGGGAAATAGATGGGGAGACAGTGGCTGACTTTATTTTTCTGGGCTCCAAAATCACTGTAGATGGTGACTGCAGCCATGAAATTAAAAGACGCTTACACCTTGGAAGAAAAGCTATGACCAAACTAGGCAGCATATTAAAAAGCAGAGATATTACTTTGCCAGCAAATGTCCATCTAGTCAAAGCTATGTTTTTTCCAATAGCCATGTTCGGATGTGAGAGTTGGTCTATAAAGAAAGCTGAGCGCCGAAGAACTGATGCTTTTGAACTGTGGTTTTAGAGAAGACTTTTGAGAGTCCCTTGGACTGCAAGGAGATCCAATCAGTCCATCCTAAAGAAAATCAGTCCTGAATATTCATTGGAAGGATTGATGTTAAAGCTGAAACTCCAATATTTTGGCCACCTCACGAGAAGAGGTGACTTATTGGAAAAGCCCCTGATGCTGGGAAAGATTGAAGGTGAGAGGAGAAGGGGACAATAGAGGATGAAATGGTTGGATGGCATCACTGACTCAATGGAAATGAGTCTGAGTCAACTCCAGGAATTGGTGATGGATAGGGAGGCCTGGTGTGCTGCAGTCCATGGGGTTGCAGAGTTGGACACAGCTGAGTGACTGAACTTCATTCCTAGCATGTGGGAAATCCCCACTGCTATCATAATGACATTTACTTTTCCAAATGAAATCATTCTGGAGTAAGGTGGGAAATGATCCTTGCTTAGATTTGACCAGACATAAAGCACCAAACTCCAGGAGATGGTGATGGACAGGGAGGCCTGGCGTGCTGCAATTCACGGGGTCGCAAAGAGTCAGACACGACTGAGCGACTGAACTGAACTGAAGTACCAAAAATGAATCCTAAAAGCTGCCAAACTCTGCCTCTTTTCTACTTAAAAAAAAAAAAAAAATTTTTTTCTTAAAAATTTTTTTTTCCTTAGTAGAGTGCATGTTGAATTATCGAATCACCCTGTTCTCACTCCCAGTGCACATATTTACAGAGAATGACTAGATGATCACAGATCAGTAGACACAACATGGCCCGGGATACATTTCTTTTCCTCTCAGATTCCGAAACCCAGGTTATATCGGCTTGGCTATCTGGGATTGGAAACCAATTTGCTTTGCATCCTTGTTGAGAGTTGACTTAAAACCTTCAAACTCTAAAATGTTTTACATGAAGAACAGCAGCTTCAACCTAACAGAAACTACTTCCATAAACGGTTTTTAATGATGAGCGTAAGAACGGCTGTGCTGACTCAATCTGGGGCTCACTGAACGTCTTAGGCTCCTGTTTTCCTGATCATAAATAACTCCTCCATCCTGGAGAAAAGTAACATAAAATCAACACCAATTTCAAACAAAAAAGGAGAATGATATAGAAAAATATGTTCAGTTTTTTTCCCCCCAAAAATGTATATGCTTGAAAATATACTACAAAGCCATCAGAAAGCACCATTAGGGAAATTTTCCATCTAGGTTATACACACCCATATTTTGATCACTTCCCCCAGAAAGAGCTTGGTCATGTGTTGAGGGGGTCCTTTTATAAGTATCAAAAGAACATGCAAGAACTGTGCAAATAGGAATTACTTCTGTTATTAGAATTATATCAGCTTTGCCTATAAAATACATATAGAATAGAATATAGATCTCCTAGCCTCGAAATGATGTTTATCAACCCTACAAATCACGTCCCTGAGAATTACATCAACATTTCTCACTTCAAAATATACAAAGAATTCTTAAAGTTCATCAGCAACAAAACACAAAATACCTAATTTTAAAATGGGCAAAAGACCTGAACAGACACCTCACTAAAGAAGATAAACGAAATTTAGGTGTAAATTTAGTGAAATCAGTGCATATATTTCAGGAATAGTGTAAATTAAGCTTAGGAATAGTGTAAATTAATAAAACCCCTGAAAAAAAAAGCAATTTAAAAATACATTTGTTTAGCCACAAAAAATAAATATTGGGGGGGGGGGGGAGGGCGTCTATAACATCATTCTTGTTTTCTACCAAAAGTTTCTGATTTGAAAACTAGAGAGGAAGTTAAAATTTGCAAGGTTTTCCTCTAGTTATTATAGTTTTCACACAATCTGCTGTTTCTTCTGTACTTTTCATAAATGACTTAGGATAGCAGGGAAGTATACTTCCTGCCAATGACTTTCCCTGTAAGCCAGGTAAGTAAGCCAGGTAAGTTATGCTCGTTTACTATTTGGATGATAGTGTTAATTTGAATTAGAAGACAGAGGCTTTCTCTAGGCATAGCTGAGACACGGAAAGAAGCTTGTAGCTGCTCAATGACACAGAAATTTTTATTTATTGAGCCTTAAAAGTTAAAAAGAAAAAATCCTATAGCACAAGATTTTGACAAGTTTAGAATAATGTCCTAAGATTTGCATGTCTGAGCTGGAAATATTGCTTCCTCAATCTCTTCCTCGTATTACCTTATTTTCTGCCTTGGATGAGGGGTTCGCAGAGAGTGGAGGAGGTGAGGTAAGTCATTTCACCTAAATTTCAGTTTTGTTTATCACAAAATGGAGAAAATAAAACTCAACCTGCACAAACTTGTTGGGAGGGGCAATAAATTCATAGCTGTGAACTCTGTGCCAATAATGTCTATTCCAAGAAAAAATGCTCTTTTTATTACTCATCACTCTGTACAAATGGAAAATGTGAAAGGGGAATGAACATCTGTGCCTCTCAGCCATGCCCCTCTTCCAGGTTACGTCAAAGGGCACAAGGGGCTGCCCTGAGGCACAGCGGGCTTTCTCCTGGTGTTCACCGTCTTCCAGTGTTTAACTGCCACTAACGCAAGTGGTGTTGGAGAAGACTCTTGAGGGTCCCTTGGACTGCAAGGAGATCCAACCAGCCCATCCTAAAGGAGATCAGTCCTGGGTGTTCATTGGAAGGACTGATGCTGAACCTGAAACTCCAATACTTTGGCCACCTGATGCTAAGGGCTGACTCATTGGAAAAGACCCTGATGCTGGGAAAGATTGAAGGCAGGAGGAGAAGGGGACAACAGAGGATAACATAGTTGATGGCATCATTGACTCTATAGCTACGAGTTTGAATAAGCTTGGGGAGCTGGTGATGGTCAGGGAGGCCTGGCGTGCTGCAGTCCATGGGGTCACAAAGAGTTGGACACGACTGAGCAATTGAACTGAACACAAGCTGAAGGGATAGCCTTGGTACTTTGTGCATCTTTTCAAATCTCCTTCTGTCTGCTGACCATGACATTCATGTGTCCAGCTTTCTGCTCATTTCAGAGATTCATTTGTACTTAGAGTCCTCAGAAGACATTGTTTAAATTTGAAAGTCATAGGAAGCCTTGTCTTTCCTCTTTCACAAAGTTCATCATCCTATATATAATGCATGAAAGTAAAAAGTGAAAGTGAAGTCGCTCAGTTGTGTCCGACTCTTAGCGACCCCATGGACTGTATCCCATGAGGCTCCTCCATCCATGGGATTTTCCAGGCAAGAGTACTGGAGTGGGGGTACCATTGCCTTCTCCAATATACATACTTTTTTTTTTTTTTTTAATTGTTTCTGGCTGTGCTGGGTCTTCTCTGATGCAGGTGGGCTTTCTCCAGTCGTGGCCAGTGGGGGCTGCTCTGCAGCTGCACTGCGCGGGCTCCTCAGTGCGGTATCTTCTCTGGTTGCGGAGCGCGGGCTCTGGGGTGTGCGGGCTTCCGTAGCTGCAGCCCCTGGGCCCCAGAGCGCAGGCTCAGCAGTTTCGGCCCCTGGGGCTAGTTGCCCCTGGCTGTGTGGGATCTTCCGGACTGGGATCCATCCCGTGTCCCCTGCACTGGCAGGCGGATTCCTTGCCACTGAGCTGCCAGGGACGCCCCATCCTGCCTTTTTTTTTTTTATGTTGAACCTGCTCTGTTGTCTCCTGTCAGAAGAGGATGATTTCTACTTTCTTTCAAAATGTATTTCTGATTTGCCCTGGACACTATTTGTAAGAACGTCTGCAAAATGTTTTATTTTTCATAATTTCCTCTTAAAAAATATAACCTGACTAGAGGGAGGGGACATATGTATGCTTATGGCTGATTGATGCTGTTGTATGGCAGAAACCAACACAGCATTGCAAAGCAATTATCCACCAATGAAAAGTAAAATTAAAAAAAAAAAATGTTTCTGGGTAACCATTCAAAATTAACAGAAAAACAATTTTAAATACATTTAAATGGATATCATCTTTTTCAAAATGTAGGAAAAAAAATATAGAAAACTGTTTCATTTCAATGTCCATGGATCGTAAGTATAATTGATCTGATTTTTGGCCTATCTGGTTCCTGATTTTTCTTCGTCAACTATCAACAGCTTTCCTTTTGGGGGTGGGTGAAAGAAACGAGTAGTTCTAATTATTTAGTAGTTACTTGGGTTCAGAGTTCAATTTTATGCTACAGGAGGCCAAGCACTTGTAATATATATATTGAATACTGATATTCTTTAAATATTTTTCAAATATGTAGATTGCTTGCATTTGATGGATATTTGATATTTTTATCTCTGACAGATCTTCTTGCTCATGGAAAATGCTGGTGACTCTGGCTAAGACAGGAGGGAAGCGACTTGGAGAGTGACCATGTTTCATCCGCTGTATTTGCACCTAAGCCTGGAGAGACTTCCTTGACTCCTCGGACTGTTTAAGAGAATCTTTCCCCAGTTTTATTCTGATGGAGGGCGGTAGCCCTGAAAACGATTAAGGCGGAATTGCACATCCCCTACTCAAGGTAAGGTTTAATTTTATTTAGATTCTTCTTTTGATTAAGTGTGATAGTGGGGAATTTCACCTTGGTCTAGATACGTGTAAAGGAATTACAAACCATTGTTAGGTACCAGCATCTCAGTCCAAGTCACAAGCTATCAGTGACTGAATTGGAAAAATCATGTGCAGAAATATTCCTGCCTCTTACATGGCAATCCTGATTTGAGGAATACTGGTAGGTGCCGATGAAAGCAAGACTGAAAGAATGATGTAAAGTGTTTTGAAATCTCCAGACAGATCCGTAGTGGCCTACACACAGATCAGGACAAAACTAAAGTGAAAGCACATTTGATAGAAGTTGCTGGAAGGACGAACGGCTCTGATATCCCCATCAATTGTTATTTTATGTACACAGTAATAAACATGCAAAATACTTCAATCTAAAGGGTGATATGTGTATGTATCCACTTGTGTAAATAGCATCGCTGGCTCAACCGACATGCACTTGAGTAGACCCTGGGAGATAGTGAAGGACAGGGAAGCCTGGTGTGCTACAGTCCATGGGGTCGTAAAGAGTCAGACGTGACTTAGCGACCGAACAACAGCAGCAACGTGTATATATACCAGCTAATTCCAACATCAGCCTTGGGGACTTAGTCAGCACTTAAAGAACATGAATCGTAATGTTCACTGGGTGATTTAAGTGATTTTTCCAGGAAAATATTTGATTTTTTCTTTCACTTCACAAAATAATTTTAGTATTTTTCTCTAACTCATATAAAAATCAAATGCACTCTATTTTCATATTCTATAACTATATGGTACATTTTAATACATCTGCATCGAAAATAGCAATCATTACATATAACTATTTCATGGATCTATACTTGCAACATGGTTTTGTTGCCAACTTTTGAACATTTATTTATATATCAGGCTTCCCTAGAGACTCAGATGGTAAAGAATCTGCCTGTAATGCAAGAGACCCAGGTTCGATCCCTGGGTTGGGAAAGTCCCCTGGAGAAGGGAATGGCAACCCACTCCAGTGTTCCTGACTGGGGAATCCATGGACAGAGGAGCCTGATGGGTTCTAGTCCATGGGGTCACAAAAGAGTCGGACACGACTGAGCGACTAACACTTTCACTTTAACTGTAGGTTATACTCTTGAACACCTTATATCATATAGTTTTCTCAGAAATACCGTAGACGTATATGATGAGTTTCTTTACTAGATAATCCAGAATTAATAGTCCCAAGAAAAAAGTCCTAAAAAGTGCTAGAACGACTTAAAATGTGTTCAGCAAAGACAAGTTGAGTGGTAATTATATAATTATTTGAAATATCTCTTCCTAAGAACCTAAAAACCTTGAGAATCTTGGAATTCCAAACTCTTTCGTAGATTTCAAATATGAAGAGCCTGTTGCATGCACATGTGCTCAGTCGTGCCCAATCTTTGCGGCCCCATGGATTGTAGCCCACCAGGCTCCTCTGTCCGTGAGATTCCCCAGGCAAGAATACCAAAGTGGGTTGCCATTTCCTTCTCCAGGGGATCTTCCCAAACCCAAGTCTCTTACATCTTCTTCTTACATCATCTCTTACATCTGCAAGCGGGTTCTTTACCACTGGAAAGCCCATGAAGAGCCTGGTACGTGCACAAAAAAATCCAGGGTCGCAAAGGTTAGTTGGGTGCAAATGAGGGTGATGAGTCAGCGTGTGACATAAAAGTCTCCATGCCCAGGATAATTCCAGAGGCAGAGCCGCTTACCGAGCAGCCTCCAGAACCTGACTGTACTGATTATCCTTTAGAAAGTGAGTATTCTGATGGTTCCTAAGTAAGCCAACCTGAGATTTTGAGATTATCCTGTGCTTATAAATAGTGAGGAAAATCAATCTGGACATTCAGTGCTCTGAGACTGCATTCTTGATCATCAAAATTTAGTCTTGGTGCAGAATTCAGAATACAATAGTTTTAAGTCTTTAATTCATTTTGCTGGGATACTGAAAAATAACTTAAGTGGCATGAAGAGGTACTATCAAGACACAAATTCTTTTAAGTGATTTCCTGCTTCCTCCTTTTCCGTTCTTCAATCTTTTTGAGAAGCCTTTGCCCAAGAAAACCCTCCTCACCTCTGCGGTCCCTCAGACAGTGATGTGGAGGGTCAGCCACGAGGAGTGTGATGGGGCTGTCTTTTGTTGTCTGGAGCAACCATGCTCATTTCTGTGACATCTGGGAGTAGGTTTGCACAGAGCTCACAGGACATCTCGTTCTTTCTGAAAAGGTATCAGTTCAACATCGGGGATGTAAAAGCAATCAACCAGGTCCCTTCACTGTGGAAGATTTGATGGCCGTCAGAAGGGGCCGGCTGTTCACTGGAACTTACCGCTGTGCTTGAAAAATCAGAATTTTCAGGGTCCTAAGGATTTATTTAATACAAGGCCGCTCCCATGCATCTGCTTAAAATGACAACCTCAAATGTTCCAATATTTCCAAAGAGTTGCTGCCCATTGTCTTAATAAAGGGAAGCGATTAAGTTCAATAAATTCAACATAGGCTCTGAGACACAAGCCTGTCTGCTGTAACGTTGAGAGGTAGACAGAATGAATTTTGGAATTAAGTATAGCTGATTTCAGTACAGACCCTGCTAGGCTGCCCGCTGTCCTGGTTTATCAGAGGGTAAGTGTCCCGGGAAAGAGCTTGGCAAACCAGGATTTTAGTCCCTCTACCTCTGTCATTGTCTTGCACAGATTATGTCGCCTGTGAGTAGCAACCACTGTCCTATTTATTACATGAAGATACAGTATACTGTTTCTCCCCCAGGATGATTTTGAAGATTTTATGAGATCGAATATTATTTATGAAGTGCTATGAGTCAGATCCTGTGCTAAGTATTTTACGTACTTGATTTTATTGAATCCTGAGAGTTTAATAAAGTGGTTAAGAGCTCTATTCTCTCTGTCTGAGTTTGAATTCTGACTGTGCTATTCACTGGCTCTAGGACTCTGGGCTTATCTGTAGCCTCTGAAACATTTTCTCAACTGTAAAATGGTAAAGAATTTCAACTCCAAGAGTTACTGTTAGGACCGTGTCTAAACTAGAGTGAGCAGGCATGGCTTCTGCTTTTGTGATGCTTGCTTTCTTATGGGGGTGCTAAACCAAAAATATGAAAGCTACGTAGATGATTTTGGAATGGACAAGCACCTTAACAGTATCATCTCAGTGACAGAAGGCTACTTCTAAAGATGAGGTTGGGGGCCACTTTATAGAGAAAGAATGCAAAGAGCCTCAGTCTGAAGAAATCTTATTTGGGCTGACCTTGAAGATGAGAAAAGAACGAAACCAGGGGAAGGGCAAGCAGATCAATCCTGCAGAGGAGATGGCAAGTGTGAAAGGCCTGGGACAAGAGCAAGTTTCCTGGAGCAGAGGAACGGGAAGGGAGTCGGCAAGGTGAGCGTGTCGACCAAGGAGAGCTTCCACGGGAGCTGGAAGGGGTGGGTATGATCTGGCAGCCGACAGAAGCATCGCCATGTAATGATACAAGGCAAGGCATGAGCAACGTGTAAGGTCTGCTTATACGCAACGCAATACCTGTACGCAACACAAGGTCGGGTTTCCTCTTCATCTCTCCCAGACATTAAATCTATGTGGCCACATGTCAGAAGAATCTACTAGAAAAAGCCCCAGAAGATAGCTGGAGTAGAAGTGACTTAGAAAATGTACCCATGCAGCGTCATTCATGCATCTGGGGGGAGAGTGGGTGGAGCTGTGAGAACGCCCTCCTCTGGCTCACTTCCATAGGTCAGCTTTTTGTTTTGTTTTGTTTTTTACTGTACAAAATAAGCAGTGATTACTTTTGATGGAACAAAATAAATGGATTTTTTGTCATGCTTTCTTAGGAATATTTCTACTTTCATAAACTGTAAACTTAATGTTCCGGAATTCACTTTTCCTAAAGAAAATGCCATTCTATTGCTGTTAAGTTTTACTAGTGGGGAAGGGGGAAGGTTTTCAGTGAAAAGAGAGCAACAGAAGCCTTTTTTTTTATTATGTGTAAATGTGTTCTTGAGGTTAATTCCAAGATTAACCCCTCCTCCCAATAATCTACATTAACCAAATATTACAGCAACCTGGTGTTCTGTGATTCACAATTAATTGCCAAATACTGGATTCTCCATGGAAATGTACATAATCTGCTGTGTGTACATGTACTCAGTCATGTCTGACTCTTTGAAACCCCATGAAGTGTAGCCCTCCAGGCTCCTCTGTCCGTGGGTTTCTCCAGGCAAGAAGACTCAAGTGGGTCGCCATTTCTTACTCCAGTGGATCTTCCCAACTCAGCGACTGAATTCACGCCTCCTGCGTCTCCTGCATTGCAGGCACGTTCTTTACATTAAGCCACCACGCCAGTCCTAGCATCTTATACAGCATGTTAAAATGATCAAGTAAGTAACTTGCATCAGTACAGTAGTATTAAATCGACCACGGTGTTTATTTGAGTTTTACCACTTCTTCATACGCCCTGTTTGTGTTCCAACATCTAACGGAGGACCCCAGGTCATCGTTAGTTTTTGTGTCTCCTTGGTTGACTCAAATCTGTAACAATGTCTTAGTCCTGTTTTTCAGACTTTGATATTTTTGATGACATCAGGTCAGTTATTCTGTATAAAGTCTCTCAACTGTGGTTGTCTGAAGGCTTTTTCTTCATTCATGCTTGGAAAGAGGTTATGTATCTTTGGCAAAGCCAGCACAGAAGTAAAATTGTGTCCTTCTCAAGCATTCCATGAAGTTGTGCGTTACTCTCATAATTTCAGCTTGATCTCTAGATTATGAAGTTGTGAGTTACTCTCACAATTTCAGCTTGATCTCTAGATTATGATGGCAACTGCTGCTTATCCGCTGTACAATCATTATTTTCCCCTTTGTATCCTGGGGAAGATCATAGCTATCCCAGGGAAGATACATTGAGTCTATGCTGATATGCTGTTCTCCTCCAAAATACGGTCATTCATTTTAGTGTTCATTGTAGATCTTGTCTGCAACCGTAATTATTGTGGTGCTTGCCCAATGGGGATATTCCATTTCCTTCTTTTTATGTGTTCATAGAATTCTTCTATAACAAAGAAGTATGCATTCTATGACACTTATTTGTCTATTCGATTTGTATATTTTTCTTACTTTAGGGTGATTCCCCAGAAAGGGGTTATTAAAGTGCAGTTCAAAATGCATTTCTTAAATGGCTAAATCAATTTACAGTGTTAGCAGAATTAAATAACTTTGACAGCTTTATTATACCCTTTTTTAGCATTGATCAGAGGTGAATTTTAAATGTGGTTAATTTGAAGAGGGCAAATTAATTTTAAAGTTACTTAAATTTAATTTTGAATAGTTTTGATATCTCAAATGCTTATCGTATTTATAGATTTTACTTGTTGTAGTTTGAATTACCAACTCTGTCTTTTTATAAATGTTTTATTCTGCTCAGTATAATTTTGAAAGACTAGCAACTGTGTTCAATTTACCTAATATTTTTGTGTTAAAAATCTGATATTTCCCCTAGCTATAAAAGCAGTACCTTCATTTAAAACATGTGCTCTGAGATGTATCATTTATTTTATATTTCAAATATATGATTCTAGTTTCATACTGAAATACAGTCTCCATCTTTAGCTCTTATTGATGACAAATGTCCATCCATGTTTTCAGGTTTACTGCTTTCCAATTCCTACAGGATTCTCTTGTGCTTAAAAGGACCTGGAGAATTTGCTAATGTGCATTATTTCACTGTATTGTGAAGGTGGGTTCCTTCCTCAGCTAGCCGTCAATGAGAGAGAAACACTGCTCAATCAATTTATCAGACTGAATGAAATTTAAACCATAGCTCCAGTGTAAAATCCCTGAATAAATGCTCTTTATTACACACCTGACTACTTAATATGATCAAGGTCAGTTTTGAAATAACCTTCATTTCACCGCTGGGCATATCACACTAAGGGCTTCCCTTGTGGCTCAGACAGTAAAGAATCTCCCTGCAATACAGGACACCTGTGTTCAATCCCTGGGTCAGGAAGATACTCTAGAGAGGGGAATGGCCACCCACTCCAGTATTCTTGTCTGGAAACTTCCACGGACACAGGAACCTGGTGGGCTACAGTCCATGGGATCACAAAGAGCTGGATGCAGCTGAAGGACTAACTTCCTTCACATCACACTAACCGTTTGCCACTTTGTCTACTTTTAATCCAGTTCTCAAATCTATCAACATAAGCTGAATATCTTTAAAAAGAGTGACTGCGGTTTTATCTCTGTCTCTGAACTAAACTTTGCCTAAATACTCGCATCAGGAGAAATGTGTTTTTGGAGATCATGGTATTTCTGAACTGAACCGTATGTACATTTTATCCCAAAGGACTGAAAACGTCATCTTCTGAAACTGACATTTTTCCATCAACCACATTGTTCAGCCCAGATTTTTCTGTCGTCCACCCAGATGGGGATACCAGGTTCTTCTGAGCTGCGTGTATTTGTTGGAACATGTAAGTGTGAGTGAGACAGAGAGAGAGGGTGCTCACAGGAAAACATTCTTCATTTCACACAGAAGAAACAATAGTCGGAAACACTCAGATACACAATAACTGGTGCAGTAGCCAACCAATGTCCTTCAAGTACACTTTTCCCAGGCATTTTCCCAGTGAAGGCTGAGAATCTTTTTTTTTTTTTTAAGGCTGAGAATCTTAAACTCTGTGCCAGATAAATACGCACAAGTGTCAGAGCTCCTCCCTGAGAACGTGTCACTGGATTCTACGCATTGTCAGTAAGGAGTCAGCAGACGGCTTGCATGGTTAATGTCTCACTGTCCATTTGTATAGATCATCACAGTGTAGTAACAAGTTCCACAAAATAGACTTCACTTCATCTTAAGAAAACTACCCAGTCCCTCTATAAACCTGACCATCTATTTCAGGGAAAATTATCTATTCATTCATGCATTTATGTATTCACGAAAACATGTGTCCATTTCATCCTGACAAAATTCATGTGCCCATTCTTTGGTTAATCCATTTATTTGTTTATATTATTTTGACTTGTCTATGATTAACAGTTAGCTGGAAATTTGGATTATTTGGACTAGCATCACTTAAGCTTTAATGTGCATGTGAATAACCCGGGGAGCTTTATTTGTTAAAGTTTTTTTATGCTTTTTACTGAATTTGTTACAATGCTGCTTCTGTTTCCTGTTTTGGTTTTTCGTCCATGAGGCATATGGGATCCTAGCTGCTGGACCAGGGATCGAACCTGCACCCCCTGCGTGGGAAGGCAAAGTTTTAACCACTGACCGCCAGGGAAGTCCCCACCTGGTGGGCGGTAACTAGAGATGATGCTCCAGTAGCTCCAGACGGGACCCGGATTTGGCATTTCTAACAAGCAGATGCTCCAGGGTTACTGGGCCACTGAGCTCACTCTGAGTAGCAAGGCCAAGGTGGCCTTCTCTCTACTTGAGGAGACTTGGGTGAGGAGATTCAACACGTATTGGATACCAAGCAATTAGAGGAGCTTCCCAGACTCATTTATGTCAGAGAGGGTGGGACTTGGGGACGGTTGACTGCACTTACACGGGGCCCGTGCCCTTTCTCACCTGAAGGCGCCACGCCACCCGGCTCACCTCCAGTTTCTGCTGTGTTTAGTCACCCAGCCGCATCCAGCTGTTTGCAACCTCACAGGCTACAGCCCGCCAGGCTCCTCCGTCCATGGAATTCTCCAGGCCAGAGTACTGGACTGGGTTGCCATTCCCTTCTCCAGGGGGTCTTCCTGACCCAGGGCTCAAACCTGCGTCTCCTGCACTGCAGGCAGCTTCTTTAACACCGAGCCAGCGTCAAATCTAACCTGCCACCTATCTGTGTAACACAGACACACCTGTTGATGTAAGCATGCTCTGAGGCTGCATTCACACACAATGGCAGAGTTGAGTCGTTGCTGCAGTGATCATATGGTCTGAAAAGCTGAGAACATTTCCTCTCTGGCCTCTACAGGAAAAGGTTGCTGCCCAGGTGAAGATGATGGCAAGAATCTAGATCAACACCCTCCCTTACAAGATTCTATGTGATCAGGGACAATTATCACCTGGCTTTGTGATCTGTTTACTATTAATGATATATGTACCTGTGCATACATACCAGGGGGAGAGAGATGTGCATTCATTCCTAGTGAATAAGAATCTGTGGATCTTATTGTATAAACAACAGATTTACTTTCAAGGAATCATCCAAAAACCATGAAAGATGGGATGTTGGCATAGAGAAGGAAGTCCTTCTATGATAAAAAGAGGAAACGATTTATCATGATAAAAGTAGTATAGCCTAAGTATTGGGAGAACATGCATGGTTGTTCAGTTGCCAAGGCACATCTCCATGACCCCGTGGACTGCAGCAGGTGAGGCTCCTCTCTCCTTCACTGTCTCTCGGAGTTTGCTCAAACTCATGTCCATCGAGTCTGCGATGCTATCTAACCATCTCATCCTCTGTCACATTGGGGTGCAAACATTAAATGCTTGAAGAACAGATGCAGCAGATACGAAGCATACGCCCTGGGATAAAATTTAAGTTTAATAAATTTGACACCGGAAATAAGGCAAAACTACTTCGCCTGCCCTCTTACCAACTCTCCCTCCCCTCTCCCACCTTTCCAACACCTAAAAAAAGTAATTTTGACTCATGTTTTTAAGGTGTCTGGGAACAAATACAGGAAGTAATAACAACAAACAACAGGAGAACAAGAAACACGACCGAGGTGCATTTAACCTAATGGGAACGCGAGTGAGGATTGTGTCCTTTGCCGTTATGTGATTGTTTGTGTCCTTCAGAATATCCTGAAAACATAACCAGGGAAAATCCATGCCAAAGAAGGCAGAGGATCCCATGGGCTAAGGAAAAAAAAAAAATAGATATATAAATAACAACATTGCTTTGCAGAGCTTGAGAAATACAGCATGACCAAGAAAACAGGAACAAAGTCTGATCAAGAATTAAGAACTTCAGGGCTTTCCTGGTGGATCAGCGGCCAAGAGTCCGCCTGCCAATGCGGGAGACATGGTCCAGGAAGATCCCACGTGCCTGAGCAACTAACACTTTCACTTCTTAAATCTTGGCTAAAATGATAAACTCTTCCCATCTGGGGTTCAGCTTTGTGCAATTTCAAAGTCCCAGCAAAGAATACATACAAAGTCTCAGAAAAAACAAACAAAAAATCCCACCAAATCTTAGAACACCAGGTGCATGGAACCAGTCACTCAAGGGACTTAACGAGTCTACTTGGCGTCTACCTACCCACAGTCCATCTGGTTGTGACCAGTCCCTGCAAGCCCACAAGCTTCTGCACCCCCAGCTCGCTGGCTGATGCCACAAGATGAATCTCCTCCCTGGTTTTGTTGAAACTGTCTGGATCACTGTAGACTCTAGAGCAGTGCCTCCATCTCACGCTTGCCTGCCACTTCCTCCAAGTAGCTGGACTCTTCTTGTGCTCCTAAATGAAGCGTCCCTTCTGCAAACTACGCAGTTATCAAGGAGATCTGCACCTCAGGTGATCTTTCTCCTCCAGCTTCCTGGTGCAATTTATCCTAAATTCACCTCTTTAACTAGGAAGATCGGTCCAGTTCAGTCTTGGTTCTACTGTTGTCTCCAAAGCCCCATGTCAACCTCTTCTCTCACCCCCATAAAGGGTCATCCTTATCATTTTCTCTTAGCTCCTACTTGGCCAGTGAAACTGTCTCGTCATTCTGACACCTTGTTTTGTGTTCCTAGAATCCCCTAATTTATAAGTCAGGTGGTGTTACAGATCGAAAGACATGGGAAATGCATTTTTTTTTTTTTTTTTAGAAATTAAGGCTAAGAATCTTCAACGATACAGATTCTTGTGGGTTGTTGTTGTTCCGTTGCTAGGTCACAAAGGGTCAGACATGACTTAGCATGTGAACAGTAACAACCCAAAATAATATTTATCAGTGAAGATTCTTAGTTACGTGCCGCAGAATCTGACTATGGCTAACTTAAGAAGAAAGGGGATGGATTGCAGGAATACAGGGTATCTCACAGCCTGGGAAATCTGGTACAGAAATAGTTCATTACCACTATAAGGAAGAAAAATGAGTATTACTCAAGGTGGAAAGAAGCAGAGGCAAGATCACCCTGAAAGAGCATTCTCCTTCGGTGACTTACCGGGGCCACACCTGAGGTTCAGCCACCAAAACTCAGCTCCAGCAACCCTGAGAGTTTCTGGTGCTGCCGCATTCACCATACCACCAGCAATTCTGGCTGCCCTTGCTCTCGTTGCCACATGAGTGATAGGTAATGATCCCTGTGAAAGTGAAACAATCCACTGAGATGCAACGTCTAGGGTCAGTCCATCTAAACCGGCCTATGCTCTAGTTGACGGGGATGGGAGATGGTGTTTCCCTGGTGCAAGTCAGCGTCCTGTCTTTTACCCAGATTCAGATAAGGGAGCATCATTGACTCAAAGGACGTGAGTTTGAGCAAACTCTGGGAGTTAGTGAGGGACAGGAAAGCCTGGCGTGCTGCAGTGCATGGGGCTGCAGAGAGTTGGACACGACTGAGCGACTGAACAATGACAACAAGATAATGGGGAATTCCTTCAAACAAAAAGACAAGAATGGTTTTTGAATGGGTAGCTCCACTCACTGTCCCCCACCACCGCAAATAAATACCATACTTCACGGTGTGGTAGGCAGAGCATGACTCCCAGAGACACCACATCCTGATTCCTGGAATCCATGGATATATGGACTATGTTACGTTACACGGCAAAGGGAAATTAAAGTTGCTAATAGAATGAAGATTGCTAATCAGCTGACCTTAAAATAGGGAGATTATCCTGGATTCTCTGGGTCAGCAGATCCTGTAATCACATGGGTCCTTAAAAGTAGAAGAGGGAGGCAGAGGAGAAGGTCAGAATGATGCTATCAGAGAGGGACTTGACCGGTGGGCTTTGACGATGCAAGAAGGGGCCCCTGAGTCAAGCATACAGGCAGCCTCTAGAAACTGAAAAAGGCAAAGAAACCAAGTCTACAGCTGGAAACGTGGGCTGCCTGATGCCTTGACTGTAGCCCAAGAGACCCGTATCAGACTTCTGACTTACAGAGCTAAGATAATACATTCTGTATTGCTTGAAGCCACTATATTTGTGGTAATTTGTTTTGGCAACAACGGAAAACTCATGCAGGAATCTTTGATTTTACGTTCTTTTGGAGCCAATTAAAATTTCTACCCCAGATGACATTTTGTCCCCGAAACACCATTAACCTACATTTAATTAACAGGCAAGGACTTTGGCTATTTTTCTGCTGAGGACTTTTTTTTTCTCATAATTAAGGGAAGAGTTTCCATTTTTAACATCCTCTCAAAAATATGTTCCTTAAAATAATATTTTATGATTTAATGTATAGAAAGAGCTCAACTCCTTCCAAACACAAAGAAAAAAGATTCAAACAACCCTGATTGGCAGTCAAAAGATTATTCCAGGGCCTTCCCTGGTGGTTCAGAAGCTAAGACTCTGAGCTCCTCGTGCAGGCGGCCAGGGTCTGTCCCTGCTCAGGGAGCCAGATCCCAGAAGCTGCCCCTGAAGGTTCTTCTGGCCAAACTGAAAGAGCACATGCACCGCAAAGAGGATCAGAGGTCCCGCATGCTGCAACCGAGACTCGGTGCCGCCGAATGAACCAATAGGCATTAAAAGAGAGTATCCCAAATACTCGTTATGGATAAGCCTGTCTAGTTCTCAGGTCACATGCTTTTAAGAAGAGAGTTGTGCACTGACACATATGCACCATCGTGTAAGATGGTAGCTAGTGGGGAGCGGCTGCGTGGCACAGGGGGCCCTGGCTTGGCAAGAGTGTGGAGAGAGGGGCCCAGAGCTCTGCTGGTAGGAGAGTATGCTGGTGCAGCCCCTCTGGAACAGAGCACAGAGGTTCCTCAAGAAATTAAAAGCAGAAGTCCCTTCAGTTCAGTCGCTCAGTTGTGTCCGACTCTTTGCGACCCCATGAATCGCGCAGCACGCCAGGCCTCCCTATCCATCACCAAGTCCGGATTTCACCCAAACTCATGTGCATCGAGTCAGTGATGCCATCCAGCCATCTCATCCTCTGTCGTCCCCTTCTCCTCCTGCCCCCAATCCCTCCCAGCATGAGGGTCTTTTCCAGTGAGTCAGCTCTTCGCGTGAGGTGGCCAAAGTATCGAACTCCCTTATGATCCAGCAATTCCACTTCTGGGCACATGTCCAAAGGAAACAAGCCCATCATCTTGAAGACAGAGCTGTAAAGGAGCCGCTGCCCTGCATTGCTAATGCTAGTTACAGCATTCTCCAAAGAAGCCAAGGTATGGAAGACGGAAACACCCAACTGTCTCTCCAGCAACAGATGAATGGATAAAGAGAACGTGATGCACACACGCACACACACACACTCACTCGTATATTATTCAGCTTTAAAATAGAAGGAAATCCTGTCATTTGCAGCAACATGGATGAACCTGGAGGGCATTATGCTTAGTGAAATAAATCAGGAAGACAGACACAACATGGTATTACTTATAGTAGAATCTTAAAAAAAAAAAAAAATCACACATAGAAACAGAGTAGGAAACAGGGAGAAATAGGTAAAAGACAAACTTTCAGTTGTAACATAAATAGGGTCTCATGAGGAAAGCATCTCAAGTATCGTGTGGTGACCATAGTTGGTAACACTGTATCATATAATTGAAATTTGCTAAAACAGTAGCACTTAAAAGTTCTCAAAAAAAGGAAATGAGGTGGAAAAAAAAGAAAAAGAGGAAAGGTAGTGAGGTGGTTTGAATTCAAGAATGGGTTTTTCTTTCCACTAATTTTTCATCACTGTTTCTTCTGAGGAGCAAACATTCTATTATTTATGGAAAAGAATGCTTGGATTTGAAATGTTGAGACCTGACTTTAAGACCAATTTTGTGTGATGACAGGTTTTCTCTCTAGTTGTTCAGTATCTGGGAAAACGTGAGCAGGCCTCGTGTTTCCTGACTTTTAACTTTGTTCCTGGGTTTATGTGACTGCGTCCGTCTCATTTCTGAAGGCGTGAGAGAACTGCCATCAGAGTTCCTGTTGAAAAGCTTCCTTTGTCTTCTTACCCCCAAGGAAGACAAGATTTGTGTGTAAAAAGTAGCCAATGCCTGACTTCCAGCTGAGAAACACACAGAGTTTTGAAAAAGTTCAAGGAGGTTCATAGTTCTCTTCCTTCTAAACTCTGTTGTGTCATCTTTTCCCTTCTCTTTCCCATTAACTGAATTCAGAAAAATCAAGATGCACTGCATCTCTCTTTATGGAGAGAAACAGCCAATACGGATGCTTAACCCCATCCCTGGAACTCCTGAGTTAACTGGTTACAGCCTAGACATCAATTTTTAAGCTTTCCTATGTGATTCTGATCTACATCCAGGGTTGAGAACCCTGCCTTACGAAATGGTTGCTAACCCTGGATGTACCATCAGAAATATTACCTGGAGAGAAAGATACAGGTACAGAGAGAAAAGATACAGATTCTTAGATGTGCTTGTAGTATCTACTGATTCAGAATTTTTGAGGTTGATGTCAGACATGTTTAAAGGACCTACAAGGAGATGTGATGATGTACTATGTTCGAAAACCGCTGTTCTAAAAGAAATGAAGGGCTTCTCTGGTGGCTCAGTGGTAAAGAATCCACCTGCCTACGCAGGAGACATGTGTTTGATTCCTGGTCTGGGAAGATCCCATATAACGCAGAGCAACTAAGCCCATGTGCAAGTACTGAGCCTGTGCTCTAGAACTCAGGAGCCACAGCTACTGAGCCCACATGCCTCAGAAGCCATGCCCTGCAACAAGAGGCCGCTGCAATGCAAAGCCCTCACACAGCAACTCGAGAACAGTCCCCGCTGGCCGCAACTAGAGAAAATCCCATGCAGCAATGAAGAGCCAGCACAGCCAAGAAATAAAATTAGATAAAGAAATAAAGGAAATGGAGTCGATACCATTCTGCTTTGCCCTTTCTATATATCTTGACATTAAACAATAATTTGCTTCAAGCCTTGGTGGGTAAAATTAACACAGGTTGGAGAGGTTGGCTTAAGACTGTTAAAATCTCAAGTTTCTCTTACCTGAGTTTTGAAGGAACCTCAGGTGCTTATTAGGGAAGACTAAATTATTTCCATGAAGCAAAGGGCAAGGGTGAACACATCTTTATTTTGAAGTCACATTCCGGAGGATTATAAGACACTATTGAGGACTACACGTGGGCAGAAAAGAGGATTAGAAGGATTGCCCGGTTCTATCTGCCAGGAGAAGGCTAAAGGCAAAAATTATCTTGCTGTGTAAACTGTCTTAAAACATACAGGTCTTTCACTGTATTAGCAGCAAACCTGGTATGGTGGGTGCCTCTCATATTTTTATTTATTTTTTTTATTTTAAATTTTATTTTATTGAGTTATATACATATGGTAGGTTTCTCCCGTTTTAGTGTATAGTTCTATGAATTTTGAGAAGTGAACACATTCATCTAATCGTACCACAGTTAAGATAAGGACAGTTCCAGAACCCTAAAATCCCCCCATGCCCCTTTGCAGTCAGTCCCTCCTGTGCTTCCCCATCTCCTGACAACCACTGATCTCTCTTATGTGCCTCTAGTTAAAACTGCATTTTATTTTTTTTTAATTTATTTTTAAATTTTATTTTTAAACTTTACATAATTGTATTAGTTTTGCCAAATATCGAAATGAATCCGCCACAGGTATACATGTGTTCCCCATCCTGAACCCTCCTCTCTCCCCATACCATCCCTCTGGGTCATCCCAGAGCACCAGCCCCAAGCATCCAGTATCGTGCATCGAACCTGGACTGGCTCTCATATTTTTAAAAAATCAGTCATAGGGCTTTATTCTATTTGCAAAATGATATGATAGAAAAAGGAGAAGGCAAGTGACTTTCCATTCATTTTTCTTTGCTTTTCACCAACTCCCCTCCACTCAAACTGTGTAACTACCAGACAGTAAAGCAACTTGGAATAAGCACTGCTTTTGCATTTGTCAATACCGAGAACCAGGTCTTTTTCATTTGTGAATGCCAAGTATCTCGAGAAGTGCCTGTAGCATAGTGGGCACGCTGAAAGATTACTGAGTGAGTGAGTATGGGCAGGAAGGATTCCACGTGAACGACAAGACGCCTTTTCGGAATGCCAGGATTCCGGAAGCCCTTAGGGACTGTGTCCTGAGTACTCCTCAGTTCAAAGGTACAGATTTCCAAACGAGTTTCAGACATGCATTCCTGCAATCTAAACTCGGATCCTACAGATACAGCAAGGCCGTCTTCTTGCTTGTATTCCCTGGAGATCCCACATAAATAATCTCCATGCTCTCCTCCCTGTATCTTCAGAGAGAGAAATAGCAACTCAAGACTTAGTGTGAAGAATTTGGCGGAGCAGTTGATGGACGAACGCAGAGTTTTGAAGTCTTTGTTTTATTAGATTTAAAAATGGGGAGTTCAAGCTCTCTTACCCTCAGGCTGGAATAGTAGCTCATCCCTCTCTGGGTCTTGAATGGTAATGAAGAAACTGGGCTACTTTGAGGATCTCAGTGCCCCGGTTATTTATGGCTGCCCATAAACCCATTCCTCTACCACCTCCCTGGACACCAATCACGAGGCTCGGATGCCAAACTGGGAAGCGTAATGTATTTTTCCAGGGGCAGCTGGCTTCTTGGCGAGCCCTCCTGGCAGTGGTGTGGTCCCCTTTGAAGTCGTCTGCTGCTCTGACTTGTGTTTTTAAGATGCATGATGAGCTGTTTGGGCTGCTGGGCCGTTGTACACGCTATTTTCCTTTTGACTCACCTTTTAAATTATGAGGAATTTATATCCACTTAAACCACATGGAAAAGAAGCTACTGAGTACAACTTCAAAAAAAAAAAAAAGCCCATATATGGAATTTCCACCCAGTCCAATCTTCATGCTGGAAGTGATATGACAACACCTGCTCTAAGTTCCTCCCCATTGCCGGAAGTTCTTTCAATATGAGTCTAAGCAGAAATTGGTCAACTTCTGCTTGACAGTTTTGGGTGACAAGGTGATTGCTTGCCTGCTAAGTTGCTTCAGTCAACTCTGCAATCCTCTGGACTGTAGCCTGCCAGGCTCCTCTATGCATAGGATTCTCCGGGCAAAAACACTGGAGCAGGCTGCCATGCCCTTCCTGGACAGGCTGATTACTACTTCTTAAACCAAGCCACTTTATCACTGGAAGGCTCTATTGTTTAAAAGTCCTTCCTAGTACTGAGAGAAAACCGGCCTTCCCAAAGACGTTTATACCAGTCACAGTCCTGCCTCTGGAACAGCACAGAATTAAGGGGCCAGGAGGGAAAGATGGGAAGGAAGGGACAGTGAGTGAGTTTGAGATCAACGTATATACACTGTTGTATTTTAAATGAATAACCAAAAAGGACCTGCTCTACAGCACAGGGAGCTCTGCCCCGTGTTGCGCGGCAGCCTGGATGGGAGGGGAGTTTGGGGAGAAGGCGTACATGTATCCGTATGGCTGAGCCCTTCACTGTTCACCTGGAACTCCCACAACATTGTTCGTGGGCTATACTCCAATATAAAATAAAAAATTAAAAGAAATAAGGCTAGAGGAGTTTATTCAGGGCAGTATGACTGCACTGCAGCCCTCCTCCCTGACCTTGCTGCTGTGAGTCTCTGCACGTTCTGCAGTCCTTATCCTCCCCGCTCCTCTTCTCTGGGCTGCCCCTGCCCTCGATCCTCTCGCCTTGATCTTTAACCTTGACCTTCAGTTTTGGCTTTCCTACCTCCCTAAAATAAGTTTCAGCAGTAGCAGAGAAAGCTATGGCTGTATATAACATATTATTTTTTACATATAGGGACATATGTATACATGCAGCTGATTCATTTGGTTGCACAACAAAACTAAGACAACACTGCAGGGCAACTATGCCCCAGATAAAAAAATAACTCTTCCATTTTCGACGTTAATATCTTCAACTGTGTCAACCATTCCAATCCCCTCATCAGAAACGCCAGTCAGTCTACATCTTAAAAGAAGTCATCTTCCTTGGGAATAATCCACGGGGTTCACTACAACTCATGACTGGAACACGACAATTCTATCGATGTAGACCCTTATTTTATCAATTAGACTTTTTACACAGCTTACCACACTGTTGGCTCCAAGTTGATCAGGAAGCTTGTTAAGCGCACTATATATATTCCTGATGTCTCTCTTTCAGTGCCCTCAGGACAGGTATTATTATGTGTATGTATGGCAGGGTTCCCTTTCTGTCCACCTGAGATTATCACAACATTGTTAATCAGCCATGCTCCCATACAAAATAAAAAGCTTTTAAAAAGCGACCAAAAGGTGGGAAATTCTATTGCCTGCTTCTTGAACTTACAGCCCGATGCTGACTTAGCTCTGATGCTTTCTCCATCATCTTAGATATGCTGTCTGACATCTCAGTACTCTAGTTCCCTTACGGATAAGCTGGGAAAGTACTTGCAAATCCCACCTCATGAGGTTGCAGTGAGAATTGAAAGCAGTTAGATTAAAAGCTTTTAGCTCTTAGTAAAGCACTTAAAACGATGCTGGGCAAATACCAAGGCCAACATGATTGTGTTATGACTCTCAGCGTTATTATTTGATGCATAGGAAATTATTTCAATTGAATCTGACCACCTACGACATCCTCCTTTCAAATTCCTCTCTGTATCTCCCATTTTCTTCATTTTTTCCTTTGCTAAACGTGCCCCAAATAAAATCCAGCTTCTGGTACTCCTGTCTTCCTCTGTCCATTGTGATGTTGGCACAGACTCCTTCCAACAGTGGGCATCTTCCTACTTTGTTCTTATTCTAGTCAATGCATTTAAGGTCCTATTACTCTCCCAAAGAACCTTTTTGGGTCTTTTTGAACTTTTCTCTAACTGGATTTCACCTCTACCCTTTTAAATTCCTCGTTTTTCGTGCATGGGATCAGTCTGTGCTTGGCATACTTTCTGAAAAGTTATTTAGCTTTTATCTAGCTGCTGTGATGACTAATCCTTCTGCCCCTAATTCTTTCTCATTGGAATTATTTGTGACTTCAAAATCAGGATTATGTCTTTTTTTTTTTTAAGAATATGACATGGGATCGTACTTATTTTTTCTCTATGAATAGTTTGAAATCTGCTTTCCCAAAGCCAAGGTCACATTCAAATCTGCCCAGAAAATAGAATTATAATGATTATAGGAAAAGCAGATGTCTGAAAAAAATTTTTTAAAGTTTCAGGGACCTACTCATTTGCCCAATAAGTGGGTAAGGAAGAAATATGCCTCCCGATTTAATACTTTTGGCATGTAAAAGTGAGACGATAAGTATCCATCTACTGACCTAACTGGGCTTCCCAGGTGGCTCAGTGGTAAAGGATCTGCCTGCCAGTGCAGGAGATGTGGGTTCATTCCCTGGGTTGGGAAGATCCCCTGGAGGAGGAAATGGCAACACACTCTAGTATTGTAGCTTGGGAAACCCAATGGACAGAGGAGCCTGGTGGGCTACAGTCCATGGGGTCACAAGAGTTGGACGTGACTTAGGGACTAAACAAGGCTGACCTAACTGGCTTTTAAAAGAATCTTGAATGCCTGAGACCCTATTTGTTCTACAAACTCCTTCAGCGACCAAAGTTAGGAGGTCTGCTGCGATAGGAATGGCAGGGTTCTCTCTATTCAATAGAATATTCTATTCTATTCTCTCTATTCTGCAAAGAATTTTCATTATTTGTTGAGTCCTCATGGTACTAAACCCTTTATATCAATAACGCATTCAGACCACTTTACAGGTGAGACTGGGGGCAAATGCATGTGGCAGGTAAGTCTGGAGTTCCGGGATGTGAACTCATACCTGCTTAATCCAACATCTGAGCTCTTTGCTTGCATGTATCCTATAAAATGCTCACCATAGGCTCCCTTTCAAAATAAAATTATTTCTGGAATTGATGGGAAGGAATTTGCACATCCTATGATGTCAAATTTTCATCTGATGTTTCTGACACTGAGTTTGAATCTTCCGGCATGGCTCAGTGCGGTTGTGACCCCCGGCTTGCAACATTCCCCATGGAATACATTCATGTACACAAAATGCAATCTCTCCAGCCCACCACCACCAATTACAATTTTTAATATTTCCATTCATATCTCTGAATTTCCTGATTTTGGAATCATGTTTGTTTGTTTTCCCTGAATATCTCTGGAGTCAACTGATTTAATCTGGGCACATCATTTACTTTATCCTTCTGACTGCAAAGGGAATCATCTAGCTATTAATATCACAGAATGGCTATCTATATGTTTTCATTTTCTAAGGGCTATACAACAAGACAAGTTGTCTTGTTTCAAGCTGTCTAAGTGCAAAGAACAAGACACAGTGTCGTAAAACAAACCACACACCTTTGAAAAACTGTGTGTGTGTCAGTCACTCAGTCATGTCCAACTCTCTGTGACCCCATGGACTGTAGCCTGGCAGGCTCCTCTGTCCATGGGATTTTCCAGGCAAGAATACTGGAGTGGGTTGCCATGCTCTCCTCCAGGGGATCTTCCCCACCCAGGGATCAAACCCAGGTCTCCTGCACTGCAGGCAGATGACTTTATCTGAGCCACCAGGGAAGTCCCTATAATTTGTAATTACTGTGAATTACAGTAATGAAAATTATTTGAAATATTCTTGCATTTTGATCATGGTGTATGTCAACATATCCTCATGCCCAAGTATATGTAATAATTTTAAATTAATGTAAGGGGAAAAAATCGTCTTAACAAACTTTTCAAAATAAACACACACTTCTGTTCATTTTCTACCTTGGCCATCCAGAGCCAGAAAAGTAAGTCTCACTAAAATTGCTGTTACTTGTTCAGTGTTTGATGTCTACTGCGATGTGGAAGTAACAGAGGTGTCAGCATCCTGGAGATAGATTTGCTCTTCTTATATAAAGAACAAAGGTTTGTTTTTCCCGTATCTAGACTTACTATATCTACCAGAGTATAATTACAAAAATCCAAAGCATCACTGTGTAGCAAACTGTACCCTAGCTGGGATATATATGTGCACGTATGCCAAAGACACAAAGGAACAGATGGGCCGAAAATGAATATAACATAGCCAGCTTTGACATGGGGACAGTATGCTTTGGACAGAACAAAGATTAATTTTTAACATTTCCATTCATCTCTCTTGATTTCCTGACTTCAGTATCGTGTTTCATTTTGTTTTCTTTCCCCTGAGTACCTTCAGAGTAAATTCATTTTATCTGGGCATGTTACTTGCTTGGGCTTCCCCGGTGGCTGAGATGGTAAAGAATCTGCCTGCAGTGCAGGAGACCTGGGTTGGATCCCTGGGTCGGGAAGATCCCCTGGAGAAGGGGATGGCAACCCACTCCTATCCTTGCCTGGAAAATCTCTTGGACAGAGGAGCCTGGTGGGCTAGAGTCCATGGGATCACAAAGAGGCGGACATGACTGAGCAACTAACTCTTTCACTTTCCTGCCTGCAAAGGGAATCATCAAACTACCACAGAGTAGTCATCTGTATGTTTTCATTTTCTTCATGATGTTCATTATCTTTATACTTCTACTCATCCTGAAAACTGCTTTTTTAAAGACGTCATCTGTTTGGCCGTGTGGGGTCTTAGGGGCGGTACACAGGACTTGCACTGCACGTGCGCCCTTCTCTCCGGCTGTGGCTCGCAGCCCCAGAGCACGCAGCCTCAGTTTCCCACTGGGATCCTGGTTCCCCAACCAGGGATTGAACCCGCATCCCCTCCATTGGAAAGCTGATTCTTAACCACTGGACCCCCAAGGAAGACTCCTGAAATTTGTTTTTAATGGAATGGCGTTCTCTCTGCTAGACAATTTATTCAAGTATTTCTAATTCTGTTTCCTCTGAATACTACAGACACTCACAAATAACTGATATACTGCCCTGTCCTTGGAGTGCTCACAGGATTTATCACAAAGTGGGACACTTTTGAGTATACAAGGGGGCTCTATTAGTAACTAGATCAGGGTGCAGCTCCAACAGAGAGAGTCTTGGAAAATCAAGCACATGTCAGCCCACTGTGCTCATTTCACATTTTTGTTTGCTTACAGTGCTTTTGGCAACACACAAGTAAAAGAGCATCTCATCTTCTTTCTCATCTCTGCCCATATACATAGGCTGTGGTGTCTGACTAGGGGTGGAATGTCTTTGGATATGTTTATCGTGAACCCATGTGATATATCCACAGCATATAAAAATAGATTAATGGCCACATATAAATACAATGCATAGGTAATTTTTTCCGAAACCTTAATTTAGCCAGTGGGCTGGAAAATGCCGGCATGCAGGGGGTTAAAAAAGACAGCTGATGCCTCATGGAAACTTTGTAAAACATTCTATTTATAAACAATTCTATTTGGATAGCGCATTTTCTATAATGCTATTGGCTCGTTTTATTTTTATACCTTAGAAAGTTTCCAGGAAAGGGTTTGGGCTCAGCAATAACTTTAAAAGTTTGTACTTATTTCTGCTTGTTGGGGTCTGAACTCAGTTTTATCTGATTTCATTGATCTAAAGATTTAAATGTGAATTTCATAAGGGACTAACAAATTCGTAAAGAGGAATCCCTATGCTCATCTTGAATTCATGTACGTGTGTCATGGCTTTGACCAAGGTGTCTCACATCAAGGACATTTGAAATCTTTGAAATATGATATCAGATATGCACCCATGGTGGCTTCTAATTAAACTTCACATAAGTATTATATTTCTTAGTCTTTGTGAAAAAGTCAGACATCAGAACACAGCAATATCCAATGTGGTCTACAGGTTGGAGAAAGAATACTGAGGTCTCAGAGACATGCTAAAGCCCTAATTTTCTTTTCAAAGTGGATAAATCCTGTGATCTGTAAGAAACAACTGTTCTCAGCACTTCTTAAAAGAGCCTTTTAATGTTCGGCACCCTGTGATCTGGGCTTCTCAGGTGGCGCTAGTGGTAAAGAGCCCTCCTGCCAACGCAGGAGATGTAAGACATGTGGGTTTGATCGCTGGGTTGGGGAGATCCTCTGGAGTAGTAAATGGCAAGCTATTCCGCTGTTCTTTCCTGGAGAATCCCATGGACAGAGGAGCCTGGCAGGCTATAGTCCATGGGGTCGCAAAGAGTCGGACACGACTGAAGTGACTTAGCACCCTGTGACTTGAAGGCCACCCCTACAGTATTACCACAATCCAGTTCCTAAACAGACTCTAGATTGTAATTGTGTATATAGGGAAGCCTGTATTTTGTTGTTTTGAGGAGTTGGGAGGGTAGAATCACCTGACTTTTGATCAGTGGGACCCCTCTTTTCTTTCCCAGATAAAGACCACCAGCAGAGTCTATTTGAGTTTGGATCTGTGACCTTATTTTCCATCACACCTTGTATTTAAGACGTATATTACATGATCTTCATAATCTTGGCCCAAATCATTCTCATCTCGTTTCTCTTCTCTTTATGTACCTAAAATTAGGGGTAAAATTGTTGTTATTGTTTAGCTGCTAAGTCACGTTCAACTCTTTTGCAACCCTATGGACTGTAGCCCACCAGGTTCCTCTGTCCATGGGATTTTCCAGGCAAGAATACTGGAGTGGGCTGCCATTTTCTTCTCCAGGAATTCTTCCTGATCCAGGGATCAAGCTTGCAGGTCCTGTATTGACAGACAAGTTCTTTACCTCTGAGCCACCAGGGGAGGACCACGGGGAATAGATACCAAAACACTAAAAGAAAAACAAAAACCAAAAGCTATATGCAGGATGTGGCTTGGGGAATTTAAAACTTTTGCATGTCTGTATTTGGTAATTTTTCACTCCTCCTGGTTTTATTCGCAGAGAAAATTAAAAAGCTGCTTCCAGTCTTCTGGGTAGTCAGTCAACATTTACTGTGAGATACTTCATCCAAAGTCTGATTTTCCATTCAGCGCTGCTCTTTGTCAAAGCTTCTAAAATTCAAATAAAGGTCTTAAGACTGCTTTTCATTGTTTGTATGTGTCACATGTTTGGAAGGAAATCCTCTGGCCCCAGTTCTGACCCCTTTCCTGGAAAGTGTTAGATGTTAGCAGGTTTTCTGTGATTTCTTTGACACAGGCTAGTTTACATCCTTCAGAAGAAGTAACTCTTTGGCTATAGATTCTCTCTGTGTCAGCTGCTCAGTCATGTCCGACTCTTTGCGACCCCCTGGACTGTAGCGTGCCAGGTTCCTCTGTCCACGGGATTCTCCAGGTAAGAATAGTGCAGTGGGTTGCCATTTCCTCCTCCAGGGGATCTTCCAGACCCAAGGATCAAACCCACATCTCCTTCATAGGCAGGTGGATTCTTTACTGCTGAGTCACCATGGTACTAGGCGACTTTTCCTGCTGCTCTTGTTCTTTATTTTGTATGACTGTGATTTTTCTCCCTTGAGAGAGGCATTGTTAGAAACATTGCTCTTTTGGTGTTAGGTCAATTTCCCTTTGCTGATCCCAAGGGCTTAATTTACAGTTTATAGGAATTGAATGAAAATTATTTGCCAGATAAGTAAAATACATAGAAAATGCGTGTGTTACTTCTTTTCATTAAAAACTGTAGATACCTTCCTCTACTCTCAGAATTTACCTTTATTCATCAAAGATCATTTACTGTAAACAACTGAATTATGGTCTGAGGTTTTATTTCTGATGCAAGAAACATGATCTGCCTTTGCCCAAGGCAAGCTGGAAGTTCCCTAAAGCAGCTGATAAGCAGACAATTGGCTGAGTAGCTCCAGTTCCTTGCTACAGCTGGGTGACCTGGAAGGCAGATTTCCTGTGGTTATGGTTGATCAGTGTTCCCAGCAAGATTGAATCTACTTGTCCAAAATGGGAAGAGGCTTAATAACATGGTTGACTGTCTTTTTTTCCAGTTCTCTCTCTTCCATATGTGCTCCTGGGGATACCCAGGAATAGAAAAACCTTTGTCTTGGAAAGATTCTTGGAAAACACACCTAAGACGCACTGGAGAAGAGAATGGCAAACCACATCGGTATTCTTGCCTTGAGAACCCGATAAACAGTATGAAAAGGCAAAAGATAGGACACTGAAAGAGGAGCTCCCCAATAGAGTAGGTGCCCAATATGCTACTGGAGATGAGTGGAGAAATAACTCCAGAAAGAATGAAGATGGAGCCAAAGCAAAACAACACCCAGTTGAGAATGTAACTGGTGATGGAAGCAATGTCCAATGCTGTAAAGAGCAATATTGCATAGGAACCTAGAATGTTAGGTCCATGAATCAAGGCAAATTGGAAGTGCTCAAACAGGAGATCAGAGAAGGCAATGGCAACCCACTCCAGTACTCTTGCCTGGAAAATCCCATGGATGGAGGAGCCTGGTAGGCTGCTGTCTATGGGGTCACACAGAGTCAGCCATGACTGAAGTGACTTAGCAGCAGCAGCAAACAGGAGATGACAAGAGTAAATGTCAACATTGTAGGAATCAGCGAGCTAAAATGGACTGGAATGGGTGAATTTAACTCAGATGACCATTATATCTACTACTGTGGGCAAGAATCCTTTAGAAGAAATGGAGTAGCCATCATAGTCAACAAAAGAGTCCAAAATGCAGTACATGGATACAATCTCAAAAACGACAGAATGATCTCTTCATTTCCAAGGCAAACCATTCAATATCACGGTAATCCAAGTCTATGCCCCAACCAGTAATGCTAAAGAAGCTGAAGCTGAAGACTTACAAGACCTTCTAGAACTAACACCCGAAAAAGATGTCCTTGTCATTATAGGGACTGGAATGCAAAAGTGAGAAGTCAAGAAATACCTGGAGTAACAGGCAAATTTAGCCTTGGAGAACAGAATGAAGTAGGATAAAGGCTATTAGAGTTTTGCCAAGAGAACACACTGGTCATAGCAAACACCTTCTTCCAACAACACAAGAGAAGACTCTACATATGGACATCACCAGATGGTCAACACCAAAATCAGATTGATTATATTCTTTGCAGCCAAAGGTGGAGACACTCTATACAGTCAGCAAAAACAAGACTGGGAGCTCACTGCAGCTCAGATCATGAACTCCTTATTGCCAAATTCAGACTTAAATTGAAGAAATTAGGGAAATTAGGATGGTCACTAGACCATCCAAGTATGACCTAAACCAAATCCCTTATGATTATACAGTGGAAGTGAGAAATAGATTCAAGGGACTAGATCTGATAGAGTGCCTGAAGAACTATGGATGGAAGTTCGTGACATTGTACAGGAGACAGGGATCAAGACCATCTCCAAGAAAAAGAAATGCAAAAAAGAAAAAGGGCTGTCTGAGGAGGCCTTACAAATAGCTGTGAAAAGAAGTGAAAAGCAAAGGAGAAAAAGAATGATATACCCATTTGAATGCAGAGTTCCAAAGAATAGAAGGGAGAGATAAGAAAGCCTTCCTCAGTGATCTGTGCAAAGAAATAGAGGAAAACAACAGAATGGGAAAGACTAGAGATCTCTTCAAGAAAATTAGAAATACCAAGGGAATATTTCATGCAAAGATGGGCTCGATAAAGGACAGAAATGGTATGGACCTAACAGAAGCAGAAGATATTAAGAAGAGGTGACAAAAATACACACAAGAACTGTACAAGAAAGATCTTCATGATCAAGATAATCACGATAGTATGATCACTCACCTAGCCAGACATCTTGGAATGAGAAGTCAAGTGGGCCTTAGGAAGCATCACTAGGAACAAAGCTACTGGAGGTGATGGAATTCCAGTTGAGCTCTTTCAAATTGTAAAAGTGATGTTGTGAAAGTGCCGCATGTAATATGCCAGCAAATTTAGAAAACTCAGCAGTGGCCACAGAACTAGAAAATGTCAGTTTTCATTCCAATCCCAAAGAAAGGCAATGCCAAAGAATGCTCAAACTACCACACAACTGCACTCATCTCACATGCTAGTAAAGCTCAAAATTCTCCAAGCCAGGCTTCAGCAATATGTGAACCATGAACTTCCGGATGTCCAAGCTGGTTTTAGAAAAGGCAGAGGAACCAGAGATCAAATTGCCAACATCTGCTGGATCATCGAAAAAGCAAGAGAGCTCCGGAAAAACATCTATTTCTGCTTTATTGACTACGCCAAAGCCTTTGTGTGGATTGCAAAAAACTGTGGAAAATTCGTAAAGAGACGGAAATACCAGACCACCTGACCTACCTCTTGAGAAATCTGTATGCAGGTCAGGAAGCAACAGTTAGAACTGGACATGGAACAACAGACTGGTTCCAAATAGGAAAAGGAGTATGTCAAGGCTGTATACTGTCACCCTGCTTATTTAACTTCTATGCAGAGTACATCATGAGAAACGCTGGGCTGGATGAAGCACAAGCTGGAATCAAGATTGCTAGGAGAAATATCAATAACCTCAGATAAACAGATGACACCACCCTTATAGCAGAAAGTGAAGAGGAACTGAAGAGCTTCTTGATGAAAGTGAAAGAGGAGAGTGAAAAATTTGGCTTAAAGCTCAACATTCAGAAAATGAAGATCATGGCATCTGGTCCCATCACTTCACAGCAAATAGATGGGGAAACAATGGAAACAGTGAGAGACTTTACTTTTGGGGGCTCCAAAATCCCTGCAGATGGTGACTGCCTCCATGAAATTAAAAGACACTTACTCCTTGGAAGAAAAGTTATGACCAACCTAGACAGCATATTAAAAAGCAGAGACATTGCTTTGCCAACAAAGGTCCATCTAGTCAAACCTATGGTATTTCCAGTAGTCATGCATGGATGTGAGAGTTGGACTATAAGAAAGCTGAGCACTGAAGAATTGATGCTTTTGGACTGTGGTGTTGGAGAAGACTCTTGAGAGTCCCTTGGACTGCAAGGAGTTCCAAGCAGTCCTTCCTAAAAGAAATCAGTCCTGAATAGTCATTGGAATATTCTGATGCTGACTAATGCTGAAACTCCAATACTTTGGCCACCTGATGCGAAGGGCTGACTCATTTGAAAAGACCCTGATGCTGGGAAAGATTGAAGGCAGGAGGAGAAAGGGATGACAGAGGATGAGATGGTTGGATGGCATCACTGACTCAATGGACATGAGTTTGGGTGAGTTCCAGGAGTTGGTGATGGATAGGGAAGCCTGGTGTGCTGCAGTCCATGGAGTCTCAAAGAGTCAGACATGACTGAGCGACTAAACGGAACTATTTTGGTAGTGTTTAATCCTTGCACCATGATACCATCAATACTGATAGTTTCACATTATGGAAAACTTTCACTTAATCCACATAAATCTGCAGGATGAGAACTATGATTTTCTCATATTTTACAGATGAGGGGATTGAGGCTCCAAAATATTAAGTGACTCACCAAAGATCAGAGGCTGTAACACTGTGTATATGCATTTTTTACCTGCTCCTTAAAGAAGTTAAATCACCTAACAGGACAAGTAATTTGTAAAATGGAGAACTGCCATTCAAACTTTGGGCTGGGTTTTTAAACTTCAGTTGAGCCCACTTCCTGACTATTCAGTATAATTTGCAGACAGATCTCTTTTCTAGATTTTTCAACCAGGTTTCAGAATCAGTTTCTTATAGCCACTTTAAAAATGTTTTCACTTTAAACTACAAGGCTCGACTCAATCAGGGGCTGATAATAGACAAGCAGGAGGTGTAAGTAAGAATACTTTGCTTAAATTGGTGTTTTCCAGGATGAAGAATGGAAGAGGGATTAGTTCATTGAATAAAGTGTACCCGATTGTGATGCTGGTGGTTTAGTTGCTCAGTCGTGTCCGACCCTCGAGACCCCATGGACTGTAGCCCAGAGGCTCCTCTGTCCATGGGAATCTGCAGTCTTGTAGGTGAGTTTTATGTTACATCCAGTGTTATAAGGAAATCTTCAACTGGAAATATCCACCAGGTCATACATATGGCTTTCTCTTTTTCTGTGTTCTCTTTCACTGACGGCTTCAATTCACTTAAAATAAGCCTGGGAAAGGTTAGTTGTTGTTGATGTTGTTATTTTTTAATACTAAAAAAACTCCTATCAATCATAGTGTTAACCTTAGAGGTTAAAACGGAGTATTTTGAAATGATTTTTTTTTTTCCCCTAACCAGGCAAAGGCCACTGGAGCCAGTAAGGCTCAGATTTACAAACAGTATAAATAAAATCCAACATTATCTCAATATCAAGTGTCCATAAATCCTTCCTAGAGTCATACTAGCACATTTCCTTTACTCTTCCAATTTTTTTCCCGTTTCCTCTTAAAACAGTGTCTATAATTTGCCCAGGTACTGACATAGGATTTTCTTTGTATGAAGAAAAAAATCAACATGTATGTTTTCTCTATGTCTATGAGTTATTTCCTTATGCTTTCCCCCTTCTGACATCTATAAGGACTCTTTAGATTGGAATCTCACCATCCTTCCTCCTCTGATGGATCACAGAAAAAACTAGAGAATTCACGAAAAACATCTGCTTCGTCGATTACACTAAAACCTTTGACTGTGTAGATCACAACAATCTGTGGAAAATTCTTTAAGAGTTGGGAATGCCAGCACAAGATTACCTGCCTCCGGTGAAGCCTTATGCAGGTCGGGAAGCAACAGTGAGAACTGGACGTGGAACAACAGACTGGGTCCAAATTGGGAAAGGGGTACGTCAAGGCTGTATATTGTCACCCTGCTTATTTAACTTACATGCAGAGTACCTCATGCGAAATGCCAGGCTGGATGACTCACAGGCCAGAATCAAGATTGCTGAGAAAAATATCAATAACTTAGATACGCAGATGACACCACCCTTATAGCAGAAAGTGAAGAGGAACTGAAGAGCCTCTTGATGAAAGTGAAAGAGGAGAGTGAAAAGTTGGCTTAAAACTCAACATTCAAAAGACTAAAATCAGGGCATCCAGTCCCACAACTTCATGGCAAATAGATGGGGGAACAATGGAGACAGTGAGAGACTTTATTTTCTTGGGCTCCAAAATCACTGAAGATGGTGACTGCAGCCATGAAATCAAAAGACGCTCCTTGAAAGAAAAGCTGTGACAAACCTAGCCAGTGTATTAAAAAGCTATATTACTTTGCCTACAAATGTCCATATAGTTAAAGTTATGGTTTTTCCAGTAGTCATGCATGGATATGAGGAATGCTGAGTGCCAAAAATGTGGTGCTAGAATGTGGTGCTTTTGAACTGTGGTGCTAGAGAAGACTCCTGAGACCCTTGGACAGCAAGGAGATCCAACCAGTCCATCCTAAAGGAGATCAGTCCTGAATATTCATTGGAATGGCTGAAGCTGAAGTTCCAAGACTTTGGCCCTGTGATGCAAAGAGCCAACTCATTGGAAAAGACTGAAGATGGGAAAGATTGAGGGCAGGAGGAGAAGAGGATGACAGAGGATGAGATGGCTGGATGGCATCACTGACTCAATGGACATGAGTTTGAGCAAACTCCAGGAGATCATGAAGGACTGGGAAGCCTGGTGTGCTGTGGTCCATGGGGTCAGAAAGAGTCAGACACGACTGAACAACAACATCCTTCCTCCACTGTGATCTCATGCATTACCTCAGACTCACCTGGGGAAGTGGCTAGAGAAAGAACCTGCTCTAGACGTTCAGTGCTTTTTTCAAGTGTTTATTTTTTTTTTTCCATTTGTAAAATCTTTATTGAATTTGTTACACTATTGCTTCTTATTTGGGTGGGGGGTGGGTTTGGCCTCGAGGCATGTGGGATTTTAACTCCCTGACCAGGGATCAAACCTGCATCCTTTGTATTGGGAAGGTGATCTCTAAACCACTGGACCACCAGGGAATTCCTCAGACTTTCAACATTAATGTCAGTTTCCAAAGCTTTATTCAGATGCTGCCTTAGAAGTTAATATGATGTTCCTCACTGTTATATTTAAAATGGATAACCAACAAGGACCTTCTATACAGCACAGGGAACCCTGCTCAGTGTTACGTGGCAGCCTGGATGGGAGGGGAGTGTGGGGGGAGAGTGGGTACATGTGTGTGTGTGGCTGGGTCTCTCCATCATCCACCTGAAACTGTCACAACACTGTTAACCAGCTATTCCCCCAAACCACATAAAACGTTCAAAATAAACAAAATGCTCATTAAAAAGTTAATGTGATGTACTAAAACTCTAGAAATCTCACTTAGGTTATTTAACCCTTTACAGTGTTAAAAACTCTCATCTCTAGGAGTCCAGAGGTATCTACCCAGGGATCAAATCCAGGTTTCTGCATCTCCCGCATTGCAGGTGGATTCTTTACTGCTGAGCCACTGGGGAAGCTCATAAAACCAAGTATTTGCTTATAAAAATTAGTTGCGTCCATGGAGGAAAAATTCACATTTTATAAACTTGATGTAAAATGTTACTAGTTATTTCTTATTTGAGAGAAGCAGACCAAACCAAAAAGGTCTCAGTCTCATAATACCCTCTCACATAACAAATTATCAGATAGAACTATTAGTAAATAGATAAATGCACCACTCAAAATGTTATATACTTCATAATACAAAGGTCAGTGGTGAGTAGGTGAGTAACTGAGGTGAGCAGACCAGTAAGACTGCCCAAAACAAAAACAGAGAAAAATTTCTCCAGCCCTGCCAGTGGAATGGCACTAGTCTTAATATAGCACAAAGTCCTCCAAATCCTAAAAGATAATCCAAAATAAACAGAAAATAGTATCAGTGAGTCATTTTCATGAATTGGCTCTCTGGATTGTATGCTTTCCAGAAATGTCACGATCTCATTTATACTTTCACTCACCCATCACAGGATGAACAGGGTTTCCAACAAGCCTTTGCTTTAGAGATCCTGAATTTTAAAAATGAAGCCATCCGGGAGTTTAATGTACATGTATTTTTTACTAATAATACCCTAAAATGGACAGCGTCCAAATTCTGATGATTATAGAAGTGTATCTCAAATAATCATCTTATAACCTTTATATCCAGTTTGGCTCAATTCTAAGGGGAATAGTTCAGTTGACCTTAAGCAGATTAGATAGTATGTATCTATTCGCCCATCTTTCAATAATTTAGGAAAATGCTGAGAGAAGCTTATTTCTGTAAAGGTAGTAACCGAATTGTTGTGACCTCTGTCCTTCCCCTGTCACTCCAGGGAACAATCTTCATTATCCCAAATTCTTCATCACCTTTCTCTGGATCCAACACCACCATTAAAACTCCCATCTGAGCCTCCAAACTTTCGAGTGGCTGTTTTATCTATAGCTACATGGATGTCTATTTATCTGTAGTGCGGTTGGATTTCCAAAGCACTGACCTTCCTTCTGATTTGCAGTTCTCTATGCCCATCTATTGCATGCAACATCAGCTGTCCTCGCATCATTTTAAAGTCTATCCACAATGGGAACTCCCTCCTCTTTCTCTGGTTTTGTACGGCCTGAGTTTTTTTGGCCTTTCGTAAAGATCATTCTGTAAACCTCATAGAACGTCAGGTAATAGTCAAGTGCATAGATAAGCAATCAGATTTAGCAATCAGTACAACACAGTGATCAGAAAATGAGAGGGGCGTGTTTGAGTGCAGGTCTGGTTCTGCATCTTCCTAGCTGTGTGACCTGAAGCCTGCTATTTCTTCTCTATAATTTAGCTTCTCCATGGCTAAAGCAAGGTTAACTGTAGTGACCATTCTCAACGGTGAAAAAGAGAAAACCCGTGCAAAGAATTTAGCATAGTTCCAGCCCATAATATATCCTTATTGTTTTTAGTAATTATGTAGTATTTAGAAGTCATAGAAATACTGTCCTTGTTCAGTCGCTCAGTCATGTCTGACTCTTTGAGACCCCACGGACAGCAGCATGCCAGGCTTCCCTATCCTTCACTATCTCCCAGAGTTTGCTCAAACTCATGTCCATTGAGAAATACTGGGAAATGGTACTTTATCTTCATCAGCAACTTCAACTTAAAATCTATTAAGCATCTCTATGTACCAATCATGTGTAATGTATAAAGAAAATATGTAGATCTGACCCATGTGTTTGCAATAGTAGACTTTTCCTGCAACCAAAGATAAATAATCCAAGGTTTCTTTTCTGTGTCACATGTACCTAAAGCTGCTAAAAGTCAGAGCAATTTTGTTTTTGAATATTCAGTTGATTCACTAACAAGAAATTCATGAGCTGACCTTCTCAGGGATTGTGGAAATTCAACAAGCACAACTGGGAAAAGAATAAGTTTGACATTTACAAAGTGTTTAACTTGCTAATTTTCAGCAATATTTTTGAAGAACATTGTATCTACAGCATCACTTTCAGTAACCAAATCCAACCTAGAGAGGTGTTTAGGTTTTTTAAATGAGAGGCAAACCACTGCCAACTTGTAATGTTTGAGTTGGAAAAGGTTTGTTACTATTTGTTCTACTTTGGGTGAAACAGAAAGAATATCCTGCTAGGGAGCCTTGAAGTCCATTATTAGGGATACAATTAGTAATGCAGCATAAATACTATTGATATTTAAATGGCTATTTTAAAGTATAATCAATAGTCATTAATAGTAGTGCTGATTCAGGCTTTTCTTTGCATCAGTAGTATATATCCTTGTTAATACTTCCCCAATACAAACATATTCTCCAAAAAGTATCTAGATATGCTATGGCCTAAAAGAAAAAAATTTTGAAAAGTAATGATAACATTTCTGCCAGTTAAATCAGAGTTGCTTTAATGTTTTAGGTGGTAAACAATGGGAGTTGGCACTGTTAAACTAGAACTAGTCTGCATTAAGACAAGAACTGACTCATTTGAAAAGACCCTGATGCTGGGAAAGACTGAAGGTGGGAGGAGAAGGGGACAACAGAGGACCAGATGGTTGGATGGCATCACTGACTCAATGGACATGAGTTTGAGTAAGCTCCAGGAGTTGGTGATGGACAGGGAGGCCTGGCGTGCTGCAGTCTATGGGGTCGGACACGACTGAGCAGCTAAACTGAACTGAGTCTGCATTAAACAATGGAAAAAGCTTTTCTGTTCTCTAGAATCACCTTGGGATTTCTGTTATTCATGGAGACATTTATGCACATAAGCATTTTTAAAAAACTGTGAAGTGATATTAACTTATACATGGCCACTGCTTTCTTCATCTCTCCATCCACCCAACTAAGCACCCATTCATTTATTCCTTTTGGCTGTTCCGAGTCTCCCTTGTGCCACGTGGACCAGCTGTGCAGTGTGGGTTCGGTAGCTGTGGTGTGCCGGCTTAGTCACCTCACAGCACACGGGATCGTGTTCCCGGACTAGGGATTGAATCTGCATCCCCGGCATTGGAAGGCAGACTCTCAGCCACTGGACCACCAGGGAAGTCCCTGTTCCTCCTTTAAAAGGCGCCATGCTTTTATAACTTGTTACCTGGGTCCACATCCATCTTTATGTAATGGGATCTTGGCTATGCCATTGTGTGTCAGTTTCTTAGCCAAGTTTACTTAAGGTATTTACCGAATTATAATTCCCAACTATTGGCTGCCCATTTCTCAACACTGTTGACATCAGGTTATTAACATTTCTGGAAAGTGTCTCTATTTGTCAAGTTAATGATATGAAAACAGAATAATGACTGTCGTCTTTAAGGTAGAAAAAATATAAGTCTTTTCCCCTTGGTCACATATGAATTTCCGATCACCCCAATGTCCTTTCCCAGATATAACCAGTGCCTCCTGCTAATTGAGGAGGCCCTGAGTGGTGACCATGAGGTCACAGCCTGGTTGCTTCCTGTTTGTAAATACACAGAATGGTCTCTAATTGGACTCAAGGGGAGATATTGCCCAGGGAGTGTATTTGGAACCCATGGAGGTGCTTTGGCAATTCAAGGCTATGCAGAGAGAGAGGCTGGCATGGTTGTGTGTGTGGTAAGTCTCTCTCTTTCCCTCCAAAGCTTTATGAAATAAATGAAACTCCAATAAAAAATACAGATGGCAGGGTGATTTCAATTACACGACTCAGGTATAAACGAGATGAATTACGCTGGGGCACCTGTTTCATTATGCCTAAGACAAAAACTACTGAGCACTATTCAAGTGTACTTGCTTTCATTGTCATGGAGTGAACATGATCAGTTTGGTACCGGCCTTTGTATAAAACTTTCCGCTCGTCATGCTGCTTGATCATTTTGGTATATCACATTTCAAGGGACATTCAGCTACCATGCTGGAACACTGACAACGGTCCCTAAGCAAAGACCAGAAAATATTCTCCAAACTACTTTTTTCACTCTGCTAATTAAAGAGAATTATAATTATCTTCTGCTACCATGCGTACAACCAACCAAAGTTGAGAGCATTAAACTTCTCCTGTAATTATATGGACTTCAAAGACCAACGCCTCTCTGGTAATAAGTGGTTTTGTGACTCCAAGATGCATGCTCGAAAGGAATGAAAACGTTTCATTACATATTATACTTTTAACTTCTGGATAAAAAAAAAGAATGTTGCTGTAAATGGCCATCACATTTCATTATGTAGATGCAATAAGGAATCCTTTAACAGTTCTGCCTGCCCACCACCTATAAAGCATATAGCTTTATCACATATCACAGATGATGCGGAGCAGCACTAAAAACCACACAAATATTAAAAGTCTCCCTAGAACTCATTAAACCTCAATATATACATGCTTCTCCAGATACCTAAGACTGTTGAATTTTATAATTTGTCTGATGTATTTTGATTTCCCCAAAGCATTAGTAGCAAAATTACAAATTAAGTCTCATTTATTTGGATCTTACTAATTAAGAAGTTATGAAAATTCAGAAAGGTGAGGTTAATCTTTACTGTTGTACTCTATGTGGAGGGAATGTTTTCATTTTTTGTATATTTATTTATTATTTATTTAGTTTGGGGCTGTGTTGGGTCTCAGTTGTGGCACATAGGCTTGGTTGCTCTGTGGCATGTGGGATCTTAGTCCCCCTGTCAGGGCTGGAACCCACATCCTCTGCACTGGAAGGCAAAATCTTAACCGCTAGAACACCAGGGAGTTCCAGGGGAACATTCTTCAATGGAAGTTAGGACACAGATGGCAGGGAGATATTTAATCTCTACCAATAAGTCTTCTTAGCTTTTAAAGTCTGTGTTAATAATACCTATTGACATACCAGAAAGAATATTGTATTAAAATTATCAAAGTATGCATTTACTGTTTGAGCCACCCGGGAAGCTCATCCCTGGGTGGGGAAGATCCCTTGGAGGAGGGCATGGCAACCCACTCCAGTGTTATTGCCTGGAGAATCCCCATGGACAGAGAGGAGCCTGGTGGGTCGCAGACTTGAACATAACTGAGCAGTTAAGCACAGCAAAATATGCCTAGCAGATAACACTTTTAGCTATTACTCTATTTAATATAGTAAAGTTAGAAATGACTGCATGTTTTTTAAATAACAGTATAAAAACACACATAATTTAAAACATACCTGTGTCAGCAATTCAAGCAGGAATTTTATTCCAGCTGTTAAATTAACTAGAAATATACTTTCTGTGCTTCTGCCTAATCTGTTTATCCAGGAAAATGTAAGGATTAGGAGCAAGGGTTCCAGACAAAATCAGATGGCATGGGTTCAAATTCAAGCTCCAACACTAGCTAGCAGTCAAACATTAAGAATATTACTTTGTCGGGACCTATCCTTCCAATCTGTTGAGATTATAATACTACCTACTTACAGATGGTGTTACGAGGCTCTTTCATCACAATATATGAACAGCCTCAGAACAATGCCTGAAACATAGTAAATAAAGTGTTGCTACCGTTAATAACCACTAGCAGTAAGTATTAGGTTGGCCAAAGAGTTCATTCTAGGTTTCTTTAACATCATGGGAAAAAGAGAAAATGAGAGATAAGAGAAAAGGAAGAAAGAAGGAAGCGCCCTCACTCTGGATCATGATATTAGCAAAACCTCAGAGGAACATACGCACACGTGCTGGCCCCAGAATTGACCTATTTTGCTGGAATCAGTCTCCATTTTCCATTTTATTTTGTTTTTAAAGAATATGTCCAGGTTTCCATAAGGTGTGTCACATGTGTGAGGATGGCAAGTTGCAAGGATTGGCTGAATTCTATTTTTAAGGTAGTGTGGTGATTAAATCAAAGCCGTGGTGCACGACGCATACTACTTGGGCCGTCGTACACGGATGGATGTAACTCTGATCAGCCGTCAGATGATACACCTAATTTAAGGGGAGTGTGTGTGTCTGTCTGTGTGTGTGCTGCCTCATCTACATTCACTGGAACCCTCCAAGGCAACAAAAGAACTGCATCTGAGAGGCGTCCAGCAGGGGTGAGAGAGCAACATTTGGAGCAAATATGTGGATCGAACCTGCAACCTAATGCTCCATGTATGTTCTCCTAGTTCCCTGAGACAGTAATCTGACTTGCTGTAATTTGTATCTGTTATTCAACTACATCAGTAAATATACGATTTAACAATAGCTAATCTTCAAAATAGGAAGTTGAATCTGTAATAATACCCCTGACTTATTATTCATCTTCCCAACAGAGTTTAGACCACATAGCAAGCGTGTAGTAAACAAGGTATCAGTGAAGTGATGAAAGCCAATGTTTAATGCATGAGTACTCACAGCTCCTATGAATGGCAGCAGAGAGGCAGACGTCCAGAAACCCTGAATGGAAAAAGCCTGAACACACCTGTGACTGGCTGTTCTGCTCATTTTACATAGAGATGTGCAGGGGTAGAAGCTTAAATCCTAAAGCCTCCAGATAAAAATGTGAGTAGGCCTTTCTTTAGTCTTAATACATATAAATAAATTTCCAAGGGACTAGAATATTCTTATATTCTCTACCAACAGTTTAAACCAGAAAATACTTAAAAGTAAAATTAATAAGGCAGTATATTGAAAAAAAAAGAAAGAAAAATTAATGAATGGAGATTGTCCTTCTTCCTTTATTCAAATGTTTTCTTTCTATGGCCTTTTATGTATATGTATAAATATATCTCTTTATATATATTTCAATTATTTACTTTCTATGTGGATAAATGACCCTAAGATACTACAGCATACATAAGTCTACATACCATCTAGTGGATAACTAAATCATATTAATATTATGCATCTAATACATGGCTTTTTCTTATCCTTCATCCAAGTATAGGAAACACATGGGCAATTATGCTGAATCTTTCTTGAAACTTCTGAGGCATTCAGCTGTATAAGAAAGAAGAAAAACTGGGATACCCACCAGTGTTTCTTATAACACCAGGATGTTCATAATCTATCTAATTTTCATCATAGAAAAACAAGTAGGTGAACAAAACCCCTCAGCCTTACCCCTTCCAGGTTATTTTTATTTTTCTTCTTATTTTTCTATTTTTCTTCTCAGTGTCTAGTCACTAAGGATTAATATTTTGAAGTGTGAATAAATGGTTTAAAACGCTGCTGTCCAAGAATGAATGCATCTGTGCCTGTAAGTGTGCCCTTAAACTAGGCTTATTTAAGTTTCTTTGGGCTTCTTTCCTCATTAAGCTTTTTTTTTAATGGATCTTAAATTCTATGACAGATTTTTGGTCATTTTTATTCAAAAGTACTGATTTTAAAAATTAATAAAACTGTCACAGATAAAACAAAGTGTCCACAAAACATTCTCCTTTCTCTCTAAAGGTTTTACCATACATTGGCATCATTAACTAGTCTTTTAAAGTTAAATGGCCAATTGAGATAAACAGTTCTGAGCCACGGCCTCCATCCCTAGTAGACTGGGGTGGCAGCTGTTGGCGATGATCATCATCTATAGGTTTAACTAAGTTTCTCATGATACAAATAGCACCACAGAGAAAACAGGCAAAGGCAATGCTCCATTCTGATTGTAGAGATTAGAAAAATTATATGCATCCTTTATCTGATCTCTGCAAACCTCCATATCTGAGAGAATTTAATGGGCAAAAAAAACCAGTCACTTGGCCAAGAAGTCAAATTACGGTTTCCTTAGCATTAAATAATAATCAACTGCATAAAATCTGATGCCTGGAGAAGCTCCTCGGCTGGATGTGAGATTCATTACAGCACAGATATTCTGTAAACTTCACAGAACCGTAATAGAGCTATGTAGATATCAATTAGGTCTTAATTACATTTTTCAGTAGGTTCTTTTTCCAATAATTTTTATTCTTGGAGGAAATAGAGTATAAAAATTGATTTTAAAAAAAGTGGCATGGAAGTCAAGAAGAGTTTGGACAGCTAGAAAGGAGAAGAATTCTCAGTACCAAGGATTCTCAGCCTTCTCGGAAAATACATGGCATGGTTGTCAAGGAGCGTCAGTGACACACCCACGCCGCTGGGAGGGGGTTAGGCAGCTGATTTCGGTGCTGTGGGCTGCTGCTAGAACATCCCGGTTTCTTACCACTCCAGATTACCTCTGTGCTGTTATCATCAACTCTCTAAAGAATGAACAACAGCTCTTTATTTAATGCTGTCCCACTGGGGTAATGAAGAGCTTAGCTCCAACCCATGGATCATGCCAGATAATGGTTTTCTTGGATATCAAGCTACATTTTGCATAATTGGGTAACAAGCTACTTCAAGGCATTAAATCAACTCGTTCTCTGTTTTCCTTGGAGCCTGAGTCACCATTTGCCCTATTGACTCATCCTCCGCCAAGGGTTCTGCTTTAAGAAATGGCTGGTGTCCAGAAGAATGTATTTCCTGGAAAAGGATGGTATGGGGGTGGTGTGCAAAGGCTTGGGGCAGATCACATGACTCTGGTTTAATCATTCTTGACTTCAGAGCAAAACGCTGGGATTTTATTTTTTTTTTCCCAAAGCAGATTTTTAAAGGATTAGGTTGAATTTTGGATTTTAACCTTTGGGCCCTGAGTAAATAAGATCACTGTCTTGCAGTTACCCAGGGCTTACCATGAATCAACAAGGCTTCCTCAAGAAGCCAGCGCTTAGAGGTTTGTAAGGCTGTTATGTCACCCCTGGGAACATCTGACATAAGCAAATAGATGGTCATGCAAACCATGGAACTGGGGAAGAAAACCCAGCTAATAAGGACTGTTTTTTGTGTTTGTGGTAGGGCATTTTAGCGCCTGATTTTAGAACAGGTTGTTGGGGAGTTGTATTGACTGCAGTAGCTTTTCCATCCAAGTGATGTGGAATTAATACAATGTTATGCAACCTTGTCCGCACATCAGCACACCTGGAAAACCTAAGGCCTGAGTCCCACCCCCCAGAGATGCTGACACAAGCGGTCCATATGCCATATCCAGTGGGCATATGGGTTTTTAAAACATCCCCCAGGTGATTCTCTGATGTAGCCAAAAAAAGAGAACTCAAACTAAAGGCAGGTGGGAGTAGATACAACATGGAAAGTAGAGAGAAGATAAGGTTGTAGCACTCCTAGATTTAAGGGAAAAAAACTGTAACAGCAAAAGCAGAACAATCCAGAAACAAGTCAGGTCCTCTGACAGCAAGCGGACCAGTCACTGTAGGACTGGTGTTATAGTCACACAATACCTTGTTACTCGGTGAAAAAATGGGCTCCAACAATACAAGTCAATATCAGCAAATTTGACAAATGCAACGCTGATTGGAAAAAAGCTACAGGAGAAAATATTTAATACAGTGTCATTTATGTACAATTCAAATATGCAAACTCCCTCTTTTAGGGCCATGCAGATTTATTTTCGAGGTATACAGAAAAAGGACAGGCTGATGAATGTGAAATTCAGGATAGCAGCCCCCTTTCAGAGAAGAGTGTTTTGGAGTTTCACAGCTCTTGGTAATGTTCCATTTACTCCTCTGAGTGGTAGGTGCAATTTTTTTTTAAAGATATTCATCTATAAGACTCGCTGTAATTCCTTGATGATCACTTTCATTTCACTTTAAGAGCCTTGTAACTTGCTGAAAGTACAAGTTAACTCAGCGCGAAGGTGTGTTAATACAGTTTGAAGGTGTGACGGTAAACAAGATGAAGAACGTCAAGATGTTATATACAGAGAGGAAACAAATTTAAAAGCAGTTCTCAGGAATTCTTAGAGCACTTTCCTCTTATATATATGATCAGGAGGGAGAGAGAGACATGAAGGGTGGGATAGGAGGGGAGAGAGAGGGGAGGAAAGACTGACTTTTCCCTCATTCAAGTTTAAAATGAACATATGTCAGCTCTAGAGTCGAGGAATATAGCTGCTGGGCTCTGTAGGTAAGAGTTAGAAAGTGAAGTGGAAGTCGCTCAGTCGTGTCCGACTCTTTGCGACTACAGTCCAGGGGATTCTCCAGGCCAGAACACTGGAGCGGGTAGCCTTTCCCTTCTCCAGGGGATCTTCCCTACCCAGCCTAACTGTAAAGCCATGGAGGACTTTCCATTGCATATGTAGCACTGATTGGAAAAAAGCTGCAGGAGAAAATAGTTAACATATAGCGTCAACAATGTAGTGACCTCTGTTGCCCAGCGGTGCCTTGGCAATCATTCTGTTACGACGGGCATCACCCAAGTAATTCTGACTCAGTTCTAGTACACAGAACAGGTTCTCTGTTACACAGGACGGCAACTCCCTTTCAACGTCTATCCCAAACTGCACAGAGACAGCGAGATCAATGCTTTCTGCAAAGTGATTATCTGGTGACCATAAGCGTCATCGGGACCTTTTTAGAAACTAAGGTTCCGGGGTCCGGGACAGCCGTACTGAGTCAGAATGCGCATGCATGCTGTGACCAGCGCCCACGTGTTTCCTCTACACTGTGAGGTCTGAGAAGCAAGCCTCTGTGTGCGGAATAGGGTGGCCACACAGACAGAGGAAGGATCATTGCTCTCCTTTGAATATTTCTCTGATGTTTTTTGCTTTGTTTTAGTATGCAATTGCAGTCTTGCTCACAGCTCTAGACAACTGACCAAAACACCATTCCAAACAAATATTTTTCTCAGGAGTTCTGAAAAATTGTTTTCCGTCTGATATTTAGCATTACCATCCGATAAGCCTGCTTTAGACCCTTGAAAGGGAAATAGTCGCTCAGTTATGTCCAATTCTTGTGACTCCATGGACTGTACCCCACCAGGCTCCTCTGTTCATGGGATTCTCCAGGCAACAATACTGGAGTGGGTTGCCATTCCCTTCTCCAGGGGATCTTCCTGACCCAGGGATCACACCTGTGTCTCCTGCATTGCAGACAGATTCTTTACCATCTGAGCCACCAGGGAAGCCCAATACTGAATAAAGGAAGAACTACTGGTCATTCATTTTTCTTCTGAGTCTTACTCATTTCCACCCAGATTTATGACCCTAGCAAAGCAAGGAAGACATATTATAGATTTAGAAGCAGTCCAGAGGAGTGAGTTTATCTTGTTCTGCTGATTAAAGCTACGGAGCATCTTGGCTTGATAACCCTAAGTTTGAGCTGTGCCAAGTATAAATATATTAGTGGTAGACGAAGAATGTGACAATGGTATTTCTGATATCCCTAGGGTAGAGAATCTTGTTGAGAAGCTTAAGATGATGGTAAGTCAATTCTTATTCAGTTTTTCAAGAAGAAATAATGATTTTGGATATTCGAAGTCAAAGTAGATATCATAATATATCTGATGGCATTATCTCTGATGAAACTTACCCTTTTACTGGTATATCTCCCCATGGTTTTAGCAATAAACATTATGTGTGTCTAACAAAGGCCCAGTAAGCCATTTGTCATTGTGCTTCCTCAGATAGTCAGTGAGAAATTTTAAAGTTGATTGAAGATAATCATAACAGCTACTTCACTTATATTTTTTTAAAAAAAAGATATCTGCATTTCTCTATGGTACCTAAGTTAATGAGATATATTTTTCCTTTCATTGATCCTGAAAATTATAGGGTAGAAGATTTTTCTCAGATAGCCTTGAATTCTTTAAGTATGTTCCTGTTCTTTTTGTGGCCTGTTTTGATTTTGTTCTGATGAACCCTTACTGCATCAGGCTTGAAGTGGTTTCTATGTATGGAATTTTGAAGCCTGGGTATTCTTCAGTGACTTTCTCTTTTCGAAGAGACCATCCAACGTGCTGCTCCATCACTTTTTGCATTCAAAGCAGCACTATCCCAAAGCCCCAGCATATTGTCTTACTCTTGCAAAATGGCTTGGCTCTTTCTTCCTAGTCATACAAAATAGAGGGTTTGTCCGTTGTTTGTTATTTATTTATTCTCAAGCACGGAAGCTGACTGAACGTCTACTGTGGACGCGGCTGTGTGTTGCCTGCAAAGGTGAACTTTGACACCTTTCCGATCTAATCTGATGCATCTTGGGCTGATGCTTCTCATGGAGGAGGATAGAGGGCATGTGTGACTTGAAGATTTTCACCTTGTGCTGCTGCTGCTGCTAAGTCACTTCAGCCATGTCCGACTCTGTGTGACTGCATAGACGGCAGCCCACCAGGCTCCCCCGTCCCTGGGATTCTCCGGGCAAGAACACTGGAGTGGGTTGCCATTGCCTTCTCCAATGCACGAAAGTGCAAAGTGAAAGTGAAGTCGCTCAGTCGTGTCTGACTCTTAGGGACCCCAGGGACTGCAGCCTACCAGGCTCCTCCATCCATGGGATTTTCCAGGCAAGAGGACTGGAGTGGGGTGCCGTTGCCTTCTCCAATGCACGAAAGTGCAAAGTGAAAGTGAAGTCGCTCAGTCGTGTCTGACTCTTAGGGACCCCAGGGACTGCAGCCCACCAGGCTCCTCCGTCCATGGGATTTTCCAGGCAAGAGTACTGGAGTGGGGGGCCGTTGCCTTCTCCAATGCACGAAAGTGCAAAGTGAAAGTGAAGTCGCTCAGTTGTGTCTGACTCTTAGGGACCCCAGGGACTGCAGCCTACCAGGCTCCTCCGTCCATGGGATTTTCCAGGCAAGAGGACTGGAGTGTGGTGCCGTTGCCTTCTCCAATGCACGAAAGTGCAAAGTGAAAGTGAAGTCGCTCAGTCGTGTCTGACTCTTAGGGACCCCAGGGACTGCAGCCCACCAGGCTCCTCCGTCCATGGGATTTTCCAGGCAAGAGGACTGGAGTGGGGGGCCGTCGCCTTCTCTGTCACCTTGCACTATGGGATTTTCCAGGCAAGAGGACTGGAGTGGGGTGCCGTTGCCTTCTCCAATGCACGAAAGTGCAAAGTGAAAGTGAAGTCGCTCAGTCGTGTCTGACTCTTAGGGACCCCAGGGACTGCAGCCCACCAGGCTCCTCCGTCCATGGGATTTTCCAGGCAAGAGCACTGGAGTGGGGGGCCGTCGCCTTCTCTGTCACCTTGCACTAGAGCCGTTTGAATCTCTGGCTGTTATTTTTCCACTGAGCAACATGGTGATGGGCTGGTGGGAGATGAGTGAGGGGCTGGGTGTGCTGGCAGTTCGCAAAGCCCTTGGTATCCCGGGTCTTAACATCTCCTAAAAAAAAGTGGGCTTTCTGCTCAAGCCTTATTTAAAAAAAAAAAAAGGTTTCTTCTGTAGATAAAACAAACGCCAAATGGAAACTACTCTGCTGAGTCCCTCCAAACAGGCCTGCAGCTGTTACCTCTTCCATAACTTTTTCCAGTGAAATTTTTAGGCTTCACCTGTTAGATGACGTATTGGGGTTTTTCTTCCCTGCCCCACCTCCGCCTCATTCCCTCCCCAACTTCCCCTTAAAAGGAGAGCAGCCTGAACTGTTAGAAAGCACAGCTCAGGGTGACATCCTCATTGTACAGGTTGTGGATGGAAAGCAAGACCCTGCCCGGGGAGCTGGCAAATTGAAGTTATAATATTTTCAGCTCCTGGTCCACTGGGCTTGATTCTCAGGCAGTCAAGGCAACTGGCAGAAAGGCAAGACCCTCCCACCCCTGCCCATTGGGTGTTTCTCTGTGTTGTTCTTTAAAAACGTTTATCAATTTCCCATGGGGCCAGAGAAGTAGGAATCAATAGGGGTGACCAGGAGATTGACTTTTCCCCCCTAAACCTGTTAAAATATTTGGATTTTATTATTCCATAAAACAGAGGTTACATGTAAGAAGTGTTTTGCATACAACAGTGTAGTAAAGATAATCTTGGTGAGTTATGCTATGATTTCCCATTGAAAAGTCACTATATGTAATTCAGTATGAAGTAATTATGACAAATAAGAATTTAGCAACCACAAACTGCTTTATAATCTGCACATATGCTATGGAATAGTCAAATAGATAATATTAAACCATATCTTCTTACCTGCCAATGTAATTCGCTAAGGGACTTATGATAATAAATTAATATTGACTTTCAGATTTAAAACAAAATCAAAAAGCCCTGTTTTTCAGAACTTAGCTAAAGCTTGCCCAGGAGCTGAGTAATAGCCACTAATTAGGTATAGATGTGGCTCCTCAAGTTAAAACCAGAGACCCACAAACTAATGGATCAGTTCTCGGCTATACAGGGCTGACTCTCTTCAACTGAAATGAACTTTGAGAGAGAAAGAAGGGAAAGGGAAAGATTTTCTGCAAACGCAAAGAATACTTTCTCACTGCCCTAGACTGATGGCTTTAGCCACCGGCATAATCCTCTCTGGGTATGCTGCCTTTTTTCCAAGATAATTAGTTCTATTGACCCACAGAATTTAATATTCCAGAATGATCTCCTAATAGATCCCCAGCTTCTGCTATCAAAGAAACACAAGATGGCATAAAAAGATGAAGAACCGGTAGATAATTCATTGAAAACTGGTGATAAAGTTAATTAAAACTCAATCCAATAGCGAGTACAAGTTACATAATAGTCCACATGCTCCGCATGCATATTTGAATATTTTCATGATCAATTCCAATTGGGTTTCTCAGGCTAACTCACTCGCTGGGGCTGAAACGGATTTTTTGTTAAACTCTGTGATACTTCCCAATTCTGCCAGCCCTGCTCTCTTTCCTGGATGAACGATGTCACTTGTTGCTTTACAGACAGAGCAGAAGCCCTAGGGTGGCAAACCTCTTGTCTCTCCTCCATCTGCTACATGAATCCGCACACAACGTGAATCGGCCCTGGGCCTCCCTCATCCCCTTCTCCACTTCTGACAAGCAGAAGAGCTGAATTCACTTTTCTCTGCCACCCTCAACTCTCACTTCTGTTGCTGCTTAGTCAGTAAGTTGTGTCCGAGTCTGTGTGACCCCGTGGACTGTAGCCCGCTAGGTTCCTCTGTCCATGGGATTTCCCAGGCAAGAAGACTAGAGTGGGTTGCAATTTTCTCCTCCAGGGGACCTTTCTGACCCCGGGCTCAAACCTATGTCTCTTACATCTCCTGCGTCTGGAGGGGATTCCTCACCCCTGAGCCACAAGGGAAGCCCCTCATCTTCTTAGGAACTTTATTTTACCGGTTTTCTCTTCTCTCGGTTGTGTGACCAGCCTTCCTCTGCCCACTGATTCACTTTCATTTGCTCTTATTCTCGTTTTTCTAGTATTAAAAGAAAAACCTTGAACTTAGCAACACCTCGCAGCTACCCACCCTGCTTCCTTTTGGCATTTGGAATCAGGCATCTTAACCAATATATCTCTCTATAAATACAAATACACATTGTAAACAAAAAAAAAATACAGTTTTGTTTTTTTTTACAAGAGGCATTTATGTTAAATATTTTGGGCCACTCTCTACTTCTTGAGAGCTCCCCAAGAGAGAAAAAACAATGATTTAAAGAAGAAAACTGCCTAGTTTGGCTCATGACTAAACAGAAAAGAACATAAAAAACCACCACCGAGAAAGACTAGCAGGGAGACACCCTTTCAAGGCCCAGAATGTTCAGAAAGGTGAGGCCAGCCGGTGGTTTATAACACACATATACCAGAAACACCAGGCTCTCGAAAGGCTGTCCGGATGGCAGCCGCTGCCTGAGTTTAGGGACCCACCTGTGCAGGTTTCTCTAGTCGAACAGACTATGGCAATGAGAGAAAGCTTTTGCTTCAAGAATGTTTCATGGGCTCAAAGATACACAGAAAACAGGGGTCCTGAATACAGTGGAATGGGTCTAAAAACACCACGTGCTCCAAGCATAAAAACAAGGGCTGTGTTCCTAGAGAAACAAAGACCCCTGCATCGGCCTCAGGAAGGTGGCTGAGAGGCAGAGTGGAGACAGGCAGCCTCAGTTAAAATGGCCAAAACTGCCAACCAGCTTTGTAGACTTGGGTGAATATCTGAACCAATCTACCCTGCTGTTTCCATATTCATAAAACAGGGTTGGTAAGAATAGTACTCTGTGGTGATTTCAATGGGATGGGACCAAAGGGTGCCCAGATCACGGATAAAACATGACTTCCCAGGGTGTCAGGGAGACTCAGAAGAGAGATTGCCACCTACATTCTTCCACTCAGTAAGTGTCTGAGAGATCCCTGTGGCTCATAGTTCTAGCTCTGGGGTTAAGGCCTAGTGATATAATAGTAAAAAACAAATTTGCACACACACACACACACACACACATATACACACACACACAGAGTCTGCTTTCAAAAAATATGCCAGCATATGAGCATTGCCAAGTAGTGAATGGACAAATACATTAGCACATAGCACGAGCTATTCCAGGAGCAGATCTGGTGCTCTGAAATGCATTCAAGGCAGCACCTTCGTACACAGCTCGTAATGCACAGAACACACAGGCTCCGTGCGGGCTGCAGAAGAACAGAGGCTTCCAGCAGTGGGCGATAAGATGAAATCGGAAAGCAACAGCTAACTCAGGACAGTGCGAGATTAACTGTGAAAAGAGTGCTCAGACCCTTTCAATGTAATAGGTGTTGATAGAAAGGAAAGTCCGCTTATGGGGGAAATTTTAAAGAGGAGGTTGTTTTTAAGAAACTGGGGACTGACCCAGTGGGCCACAGATGAGGGCAGGAAGGCCAATGACTGTGTACTGATTTATGAGGGCTCAGTTTCTGGTCATTGGGACAGGATGAGTGGTTTTTATTTATAATTACTTCCATTTCCTGCTTTTAAAACTGCAACTGTCACTACTGGCTTGACGAACCTAATATGAGCTATGGTGTTGGTATCAGTTAATGGGCACACTATTTGCCATGACAGAATCCCCGTAAGGGTCTGTCCCCACAAATTATCTGAAATTTATCCCTTGGACAGCAAAGAGATCAAACCAGTCAATCCTAAAAGAAGTCAACCCTGAATATTCATTGGAAAGACTGATGCTGAAGCTCCAGTACTTTGGCCACCTGATATGAAGAAACAACTCATTGGAAAAGACCCTGATGCTGAAGATTGAGGGCAGGAGAAGGGGTGACAGAGAAGATGATTGGATGGCATCTCTGACTCAATGGACATGACTTTGAACAAACTCTGGGAGATGGTGAAGGACGGAATCCTGGCATGCTGCAGTCCATGGGGTCGCAAAGAGTCGGATACAACTTAGCGACTGAAAAACAGCAACAATAATTTATCCAAACTACCGAGATGGCATGCCATGTGTACATAATAGCCTTAATTTGTTTAGGGAAATATTATTGGATTAAAGACCAGACATTTTTAATTTAATAGAGCTACATAGAAAGAGTCACAAATGACTCACCCAATTGCCTCTTCATGGCTCAGTGTTCATTTGACACCAATAGAAAAATAGTAAAAATATCAAATATAGAATTTAATCTAAGTGCTGTACGGATGAATACCAGAACCAGTTTTTTAATATAATATGGGGAGGCATCCACTGAAAGTTGATATAAATGCTTTGGAGAAAATCAGAGTAGAACAAGAGAAAGGAATTACGGTTTAAATGAAAGCAATTAAACAGCGCAGTGCCCAGTCGGGCATATGGGCTTAAGTATGCTACAGGTTCCTCTCCATCTGGGTTTTAATAAGCTTTGAGTTATTGCCAATAAAAAAACCAAGGAGGCCTCTTCCGGAATTCAAGAGCAGCTGCCCACATGGTGCAGACAGACAGCTCATAGACTGGGGTTGTTGATGCGGGCATGATTAAGGAGGAGGCCAGCGTCTCAGTGAGCCAAGGTTTCACAGGCGACATCGCCCGGACTGTAAACGCCGCTGAAACTATTTGCTCAACTATCAATTTAAGTAATTTTTAAAGAACTATGTGGAGTAGGAAACAGCAACCCCCTCCAGTTTGCTTGCCTGGAAAATCCCATGGACAGAGGAGCTACAGTGAGCTGGTGAGCTACAGTCTGTGGGGTTGCAAAGAGCCAGACATGACTGAGCACACGCATGCAAAGAACTATGAATCCTCAGTCATATTTTAGGTAGACATGTTTATATGTGTAAATTTTCATCTAAAGTCTTAGCAGTGGGATAGACTGTACTTTTAGTGCATTGTAAATGCCATTGTTTCAATTTCATCTATAGAATCTCACCTCCAAAGGTTTTTGGTCAGCATTGTTATCTACTCAAGAAACACATACACCAGTGTTTCACTGCCCAGAAATATGATAGGTCTTTTTCTCTTTCTAGTCATATTTCCATTCTTCCACAGGGGAATTTTATCTAAACTTCTCATTTTTTTTTCATTTTAGACATTCTGGAAGGTATGCACAGTGGAATCACATGGTGATATTAATTTGGATTTCCATAATGAATCAGTTCCATTATGTTTAAAACGTATTTGGTGATTTATTAATATTTTAATTTTTAATGTTATCTTGACATACTTTATATGTCACAGACATGGCACAATGATAAAACACTTTTTATATTGACTCTATTTTTGACATCCTACTTCAAGACCTTTACCATTTACACTTTATGTATGATGAACAGTTAACACCAACACAAATTGATAGTTCTGTCAAGCCATCTCCAATTTCTACTCTATCTCTCATTTCTGATATTTAAGAATAACTCCAGGGCGAATATTAGACACTGAATGAAGATACCGATTTCAAACATTATTTGTTAACGGAAGAAAATCTAAATCATGTTGTGGGTGACATGGAAAAGATACAAAACTTTAGAAAGTCCAACATTAAATAGCATGTTTTGTCATAATGTGCTTAGAAATCTATGAAGAACAGACATTATATTGGAATACATAGTATTACATGTAGTTTGGTCTTTTGAATTAAACAATGATTCAAATTCAGTAGGCATCCGTTTTGATTCTGGCCTTGCCACTAATGAACTGGTTTGAAGTTCAGGTTTGTTCATCTGTAGAATGAAATGCGGAGGGTGCTGAAATTTCTGATTGTCAGTGTCATCAGTTCTGCTCACCTATCATGAAGCCCAAGGTCACAGGTACTAAGTTTAGCCTGTGCTGAGGCTCCTTCTAATTAACATCCAATACTTTCATCAATTAAACCACACCTGGAATACTTTACTAATATGATGTATGTTCCATTGCATCTTACAAATACAGTATTTATCTGTGTGTGCTCAGCCGCTCTGTTGTGTCCAGCTCTTTGTGACCCCATGGACTGTAGCCCACCAGGCTCCTCTGTCCATGGGATCCTCCAGGCAAGAATACTGGAGTGGGTTGCCATTTCCTTCTCCAGGGGATCTTCCCAACCCAGGGATGGAACCTGCATCTCTTTAAGGTTCCTGCACTGGTGGAGGATTCTTTACCACTAGCGCTAAATCTCCTTCTAATCAACATCCAACACTATTATCAATTAAACCACACCCGGAATATTTTATTAACATGGTGTTTGTTCTATCACATTTTACCAATATAGTATTTATGGTAACGCCTCATATTTGCCAAGACAAATTTTTTTGGGGGGGAATCCATGTATAAAGTTTCTGGAATCAACAATATATATACTAAAATGGTTCTAAAGGAGACCAGTTGGACCAGAAATTACCACACAGAGAAAAATGTAAAAAACTAGCAAGGACTGCAAGAAAAGGTGAAGTAGAAGAGACGTGATCTGCAAATATTTGCTGAGTTAACATGTACTGGGTTGGCCAAAAATGTTGGTTCAACCCAATACAAGGAGCAGGAAGTGAGCTTCAAGGCAAAAGCTGTTGGGACCTTCAAAGCCTGTAGTATAAGCACAAACTAAACATGTTCTATGTAAGGCTTAGAATATATACAATGCAGTATATTTAGGAGCAAAACTGGAAAAGCCTCAGAGTCAGTCTTCTGGGCCCAATTCTCTGCTGGTTTATCCACACAGCCTGTAATAAGTCTATTATCACAGTAGTGATGCAGCTCAGCCTTTGGTATAAACCCAGGATCCAATGAGTCCAACACAAACAGTACAGGGTTATTACAGAGATGAAGTAAAATAATAACCGTGGACAGTAGAAAAATAGGGCATAGACGGAACAAGAAGAGGGCTCTATCAGTTCAGTTCAGTCGCTCAGTTGTGTCCGACTCTTTGTGACCCCATGAATCGCAGCACGCCAGGCCTCCCTGTCCATCACCAACTCCCGGAGTTCACCCAGACTCACGTCCATTGAGTCAGTGATGCCATCCAGCCATCTCATCCTCTGGCGTCCCCTTCTCCTCCTGCCCCCAATCCCTCCCAGCATCAGAGTCTTTTCCAATGAGTCAACTCTTCGCATGAGGTGGCCAAAGTACTGGAGTTTCAGCTTTAGCATCATTCCTTCCAAAGAAATCCCAGGGCTGATCTCCTTCAGAATGGACTGGTTGGATCTCCTTGCAGTCCAAGGGACTCTCAAGAGTCTTCTCCAACACCACAGTTCAAAAGCATCAATTCTTCGGCGCTCAGCCTTCTTCACAGTCCAACTCTCACATCCATACATGACCACTGGAAAAACCACAGCCTTGACTAGACTCTATAAAAATAACCAATTTAAAAATATAAAGATAAAAACTGTAGTCATTAAACACAAGATTCATTGGATGCCATTTTCAAAGAGAAAAGTCAAAGAATTGAAGGATGGCCCAGATAATTTCACCCACAATGCACAACAGGTAAAAAGTATTTTTTTTAAACAGAAACAGAGTTACCCTATGACCCAGCAATCCAACTCCTGGGAAAACTGGAAAAGAGACATGCATCCCAGTGTTCGTTGAAGCACTATTTACATTCTTATACACTAACAAAGAAAAACCAGGAAAAGAAATTAAGGAAACAAAGAACAGAATACCTAGGAATAAATGTGCAATAAACGAAGACATGGAAGCAACCTGTCCATTGACAGAGGGATGGGTAAAGACGTGATGAAACGTGAAAGCGGAGTTTCTCAGTCGTGTCCGACTCTTTGCAACCCCACGGACTGTAGCCTACCAGGCTCCTCCGTCCATGGGATTTTCCAGGCAAGACTACTGGAGCGGGCTGCCATTGCCTTCTCCAGGGGATGTTCCCAACCCAGGGATCAAACCCAGGTCTCCTGCATTGCAGACAGGCGCTTTACCATCTGAGCCACCAGGGAAGCCCTAAAGATGTGGTACATATATATAATGGATAATTACTCTGCCATAGAAAGGAATGAAATACCATTTGCAGCACCACGGATGAATGTGGACGTTATCATGCTAGGTGAAGTAAGCCAGAGAAAGACAATATCATGTGATACCACTTATGTATGGAATCTAAAATATGACACAAGTGAGCTTGTGCACAGAACAGAAATGGACTCACGGACACAGGAAAACGTATGGTTAGCAACGGGGAAGAGGGTGGGATGACTTAGGAGTTTGGGATTAACATATATGCATTACCCCGGAGGACCATCAAGGACCAACTGTATAGCGCGGGAAAGTTTACTCAATATTTTAGAATGAAATATAAGGGAAATAAACCTGAAAACATTGTGTGTGTGTATATATATATAAAGTCACCGAATCACTTTGCCATGCACCTGAAACTCACACATTTTAAATCAACTATATTTCAATACATTTTTTAAACAATAAATCAATTAACCCTTAAAAGGGGATTAAAATAGTGCCATTCAAAACGTGAAAGAGAAGCATAGATAATACATTTCGTAAAAACAGAGGAAGAAACTCATCAATTCAAAAAAACCAATACTAGAAATAACCAATAAGAATGCTATCGTAAAATAAGAACTGCAGCACTATCTAAAGGAATTTGAATTCACTTTTTTTTAAAGCTGAATAACAACCAAACGAAATTGGAATACTGGACAAATTTGGCCAGTAGATTACCAGTTTTCAAAACTTAGAGCAAATACCACTTGTGAAGGATTAACATGGAAAAGAAACCATAGAAACCCTACACACCAACGAAAAACCTACCACAGTCAGCAGAATGGTAATTCTTACATTCAAACTTGGTTCACTCTAAATGTCAGTGTCCGTTGGAACCACACACGCCCAGCTGCTGATAAGGAGCCTGGCTGGTCACTGTCAAGCACCACATGCTGGATCTTGGACCCTGCCGTCTGTGTTCAGCATCAGGTGTCCGTGTCACTAGCAGCAGTGTTCTCTACCTGTTAAATGCCTGGGAGTTAGGACAGCTGATTGTCAGTAAGGAAGCCCGCAGGAAGACTTCTTTCTCTCCTCTCTTCTCTGTCCCACATCCATTACATAATCCAGGGCCGTGAACAGCTCTTGGTCATGAACTCTGTGCAATAAAACTACTCTGAACTTTTGTTCCCGCTGTCTCCATTCGTGAGTGTGATTTATGCTCGGTGCCACCACTACCAAAAAGGCTAAGATTTATAGATTGCAATTTACATCAGTTTGGTTCTGTTTTCCTTTAGCTTAATTTTTCTCATAAAAAAAGGAGTAAAAGCAGAGAAAGGGGACAGTTTTAATGGGAAATTTGGGTCAACCCCAAATCCCTAAATGACCTTCTAAACCAAATATACATATATTTTTAACTACTCATATGTGGGATTCAGATTAAGCAAATTCCTCTCCATAACTAAGGATCTGATTATTTTATGTATACATAAAATTGCTGTTTAATGGAATATCTTGTATTTCTTTAAAGAAGTAATTAGTCTGTGTTCTTTTCTGTAGTTGATAGAAAAGATGAAAGACTATAGTTTTATTTCAAGTTCAGGAAATTACCAATTTTTTTTAAAGTGTTGGACGCTTACTAAAACTAAAGTGTTTGTATTTATAACCTGTAATTTAAAAAAATTGAAATATATAAAGCATTTATTCCTCACGAGTGATTAGACTTCATTTTCTTGTTTTTCATGTTTTCCAATTCATGGTCCTGGAAATAAGTCATAATGTCATAAAGCTGAATACCTTTGAACCTCTAAACATCTACATCTCGTATGCAGTTATGCAATTAGACAGATTTTTTACTTTATCAAGTAGACATTGAATGCTAAATTCCTAATTAGCATTATGAAACAAATTTAACATGATTAAATTTTTGAAATATAAACTTGAATTTCATCTTTGAACTTTTCTGATTTAAATAGTGATATTTGCCATAGTCTTTTTAATTTTAATAGATACTTTTGGATATTGTAGAAGAAAAATTACTTGGAAACTGTAAGAAAATTAACTTTAAAATATGTTTTGATTATGTTATATAAAGTTATCATTACTAAAATGGTTGTTAGTTATGTGTATAATTTTATATACTTTCACTATGTCTATATTTACTTTTAAAATTTTAAAGCATATCAGTCAACAGTATACCAATTAGGTGAAAATAATGATTATGTAATAACTGATTCTACTAGGATGAAGACAATAAAAGTGAATGTTATTAAAATGTAGAATCAGTTATGAATTGTGTATATCTTTATTTCATTACTCATTTGAAAGTTACTGGCATATGAGAGCCCCAGGCATGCACAATAATAAGTGAATATACTCATTTTTGGTATTTTGCCAACTTTCAATCATATAAAAATGAAACCCTTAAACATATCTTTCAATTTTAAAATTATGAAGATATATTTGGCAAGAATAGGACAGATTATATTTAGCAGTTTGTTACCTTGATATGTAAGAAAGCCTTCCTCTGCGATCAATGCAAAGAAATAGAGGAAAACAACAGAATGGGAAAGACTAGAGATCTCATCAAGAAAATTAGAGATACCAAAGGAACATTTCATGAAAAGATGGGCTTGATAAAGGACAGAAATGGTATTGACCTAACAGAAGCAGAACATATTAAGAAGAGGTGGCAAGAATACACAGAAGAACTGTACAAAAAAGATCTTCATGACCCAGATAATCACGATGGTGTGATCACTCACCTAGAGCCAGACATCCTGGAATGTGAAGTCAAGTGGGCCTTAGAAAGCATCACTACGAACAAAGCTAGTGGAGGTGATAGAATTCCAGTTGAGCTATTTCAAATCCTGAAAGATGGATGATGCTGTGAAAGTGCTGAACTCAATATGCCAGCAAATTTGGAAAAGTCAGCAGTGGTCACAGGACTGGAAAAGGTCAGTTTTCATTCCAATCCCAAAGAAAGGCAATGCCAAAGAATGCTCAAACTACCGCACAATTGCACTCATCTCACATGCTAGTAAAGTAATGCTCAAAATTCTCCAAGCCAGGCTTCAGCAATACATGAACCGTGAACTTCCAGATGTCCAAGCTAGTTTTAGAAAAGGCAGAGGAACCAGAGATCAAATTGCCAACATCTGCTGGATCATGGAAAAAGAAAGTGAGTTCCAGAAAAACATCTATTTCTGCTTTATTGACTATGCCAAAGCCTTTGACTGTGAGGATCACAATAAACTGTGGAAAATTCTGAAAAAGATGGGAATACCAGACCACCTGATGTGCCTCTTGAGAAACCTATATGCAGGTCAGGAAACAACAGTTAGAACTGGACATGGAGCAACAGACTGGTTCCAAATAGGAAAAGGAGTGCATCAAGGCTGTATATTGTCACCCTGCTTATTTAACTTATATGCAGAGTACATTATGAGAAACGCTGGGCTGGAAGAAGCACAAGCTGGAATCAAGATTGCTGGGAGAAATATCAATAACCTCAGATATGCAGATGACACCACCCTTATGGCAGAAAGTGAAGAGGAAGTCAAAAGCCTCTTGATGAAAGTGAAAGAGGAGAGTGAAAAGGTTGGCTTAAGGCTCAATATTCAGAAAACTAAGCTCATGGCATCTGGTCCCATCACTTCATGGGAAATAGATGGGAAAACAGTGGAAACAGTGTCAGACTTTATTTTTGGGGCTCCAAAATCACTGCAGATGGTGACTGCAGCCATGAAATTAAAAGATGCTTACTCCTTGGAAGGAAAGTTATGACCAACCTAGATAGCATATTAAAAATCAGAGACATTACTTTGCCAGCAAAGGTCCATCTAGTCAAGGCTATGGTTTTTCCAGTGGTCATGTATGGATGTGAGAGTTGGACTGTGAAGAAAGCTGAGTGCCGAAGAATTGATGCTTTTGAACTGTGGTGTTGGAGAAGACTCTTGAGAGTCCCTTGGACTGCAAGGAGATCCAACCAGTCCATTCTGAAGGAGATCATCCCTGGGATTTCTTTGGAAGGACTGATGCTAAAGCTGAAACTCCAATACTTTGGCCACCTCATGCGAAGAGTTGACTCATTGGAAAAGACTCTGATGCTGGGAGGGATTGGGGGCAGGAGGAGAAGGGGACGCCAGAGGATGAGATGGCTGGATGGCATCACTGACTCAATGGACAAGAGTTTGGGTGAAGTCCGAGAGTTGGTGATGGACAGGGAGGCCTGGCGTGCTGTGATTCATGGGGTCACAAAGAGTCAGCAACTACTGAGCGACTGAACTGAACTGAACCTTGATATGTAACTGTAACATTTGACATAGCGAATGCAGGTCTCACGTTTCACTTTTGCCCCAGACCTTGCAAGTGTCAGAAACGGGCTTAGTGTCAAAGACATTAGTAGTTGTTTAGTGGCTAAGTCAGGTCCTTATCTTTTTCAAACTCCCTGGACTATAGCTGACCAGGTTCCTCTGTCCATGTGATTTCCCAGATAAAAATACTAGAGTAGCTCACCATTTCCTTCTCCAGGGGATCTTCCTGGACCAGGGATCAAACCTGTGTCTCCTGCATTGGCAGGTGGATTCTTTAACACTGAGCCACCAGGGAAGCTCATCAAAGACATATTCTACAGCTTATGTCTAAGGACCAATACTTAGAAACATATAAGCCAGTTCTTTATGTCCCTTGGCTAAGCAATGGAGGGCATAACAGTCTTTAAAGGAATACTTCAATATTAACTATGTTATATAACTTATTTTAGGCTAATTTAGCTTTTGTTTAAGTAGAAAGATTCCTTAGTATTTTAATATACTAGTAATGGCTGGTTCCACATTTTGGGCAAAAAATTCCAGTAATTCTGTTTTGGACAGACTGTTGCAGTAGATCTATTCTCTATTTCTTTGCCCAACTTGCTGTACACCCTAGGAGGTGGACCCAGGTGGGCTGCCCACTGCCGTCGGGCTTCTGGGGGGTTTGATGTTGCTGGAGGTAAGAGCGGGAGGGAGTAGGGTCCGTCGCTCTCTGCCTGGCCTGTTCCTACAGGGGGCTGCATCCACAGCTTCATTCAGGAGCCTCACCTTGCTCCTCTGGACTCTCATTCTGGTTCTCACTCCCTCCTCTGACCCTTTATCGCTGAGGGACTGGAAAGGACCCTGACGCAGGGAAAGACTGAAGGCAAAAGGAGGAGGGGGCAGCAGAGGATGAGATGGTTGGTTGGAATCACCGACTCAACGCACATGAGTTTGAGCAAATACTGGGAGACAGTTAAGGGCAGAGGAGTCTGGCGTGCTCCAGTGCATGGGATCCCAGATAACCGGACGTGGCACGGGGACTGAACAACAGACCCCTGACGCCCTCTGAGGACTTCAGCACCCCTAGCTCCTTCTTCTAAGCTCAACTCCCATCTTTGCAAACAGCTCCTTCTGCCATGGTAAACTCTCCCAGTGACCTCAACTGCATGTACTAACAGGAGACTGCGATTCTTGTTATTATTACATACTTTCTACTGCCATTAGTATGGCCTTGACCGTTATCATTCAGTTTTCGAGCCTACAACCCCATGTCCTAAATCACAGCACATAAGGGTTCTGCAGAAACTTAGTTTGAGAATACAGAATTGGGTCTTCCCTGGTGGTCCAGTGGCTAAGACTCTGCATGCCCAAAGCAGGGAGCCCAGGTTCAATCCCTTGTCAGGGAGCTAGATCCACATGCAGCAATGAAAGATCCTGTGTGCTGCAATTAAGACCCGGCATGGTCAAATAAATAAATATCAAAAAAAAAAAAAACAACAGAGAATCAACTCTTTATTGGAAGAATTATATGCAATGTAAAGACTGTTCCAGTTAGTTCTCTTTGGCGATTACCCATCTCTAGCGCTGAAAACAGGGTCTGTTCATTATAGACACTTCAGTAGTTATTCAGTGAATGAATGTTGACTCAATACTAAAGGCCAAGAGATGACTTTTCAGAGTCAAGGGTAAAAATCTTGCTTTCTTTACTGAGTTGGTTTCCTTCACATATCTGAGTGCTGCCCTGTCACCTCCTGTTTTATCTGGGCATGGGTGGTGATGGTATCTGGGAGGGGAAAAAAAACTAGCAAACGGAGATAAAAATTAGTTGAAAGGGATTTTAGCCATCTTTCAAATGTCAACATATCCGTGAAGAACTCTGTCTTTGAGAGGTCAGGACTTGATTACTGTCTGATTTCCCAAGCACAGAATTTTTAAATAATATAGAAGCCATACAGTCCCTGGTCTAAATACAACTTCATTATCAGTTAAACTGAGGCTAATTCCTTCAGAGGAAAATAGATCTGGTAGCTGCTGCTTTTCCTTCTGTTGATTTTTTTCCCTGTTGTTTTATTATTTTCTGTGTTTAATATCATTTTGTATTTTTAATGAGACAGTTGTGTAATTTATATAACACATTTTTCTGGGCATTAATCCTGTGCAACCGCATTTTCCAATGAAGTTACTCATTGTTCCTCATGCTTGTTATGCATTTCACCATCGTCCTTGTTCCTAAAATTTTATAAATTTTTTGTACTAAAAGTGGGGGGAAAAGGATTTCCTTACCAAGTCCACTTTTTATATTACCTAAACCATGAATTTCTGGTTTTATATTTATGGGTTTCTTTCTACACTGCTCACATTGTTTTCATCCTGGTGTTTACATGTTTACAGACAAACACCTATTGATTTGTTCACTTTGTGATACTGTGAGTGTGAACCTTGGCTGAAGCCCATGGTACTCTGACTGCTGCTAATCACTAAATAGACTGCAATTGGAGTTTTAATTCTCTCAGTGATCTGCAGTTATCTACAAGTACTTTCTCACTTCCCAAAATTGGGGGCAAAGTTGTAACCAGTTTATTAATTTCTAGGTGTTTTACACTTAGAGAATATGGATTACATGTTTAATAGAAGGTATTGACATTTCTTCGGGCCTTTAATGTGTTCAGTTGATAAAATCTTATGGACATGATATATCTTACATATATATATATATATATATATATATATATATAAAATTAAGGTTTAAAAATATGCCATGGAGGACTTCCCTAGTGGTCAAGTACTTAAGACTCTGTGCTCCCAATGCAGGGGGCATAGGCTTAATTCCCAGTCAGGAAAGATGCCACGTGGCACAGCCAAAAAAAATATATATATATGTAAATGACATTCATTTTCTTCCTCCTTCCTGAAACATGCACACATGTGCACACATGTGCATAGATATGCATATCATACATACATACATACATGTGCGTCTATACCCTCTATTTACCCAATTGGCATGTGCCGGCTCTCTCCTATCTGCTAATGGCAGATCATAGACTTCATCTGTTTCTTGTGCTTTTAGGATGAACATTCCAGTTTCTATTATTGATCTACTTGTTGTGTCCGTTTCTGTTCACAACAAAGTGAATCAGCCATACATGTCCATGTGGTGGAGGTGTAGTCGTCAAGTCGTGTCTGACTCTTGCAACCCCGTGGACTGTAGCCTGCCAGGCTCCTCTTTCCATGGGATTCGTGTACATACATCTCCTCTTTTTAAGATCCTTTCCTCTGTAAACTGAAATGTGCTTCGCTGTATGCCCTACCAGTGAACAAGCCTTTTCCAAACACAAGTTTCTGAGCCCAGGTGAAACACAGCCAGCTATTTGGAAGTCATCAGCTACTTCCTCCCCAGTAAGTGCTGAGGAGCTGGGGGGGAGGTGAGAGGCAGCTCAGCCACATCCACCATCTCTTAAGGTAAAGAAGGGATTAGCATGTGAACAATAAAGAAAGGGGGCTGGCCCCAGATAGCTAGATGGGTAGGGAAGAGATGATTCCAGCAAACCCGGATGCTTGCATCTTCCCATATGTAGAAGACCACTAAATCTCTTCATATGTCAACAGGAATCTCATTATTCAGATTTCCTGCCCCTTGCTGCAGGCTTGTATATGGCCTGGCTCCTCCCCGCCTCCTCAGAGTCAGCTCTCCCAGCACAGCCTGAGACGCTGTCTCCTGGGCTCGAGTCCTAACATTCCCATAGGATAAATCCTAACTCACAACTTTCAAGTTGCACAATCAACACTCCATATAATCCATCACAGAGTATCCCTCGGGGCGGAGGGGGGGGGGGGGGGAGGGATAAATTGGTTTTCTTGATGGCTGTCAACTGAGGACCACTCCCAGATTCTAGAAATGACTGCAGGCCTTGACATATGGACCTTCCCTCCACTGCCAAAGCCATCAACATGGACAGGTCAAGTCCAATCAAGTCTAGTCCTTCCCGTGACCCCTCTCTGACCTTCTTCCATCATCACATCTCTACGACAAGGCTCTCCACCTTGAAGACTCTTGGGATGAAACTGGGCTCATGTGGATAAACCAGATAATCTCTTTGTCTAAAGTTTTTTAGTGTTAATCACATATTCAAAGTCTCTCTTTTGGGGCGCACACATCTTTGCAGAGCCACAAAGATGGGGAGCCACCCTGTCTCCCACAAGTAGCTTGATGTGACTTACATTCTGAGACTAACGCCTTGAATTATACCGTAACTAATGGATTCATATAAATTATCCAAATGCCCAAAGGAGTCCTTTAGTAGCACAAATAAAATATATTTGCTAAAACTGTATCCAAACTGATGAGATTTTTGTCGGAGATTTGCCAGTACACAAAAATTGGTCCCAGAACTGTCAGTGAGGCAGAAACTTTTTATGCACATAGAGCAATGTTGTTCCCATCTTTATCCTGTTTAAGTCACACTTAGAAAGCTCAGCCCCCAATTTCCTCCCTTCAAAAGGAATTGTTGTTGTTGTTTCAGTTTTTAGCTGATTTCCTTTATTTATACTGCTTTTGTCATGCGTCGATAATGTTGACCAACTTCAGATATTTACAGATTCGAAACAGCTGCAAACGTATAATTAGATCTTATCACCTTTGGCCATATGTTTGCGAACAAAACTCTCTTCCCCTTTGCCACCAAAGAGCTAAAAACACTTAGGAATTTGGCAAGTTTACAAACTTCCATTTTCTTACTCTTCCGACTAGGATCCTAGATCTTAACGAGCTTCCTTGGCCTAATCTATGTGAACTGCAAGTCTGTGACCTATCTTTCTAGAACCGTGTTACCCAATGAGGTGAAGGTTTACTTGTCCTTCTGGTAGTTTTTCGTATATTAAACACTGCCTAGTATCGCTATGTTCATGACAATGAGTGGCCTAATATTAATTTATAACAAAATCAGCCATAGTCACCCATGACTCACTTCATAGGAAAAATGTCTCCTTTTTCTGAAAACAGAATATCCCCAGATTTTTCCTCTTTAGTCTTTTTAGGCATTTGAGATTTAACTTTGATTGTCTTCAGTTGGAATATCACTGGGCACTCTCCCTTTAATATTGTGAATGCAGAGAGCATATTTCAGGAGAATAGATTCCGTAAGACTCAGCTACCTAATACCTTCTATTGCATTAGGGCAACTGCCTTCTTTGTGCCTACACCTCCTACTAGGAGATAACAAGTCTGACTTTAATCAGCTCACTGCTGGGTAAAAGTTGGTACTAACTCGTGTGAGTCACTGCCTTGTTGAGCTTTTATTCCTTTTTTCCTACTTAATCATTCCTTTAGCAAAACTGAGTCAGTGATGAGCTGCATTTGGAAGCAGGGGAGAGATTTTTGATCCTTGGTTACTCTATATAATCAGTAGCACATGAATACCAAAGGGGAAATGGGGGTGGGGAGAATTGGAAGATATTGCTTCATATACACTATTGATACTATGGATAAAGTAGGTAAGTAATGAGAACCTACTATAATAAAGAAAAGAAATGAAACAAATGAAATTAAGAAAGAATCGGTAGCTAATGAACCCACAGAGGTGATGGAAATCAAGAGAAAGATGACTTTAAAAAGGACAAGGAAGCAATTTCAGAAACAAAGTGTTCAATCTAAATTCAAATTAATCAAAAATGTTCTAGGTCAAAAATCTGCAATGAAATAGCTCAGGCTAAATACATGGAGCTATTTCATCTGAAATTGCTATTTTCCTTTAAAAAATGGCATGTGACTTTGAACTGCATCATAAATCTTGCAGGGAGATGACATGTTAAATTTCATGTTTGTTGTAAGGAACTAGGAAGAAAAAAAAGGAACGGAAGAAAAGCTCAGGGAAGTATCTTAGCAAAGCTAATCTGTAGGATACAAAAATAATGTTTGCATCAAATCCTTTGTGTTGTAGAGAGATGGCTATTGAGGAGTTTAAATCGGCATTCATGTTTCAATGCAATCATTATTCTCAGTAGTCAGTAAAGATATCAAGGAGGCACACGTATTGCATAGCTCGCTTTACTTTTAAGCACGAATAAGTTCATATTATCTTTCTTTCTTCCTGGGGGTGTGGGTGGGGTGGAGGTTGAGGAGCAGAGGAGACTCGGTGTGGAGGCACATTTGAACAAAGCTGAATTTAGCTGAGATTTTAATTCACTTGTGTGGGTGCTCTTTTTTTTTTTTTCTGTGAAGACAGAATCCAAATGATCTCCAGGGAATATTTCAGCTGTAATGAAAGCAAAGCACCTTCCAGAACCAACCAGAACAGTGAAGCCCTTGAGCTGCTCATTTCCGAGTCATATACCCGCTTGTGAAAAGGTTGATCTTGCCCTCCGGTTTTTTATGCACTTTTCTCCTTTCCCCCCAATCCCTCCATCAGCCCTTCCTGGGTAGATCCTCCACCTCCTTAAGTACTTAATCCAGGCAGTACTTTAAAGAAACCCTCCCTGAAACTTTGACCTGCTTATTATTATTTTTTTGATATGTATTTTCCTTACAAATACTATAATGACATTTACTGACCTGCCCTAAGCAGTTCGGTTCTTGTGACAGAAAGCTCTCTTGGCAAACTCAGAAGAGAATATAAATTAAAAAGGCAACACAACGTACTTAGATCTGCAGCAAAGGCGGGTCAGTGACTTATGTTTCCATAAGGCTGGGCATCCGCAGTTGCCCTTTAGGAGAGGATGGAGACTGCGTCTGTCAGGGGTTCTGGTATTCAGAGACACCCAGTGCCTCTCTGTGCTCTGCATCTGGGTGGAGCTCTCAGTGAATCCTGCCATGGACTGTAAGAGTGCCAGAAGCCCGTTCCTTCCAGACCAAGGCAGTAAAGCCCGTGGGGAGGATCTCTTCCCCTGACTGCAACCCTGGGACTCATGGCTTCCAAATCTTAGACCTGCAAGCTGGAAGCAGCCTGCTCCATAGCCTGCTTGAATCAAAGTGCCCAAGACATCGGTTGGATCCAAAATGGTTTTCTATAACTGAGAAAAATGAACACTGACAAGTGAAGACACTACTATTTTGAGGTTAGTGCATTATCACTGCATGACCCAGCCCCTCGTGACTTATCCAAAACACACAGGTAAAGTTATAAAATTTGCAGATTCAGGAATAAAATTAGTAAACCATGATCCAGTTATGACCTGTTAAAAATAGATGTGCAAATTAAAATGTGAAATTTTAATTTATTATTTCGCAGCCTTTGGGAAAAAGCCATAATACCCTTATGCCATTCGGGGTAGGAAAACAGACACTTGTGCATGATAGCTGAAAACTTAATGGAAATATTTTTGGAATTTTTCACTAAAGGCATTGATAGTTTCGATCCAGCATGTATACTTTTGATCAAGACAAAAAAAAAAAGCTACAGAGAAAGTGTTATATAAAATGTGTTACTTCAGTGTTAAGTAGTGCAGTGAGAAAAGAAAACCGTCTTAAATGTGAGGTAATAGAGCATTTATATAAACTACAATAAATCACTATAATTGATATTAATCAGCCATAGAAATATTCACCTTCCCAACTAGCCCCCACTTAAGATCTAGTTCCTCAAATATTTCAGCTCCTAATCTAAGGTGATCCCATTTAACCTTTGCTTTTAAAAGGTTTATGGTCCACTTATTTTCAAAAGCAATTTTAAATGACTGGCAATAAAACATATTTAAAGCAGAACACTTAAAATAACAGTTGATGGTTGAATTCAGAAACCATTAGGCTGGTATAAAGATCTGTGTCTTCCCACGGGCCCCCAGAATTCCTTTTCCTGTTACATCCCTTTTTCATAAGAGGTGGCCCTTCCTTGGTGGTTCTTCATACTGTGACTTGACCATAATTGAGAAGATCGTGTGCAACTTCTCAACCCAAACTGAGTCTGTCCATTTCTCTAGGCAGAGAATGTGGAATTGAAACAGGAGAGGATGCCCATTTAGCTAGAATTAGCTTGTGGGTTGGGGAGATCCCCTGGAGAAAGAAATGGCAACCCACTCCAGCATTCTTGCCTAGAGAATCCCTTGGACAGAGGAGCCTGGCAGGCTGTAGTCTGTGGGGTCACAAGAGTCAGATCTGACTGAGCGACTAAATCACCACCACCACCATCACATGTAGAGAAAACAAGAAGAGAAAAGACAAACCTGGAGAGCAGGGGGGAGAGGGGAGAAATTGTACAAGAACCTAGAGAGAAACAAAGTTCTCATGTGCTTGCTTAACTGTCAGCCTTTACGAAAGAGAGGGCTTCTGTGATAGCTCAGTCGGTAAAAAAATCCTCCTGCAATGCAGCAGACTCTGGTTTGATTCCTGGATTGAGAAGATCCACTGGAGAAGGGATAGGCTACCCACTCCTGTATTCTTGGGCTTCCCTTGTGGCTCAGCTGGTAAAGAATCCACCTGCAATGCAGGAGACCTGGGTTGGGAAGATTCCCTGGAGATGGGAAAGGCTCCCCACTCCAGTATTCTGGCCTGGGTCACAAAGAGTTAGACACAACTGAGTGACTTTCACTTTTTCACTTTCACAAAAGAGAAAATGAATATAAATGAAAGTATTTCTTACCTTATATGAGGTAACATACAAATTAAATTTAATACAAAACTATAAAGTTATGGTTTGTTATTGTATTTATTAACTAATGTAAAGAAGTTTGCATACAGGAAATTCTGGGTTTCAATGATCATTTAAATCTGCACACAACAAAACAAAAATCTCCAATGACATTTGGCATGTATTTTTAGATCTTATTTCTATGTTTTAGAGAATTTATATCTATTGCCTTGCTTATAACAATGAAAATTCAAACTACTTATCTTTTTTTACAAATATTATATTTATCATACTAAAAAGGAGATAGAATCATTTGTAAATAACTGTAAACAATTTTCAAGACAAGGAGGCAGAACTGTTTAATTCTTGTGTAACAGAAAGTTTCATTTGTCTGGCAATTCTGATTGTATCACGTCTTATTCAAAGGCACAGATAGTCCATTGGATTACTTCCTTTTATGATGGAAAATTGGGTAAAATCTGTTTTACGTTAGATCACTAAAAATAAGAGAAATAAAAGATGATTTAAATCTGAGTTGAATCTGGAAATATTGCTATTTCCTTTTAAATTTTCTGCTAGTCTCATTAGGCAGAGAGATTATGTTTCAGGATAAGCAGAGAATTTAAGAGGACATTTTTAAAGAGAGCAAGAGTGTGAAGACACCACTCAGACAAGATTTTAATCCTGGAATAACTCAGATTTCTTTTTGGAAACTGTGCACTTTGCAAACAATTGTGTCTCAGCTCTGAGATGGCTTTGCTCCAGAACCACTTGGCACTTGAGCACAGTTTAGTTTTTCATCCTAATGCATTTATGGATTTTCCTATCCAGGCAGGGTGTTGAGTACTCTTCATTTGTCTTATAAATTTAGACTCCTGTTCCTTCTGGTCACCACTTGCTGGCCTTGGTCCCTTAATTTTCTGTCTTGTTTTCAGAGTTATTACCTCCCCTCCAACTATGAGGTCTTCTACCAATCACTGTGGATTTGAAATAAAACTTGGATTTCTCCCTTTGCACCCAGCAATCTGGTTCCCGTTGGGTAGATTATTTAATTTGCTTCTGTTCATTCAGATGGAAAGTGGTAAAACTAAGCAAAATGTGTTTTTGTCAGCTGTTCTCAGAGTGAAATGAGGCAACGCATAAGTAGCAATGTTAGGGAAAGATAATGCATAGATATCAAACTGCATTTTCTCCATCAGTATTAGCTAATGTCAGAAGTACGCCAGTGTAAGGAATCAAACCAGTCCATCCTAAAGGAAGTCAACCCTGAATATTCATCGAAGGACTCATGCTGAAGCTCCAATACTTTGGCCACCTGATGCGAAGAGCCTACTTGTTGGAAAAGACCCTAATGCTGGAAAAGACTGAGGACAGGAGGAGAAGGCGGTAAGAGGATGAGATGGTTTTAATGAGTCACTGACTCAATGGACATCAAATTGAGCACACTCAGAGACAGTGGAGAACAGAGGAGGCTGGCCTGCTGCAGTCCATGGGGTTACAAAGAATCAGACACGACTGGGCAACTGAACAAGTGTCAGGAATAGCTGATTTTGTTAATAGTGTATAAATCATTCAGGGACAAGTCTGAAAACAAATGGGGAAATGAATGAAAGTTTTTAAAAAAAGAGGGGATATTTATGAAAATATATGAGGTTAAGGGAAACCATCAGGGATGCTGAAGTACCCTGGGACTATTAGATTGTTACCATCCCGAGATGAGGGAGTAGGCCCAGAAAATCAGAGGGAAATATGGGGTAAAGCTAACTGACAAGAGCTGTAACCTTTGGAAGAGGCTCAGAGCAAGGTATGCCCCGAGAAGAAATGAATCTTGGCCACCAAAGGAAGCCATCCAGCCTATCTACCAGATTTCCTCCTCAACATCCATTTTCCCAACAAAAACCATGTGACTACAATAAAAGGAACCTGCAAAACCCATTCCACAGTCAATGGCTGATGTCCATTTAAGTACCACTTAAATCCCGAACTTTAGTCACCACCAATCCTATTCCTATAACAGAGGAAAGAAACACCAACCATACCTGCTCCAGTTCCCCTTCTATAGCTGGTCCTGGTACCATTGATAACCCCCACAGGTGCTCTCAGCTGCTCTGCTTCCCCAACTTCAACCTGTGATTTTCTCATCTCATTCTGCCATCAACATGCGTTTTGCAAATAAAAACCCCATGGTCATAAATTGATCGTAGTTACTGTGCACCTATTAAACCCTTCAGTCCAGTTCAGTCGCTCAGTCGTGTCTGACTCTATGCAACCCCATGAACCGCAGCACACCAGGCCTCCCTGTCCATCACCAACTCCCGGAGTTCACCCAAACCCATGTCCATTGGGTCGGTGACACCATCCAGCCATCTCATCCTCTGTCATCCCCTTCTCCTCCTGCCCCCAATCCCTCCCAGCATCAGGGTCTTTTCCAATGAGTCAACTCTTCACATGAGGTGGTCAAAGTATTAGAGTTTCAGCTTCAGCATCAGTCCTTCCAATGAACACCCAGGACTGATCTCCTTTAGGATGGACTGGTTGGATCTCCTTGCAGTCCAAGGGACTCTCAAGAGTCTTCTCCAACACCACAGTTCAAAAGCATCAATTCTTCAGTGCTCAGCTTTCTTCACAGTCCAACTGTCACATCCATACATGACTACTGGAAAAACCAAAGCCTTGACTAGACGGACCTTTTTTGGCAAAGTAATGTCTCTGCTTTTTAATACGCTATCTAGGGTGGTCATAACTTTCCTTCCAAGGAATAAATGTCTTTTAATTTCATGGCTGCAGTCACCATCTGCAGTGATTTTGGAGCCCAAAAAAATAAAGTCTGACACTAGACTGTATCTATCCATATCTATTAACTCTGCATAGAAAACATGGTCACTGCATCAATGTGAACATTTTTCACAAATGTTCATTTTAGCATGGCATTAGCAGAGGGAGACTGCATTAGCCCAAAGAAATGTTTTAGAAGTGGTGATTTTTAGAGCTTTACAAGTAAGTCCAGAAGCTATTTAAGGACAAAAATTATCTGATGCATCCCAAATTAGACCTCAGGCTGCCAACTGTGCTTTTACTTTCAGAGGAGCTGTTGAGAAACTCAGATATACCAGGCTCTAATTTTAAATTGGAAAGGTAACATATTTAATGTTGTCTTTATTTGTTAAATATTTGCCAGCCTATATCCCTGCTGCGAAATGATCATGCACTGCAGCAAAGTTTTGCAAACTCCTTAAAAACATACATATTTTTCTATTGTGTTAAAAACTCTAACCTCCATCCTTACAGTAGCCCCTCCACACAAGAGGTCCTCCATAAATATTTGTTGAAAAGACAGGCAGGATAAGTAAAACAAAAATGATGAAAGGCAGCACAGTAGGAAGTGACCATGAGGGCATCCAAGTGAAGAATACAGATTCTGACTCAAAGTGTTGAAACAGAAATATTTTTATTTCTGAACCAAACAAGAATGCATTGGTGGCTCAGATCTGTAATGTACAGACATGTGACTACAGCAGTGGGCCCCCTTTCCATCTTGTGGAATGACCATGGACGAGCTCCTGATATATAAGGATGTGAGTCTCAATTCTCTCAGCTGTAAAATTATAAGAAGAAAAAAATGCGCCTAGATTACAGGCACTCCTCAGAGATATTGTGGGGTCAGTGCCAGACACCCACAGTAAAGCAGGGCTTCCCAGGTGGTGCTATTCAATGGGTTGTGAGATGTGGGTTCAATCCCTGGGCTGGGAAGATTCGCTTGGAGGAGTAAATGACTACCTACTCCAGTATTCTTGCTGGAGAATCCCATGGACAGAGGAGCCTGGCAGGTTATAGTCCATGGGTTTGCAAAGAGTAGGACACAACTAAAGTGACTTAACACACACGATAAAGCAAATATTGCAATAAAGCTAGTCACATGACTGTTTTGGTTTCTCTGCATATAAAATAGGTTTATACTATACTGTAGTCTATTCAGTGTGCAATAGCATTATGTCTTTAAAAACAATTTATGTACCATCATTTAAAAATACTCTATTTTTAAAACGCTAACCATTGTCTGAGCTTTCAGAGAGTCGTCATAGAAACAAACATTACTGATCACAGATCACCATGCTAACGAAAGTTGGAAATATAGAAAGAAACATCCAAAGTGTGACACAGAGAATAGAAGTGAGCAAATACTGTTGGAGAAACAGAACTGACAAACGTGCTCAACATAGGGCTGCCACAAACCCTCAAATTGTTAAAAAAAAAAAAAAAAAAAAGCAATATCTGCAGAGTGCAATAAAGTATAACGAAATGAGGTATATAGGTATACGAAATGAGGCATATATGAAGCCTGTATAGGATTATCGAAAGGGTGAAATAAGAGTTAATCAAACTCCTAGCACACAATTGGTGTTCAATAATAGTAACAGTATGTCTACAGTCAGAGGTCCGTATCCACGAGTCCTACATTTGAAGTTTCAACCCAGCTGCAAGTAGAAAAAAGCCTTAATTCAAGAAAGTTTCAAAAAGCAAAACTTGAATTTTCCGCATAACACCAATAGTTTATGTAGCATTGATAGTATTCGGTTCAGTTGCTCAGTTGTGTCTGACTCTTTGCAACCCCATGAACCGCACCATGCCAGGCCTCCCTGTCCATCACCAACTCCCAGGGTCTACCCAAATCATGCCCACTGACTCAGTGATGCCATCCAACCATCTCATCCTCTGTTGTCCCCTTTTCCTCCTGTCCCTAATCTTTCCGAGCATCAGGATCTTTTCAAATGAGTCAGCTCTTCGAGGTAGCCAAGTATTGGAGTTTCAGCTTCAACATTAGTCCTTCCAATGAACACCCAGGACTGATCTCTTTTAGGACAGACTGGTTGGATCTCCTTGCAGTCCAAGGGATTCTCAAGAGTCTTCTCCAAGACCACAGTTCAAAAGCATCAATTCTTCAGTGCTCAGCTTTCTTTATAGTCCAACTCTCACATCCATACATGACCACTGGAAAAACCATAGCCTTGACTACATGGACCTTTCTTGGCAAAGTAATGTCTCTGCTTTTGAATATGCTATCTAGGTTGGTCATAACTTTCCTTCCAAGGAATAAGCGTCTTTTAATATCATGGCTGCATCACCATCTGCAGTGATTTTGGAGCCCCCAAAAATAAAGTCTGACACTGTTTCCACTGTTTCCCCATCTATTTCCCATGAAGTGATGGGACCGGATGCAATGATCTTCATTTTCTGAATGTTGAGCTTTAAGCCAACTTTTTTACTCTCCACTTTCACTTTCATCAAAAGGCTTTCTAGTTCCTCTTCGCTTTCTGCCATAAGGGTGGTGTCATCTGCATATCTGAGGTGATTGATATTTCTCCCAGCAGTCTTGATTCCAGCTTATGCTTCCTCCAGCCCAGCATTTCTCATGATGTACTCTGCATATAAGTTAAATAAGCAGGGTGACAATATACAGCCCTGATGTACTCCTTTCCCAATTTGGAACCAGTCTATTGTTCCATGTCCAGTTCTAACTTGCTTCCTGACCTGCACACAGGTTTCTCAAGAGGCAGGTCAGGTGGGCTGGTATATTAGGTTCAATAAATAATTGAGAGATGAATTAAAGCATGTGGGAGGCTGTATGTAGTTTATATGCAAAGGTTTTATGCACAATGTGCCATATTATAGAAGCAGTTTGAGTATCTACAGAGGTTGGCAGCCACAGACACCTCAAATCCCAAAGCCCTGTAGACACCAAGAAACCAGTGTATGAGCGTGTTTACAATGATAAGTGCACTCCCAGGTTGAGAACTTGGGCTCCTTAAGACTACATTTAATAAACAAAATTGGACTAAGCCTCTTCCTCTAAACTTGGTGGCTCAGATGGTAAAGACTCTGCCTGCAATGCAGGAGACCTGGATTCAATCCCTCGGTCAGGAAGATCCCTTGGAGAAGGAAAAGTAAAAAAATGAAAAAAAGAGTGAAATCACTCAGTCATGTCCGACTCTTTACCACCCCATGGACTGTAGCCCACTAGGCTCCCTCTCCATGGAATTCTCCAGGCAAGAATACTGGAGTGGGTTGCCATTTCCTTCTCCAGGGGATCTTCCAAACCCATGGATCGAAGCTGGGTCTCCAACATTGCAGGCAGACGCTTTAACCTCTGAGCCACCAGAGAAGCCCCCTGAAGCCCCCTGACAGCCTACTCCAGTATTCTTGCCTGGAGAATTCCATGGACAGAGGAGCCTGGAAGGCTAAAGTTCACTGGGTCACAAAGAGTCAGATATGACTGAGTGACTAACCCTAATTTACTTTTTTTTCTCTAAACCATTCTTGCAAAATTCAAATCTCTTAAGAGTCTCTCTAGCAGGGGGTATACAGAAGCTACTTCTGGATTTTTTTTGAAAATTATTTTGATTTGGAAATATTAATATTTTCCAAACATTAATATAGCATTAACACAATATTAATATAATTAATATAATTTTATTAAATACATTAACTATTTATTATATAAATATATTAATACAACTAATATAATTGATATATTAATATAATCAAATGAATATTAGATTGGAAATATTGACAATATTGTCAAAATTATTTTGATTTAGTAGGGCTTGTCATCACTGACCTAGAGCCAGACATCCTGGAATGTGAAGTCAAGTGGGCCTTAGAAAGCATCACTATGAACAAAGCTAGTGGAGGTGATGGAATTTCAGTTGACCTATTTCAAATCATGAAAGATGATGCTGCGAAAGTGCTGCACTCAATATGCCAGCACATTTGGAAAAGTCAGCAGTGGCCACAGGACTGGAAAAGGTCAGTTTTCATTCCAATCCCAAAGAAAGGCAATGCCAAAGAATGCTCAAACTACCGCACAATTGCACTCATCTCACATGCTAGTAAAGTAATGCTCAAAATTCACCAAGCCAGGCTTCAGCAATATGTGAACCATGAACTTCCTGATGTTCAAGCTGGTTTTAGAAGAGGCAGAGGAACCAGAGATCAAATTGCCAACATCGGCTGGATCATGGAAAAAGCAAGAGAGTTCCAGAAAAACATCTATTTCTGCTTTATTGACTATGCCAAAGTCTTTGACTGTGTGGATCACAAGAAACTGTGGAAAATTCTTAAAGAGATGGGAATACCAGACCACCTGACCTGCCTCTTGAGAAATTTGTATGCAGGTCAGGAAGCAACAGTTAGAACTGGACATGGAACAGACTGGTTCCAAATAGGAAAAGGAGTTCATCAAGGCTGTATCTTGTCACCCTGTTTATTTAACTTATATGCAGAGAACATCATGAGAAACGCTGGACTGGAAGAAACACAAGCTGGAATCAAGATTGCCGGGAGAAATATCCATAACCTCAGATATGCAGATGACACCACCCTTATGGCAGAAAGTGAAGAGGAACTCAAAAGCCTCTTGATGAAAGTGAAAGTAGAGAGTGAAAAAGTTGGCTTCAAGCTCAACATTCAGAAAATGAAGATCATTGCATCTGGTCCCATCACTTCATGGGAAATAGATGGGGAAAAAGTGGAAACAGTGTCAGACTTTATTTTTGGGGGCTCCAAAATCACTGCAGATGGTGATTGCAGCCATGAAATTAAAAGACGCTTACTCCTTGGAAGGAAAGTTATGACCAACCTAGATAGCATATTCAAAAGCAGAGACATTACTTTGCCAACAAAGTTTCGTCTAGTCAAGGCTATGGTTTTTCCTGTGGTCATGTATGGATGTGAGAGTTGGACTGTGAAGAAGGTTGAGCGCCAAAGAATTGATGCTTTTGAACTGTGGTGTTGGAGGAGACTCTTGAGAGTCCCTTGGACTGCAAGGAGATCCAACCAGTCCATTCTGAAGATCAGCCCTGGGATTTCTTTGGAGGGAATGATGCTAAAGCTGAAACTCCAGTACTTTGGCCACCTCATGCGAAGAGTTGACTCATTGGAAAGGACTCTGATGCTGGGAGGGATTGGGGGCAGGAGGAGAACGGGACGGCAGAGGATGAGATGGCTGGATGGCATCACTGACTCAATGGACATGAGTCTGGGTGAACTCCGGGAGTTGGTAATGGACAGGGAGGTCTGGTGTGCTGTGATTCATGGGGTTGCAAAGAGTCGTACTCGACTGAGCTGAACTGAACTGAGGGCTTGTCATTTGTGGCAGCAACCTATGGAAATCCCTTGACCATCGCTGACTTCATTGATGTTCAGTCATGTCCAACTCTTTGTGACCCCATGGACTGTAGCCCGCCAGGCTCCTCTATTCTTGGGATTCTCCAGACAAGAACACTAGAATGGGTAGCTATTTCCTTCTCCAGGGGATTTTCCCAACCTGGGGATCAAACCGGTGTCTCCTGCTTGACAGGTGGATTCTCTACTACTGAGCCACCTGGGAAGCCCCTTGCTGGCCTTTTCAGATCAGATCAGATCAGTCGCTCAGTCGTGTCCGACTCTTTGCAACCCCATGAATCCCAGCAAGCCAGGCCTCCCTGTCCATCACCAACTCCCGGAGTTCACTCAGACTCATGTTCATCAAGTCAGTGATGCCATCCAGCCATCTCATCCTCTGTCGTCCCCTTCTCCTCCTGCCCCCAATCCCTCCCAGCATCAGAGTCTTTTCCAATGAGTCCACTCGTTGCATGAGGTGGCCAAAGTACTGGAGTTTCAGCTTTAGCATCATTCCTTCCAAAGAAATCCCAGGGCTGATCTCCTTCAGAATGGACTGGTTGGATCTCCTTGCAGTCCAAGGGACTCTCAAGAGTCTTCTCCAAAACCACAGTTCAAAAGCATCAATTCTTCGGCACTCAGCCTTCTTCACAGTCCAACTCTCACATCCATACATGACCACAGGAAAAACCATAGCCTTGATTAGATGGACCTTTGTTGGCAAAGTAATGTCTCTGCTTTTGAATATGCTATCTAGGTTGGTCATAACTTTCCTTCCAAGGAGTAAGCGTCTTTTAATTTCATGGCTGCAATCACCATCTGCAGTGATTTTGGAGCCCCCCAAAATAAAGTCTGACACTGTTTCCACTGTTTCCCCATCTATTTCCCGTGAAGTGATGGGACCGGATGCCATGATCTTAGTTTTCTGAATGTTGAGCTTTAAGCCAACTTTTTCACTCTCCACTTTCACTTTCATCAAGAGGCTTTTGAGTTCCTCTTCACTTTCTGCCATAAGGGTGGTGTCATCTGCATATCTGAGGTTATTGATATTTCTCCCGGCAATCTTGATTCCGGCTTGTGTTTCTTCCAGTCCAGCGTTTCTCATGATGTACTCTGCATATAAGTTAAATAAACAGGGTGACAATATACAGCCTTGATGAACTCCTTTTCCTATTTGGAACCAGTCTGTTGTTCCATATCCAATTCTAACTGTTGCTTCCTGACCTGCATACAAATTTAGCCAGCCACAAAAGCTTTAAGTACCATGGAAAGAATGAGAAGGGAAAAGAAAGTGGGGAGGGGAGTCAGGTCCTGTGCTCAGGTAGAGATTCCCCCTGGGGTGACACAAACTCTACGATGCTTCCTCGTTTCCCTGGGGTAGCCTGCCAAGGCAGGCAAGTTTCCTCATTCTGGAACATGTGACGGAGCTATGAGCCTGAAATTGTGGTTGCTTTTGTTTTTCTGATGAGGACACTAAAGTATTTGGAGATCTCTGATGTAGGACAATTAGGAGCCTGGAACACCATTAGCTAGACAAAGGAGCAAAGCCCTTTCCTGGCAGAAGTGCAGGCTGTAGAAGATGCCTATTGCCAGCCCTCTGCCTTGGTAATGAAATGCTGCAGGCAGCTTCCCCCTGCAGCTGGGACAGAGTGCGCTGGAAACCCAGTTAGGAGCTTTAGTGGAAGTGAGGAGTTGGAATTCTCAGAGGTAAACAGAAGTGGAAGATGTATTATCATCTTCTGCAAGGAATTTTCATCATGGTATTAAGATTTTCAAAGCAAAAATGTCAATAAAAGACTGTATCCTAGCTTCAGAAATTTTACAATCTGCTTGCGGAAAAAAATTAATTAAGTAATCCAGCTATCTCCTGTGTGGAAACATTTCCTTCAATGCATCCAAATTCTTCTCGGAAAAACTACGTTATAGAAATAGTTTGTCATGCGGGTGAATTTTACATTGCGTTTACTTGAAAATCATTGAGAAGTCAGGAACCCTAACTACAAGTTCTAAACCATATGTGATATAATATTATTCAGTTCAGTTCAGTTACTCAGTCATGTCTGACTCTTTGCGACCCCATGGACTGCAGCAAGCCAGGCTTTCCTGTCCATCACCAACTCCCAGAGCTTACTCAAACTCATGTCCATCGAGTCAGTGATGCCATCCAACCATCTTATCCTCTGTCGTCCCCTTCTCCCCCTGCCTTCAATCTTTACCAGCATCAGGGTCTTTTCTAGTGAGTCATTTCTTCGCATCAAGTGGCCAAAGTATTGGTGTTTCAGTTTTAGCATCAGTCCTTCCAATGAATATTCAGGACTGATTTCCTTTAGGATGGACTGGTTGGATCTCCTTTTAGTCCAAGGGACTTTCAAGAGTCTTCTCCAATACCACAGTCCAAAAGCATCAATTCTTTGGCACTCAGCTTTCTTTATAGTCCAGCTCTCACATCCATACATGACTATTGGAAATACCACAGTTTTGATTAGACAAACCTTTTTTGGCAAAGTAGCTGTCTAGATTGATCATAGCTTTTCTTCCAAGGAGCAAATGTCTTTTAATTTCATGGCTGCAATCACCATCTGCAGTGATTTTGGAGCCCCCCAAAATAAAATCTCTCACTGTTTCCATTGTTTCCCCATCTATTTGCCATGAAGTGATGGCATCAGATGCAATGATTTTAGTTTTCTGAATGTTGAGCTTTAAGCCAACTTTTTTACTCTCATCAACTTTCATCAAGAGGCTCTTTAGTTCTTCACTTTCTGCCATAAGGGTGGTGTCATCTGCATATCTGAGGTTATTGATATTTCTTCTGGCAATTTGGAAACCAGCTTGTGCTTCATCCAGCCTGGCATTTCACATGATGTGCTCTGCATATAAGTTAAATAAGCAAGGTGACAATATACAGCCTTGATATACTCCTTTCCCGATTTGGAACCAGTCTGTTGTTCCATGCCCAGTTCTAACTGCTGCTTCTTGGCCTGCATACAAATTTCTCAAGAGGCAGGTCAGGTGGTCTGATATTCCCATCTCTTTAAGAATTTTCCATAGTTTGTTGTGATTCACACTATCAAAAATTTTGGTGTAGTGGGATAAAGCAGAAGTAGATGTTTTTCTGGAAATCTCATGCTTTTTCAATGATCCAGTGGATGTTGGCAATTTGATCTCTGGTTCCTCTGCCTTTCCTAAGTCCAGCTTGAACATCTGGAAGTTCACCATTCATATACTTTTTCAAGCCTGGCTTGGAGAATTCTGAGCATTACTTTGCTAGTGTATGAGATGAGTGTGATTGTGCAGTAGTTTGAACATTCTTTGGCATTGCCTTTCTTTGGGATTGGAGTGAAAACTGACCTTTTCCAGTCCTGTGGCCACTGCTGAGTTTTCCAGATTTACTGGCATATTGAGTGCAGCATTTTCACAGCATCATCTTTTAGCATTTGAAATAGGTCAACTGGAATTCTGTCACCTCCATTAACTTTGTTCAAAGTGATACTTCCAAAGGCCCACTTGACTTCACATTCCAGGATGTCTGGCTTTGGTGAGTGATCACACCATCATGAACTGGGTCATGAAGATCTTTTTTGTACAGTTCTTCTGTATATACTTGCCACCTCTTCTGCTTCTGTTAGGTCCATACCATTTCTATCCTTTATTGTGACCATCTTTGCATGAAATGTTCCCTTGGTATCTCTAATTTTCTTGAAGAGATCTCTAGTCGTTACCATTCTATTGTTTCCCTCTATTTCTTTGAACTGATCACTGAGGAAGGCTTTCTTATCTCTTCTTGCTATTCTTTGGAACTCTGCATCCAAATGGGTATATCTTTTCTTTTATCCTTTGCCTTTAGCTTCTCTTCTTTTCTCAACTATTTGTAAGACCTCCTCAGACAACCATTTGCCTTTTTGCATAATATTACTAGAACCTCCCAAAGAAATCTCCTAAGTAAAAGTAACTAAAGCTAAGCAGGACCCTGGGGGACCTTCCTGGGAACAAAATTCGATCTGTGTCCCCCATTTCTTGTTCGTAGAAAAAAGGTTTCAGTCTCCTAGGCCTTCCCTGAGTTCCAAAGCAGGAGTCAAGCTTTTAATGATCAGGACAAGAGAACTACAGGATCCCTTGTTCCTCCCATAGGCATGGAAGTAATAATGGCATTCAGTTCCGTTCAGTTCAGTCACTCAGTCGTGTCCAACTCTTTGCAACCCCATGAATCGCAGCACACCAGGCCTCCCTGTCCATCACCAACTCTCGAGTTCACTCAGACTCATGTTCATCAAGTCAGTGATGCCATCCAGCCATCTCATCCTCTGTCGTCCCCTTCCCCTCCTGCCCTCAATCCCTCCCAGCATCAGAGTCTTTTCCAATGAGTCAACTCTTTGCATGAGGTGGCCAAAGTACTGGAGTTTCAGCTTTAGCATCATTCTTTCCAGAGAAATCCCAGGGCTGATCTTCAGAATGGACTGGCTGGACCTCCTTGCAGTCCAAGGGACTCTCAAGAGTCTTCTCCAACACCACAGTTCAAAAGCATCAATTCTTAGGCACTCAGTCTTCTTCACAGTCCAACTCTCACATCCATACATGACCACAGGAAAAACCACAGCCTTGACAAGATGGACCTTTGTTGGCAAAGTAATGTCTCTGCTTTTGAATATGCTATCTAGGTTGGTCATAACTTTCCTTCCAAGGAGTAAGCATCTTTTAATCTCACGGCTGCAATCACCATCTGCAGTGATTTTGGAGCCCCCCAAAAAAGTCTGAACACTGTTTCCACTGTTTCCCCATCTATTTCCCATGAATTGATGGGACCAGATGCCATGAGCTTAGTTTTCTGAATGTTGAGCTTAAGCCAACTTTTTCACTCTCCTCATCAACTTTCATCAAGAGGCTTTTTAGTTCCTCTTCACTTTCTGCCATAAGGGTGGTGTCATCTGCGTATCTCAGGTTATTGATATTTCTCCCGGAAATCTTGATTCCAGCTTGTGTTTCTTCCAGCCCAGCATTTCTCATGATGTACTCTGCATAGAAGTTAAATAAGCAGGGTGACAATATACAGCCTTGACATACTCTTTTTCCTATTTGGAACCAGTCTGTTGTTCCATGTCCAGTTTTAACTGTTGCTTCCTGACCTGCATACAGATTTCTCAAGAGGCAGGTCAGGTGGTCTGGTATTCCCTTCTCTTTCAGAATTTTCCACAGTTTATTGTGATCCTCACAGTCAAAGGCTTTGGCATAGTCAATAAAGCAGAAATAGATGTTTTTCTGGAACTCTCTTGCTTTTTCCATGATCCAGCCGATGTTGGCAATTTGATCTCTGGTTCCTCTGCCTTTTCTAAAACCAGCTTGAACATCAGGAAGTTCATGGTTCACATATTGCTGAAGCCTGGCTTGGAGAATTTTGAGCATTATTTAACTAGCATATGAGATGAGTACAATTGTGCAGTAGTTTGAACATTCTTTGGCATTGCCTTTCTTTGGGATTGGAATGAAAACTGACCTTTTCCAGTCCTGTGGCCACTGCTGAGTTTTCCAAATTTGCTGGCATATTGAGTGCAGCACTTGCACAGCATCATCTTTCAGGTGAAATAGCTCAACTGGAATTCCATCACCTCCACTAGCTTTGTCCATAGTGGTGCTTTCTAAAGCCCACTTGACTTCACATTCCAGGATGTCTGGCTCTAGGTGAGTGATCACACCATCGTGATTATCTGGGTCATGAAGATCTTTTTTGTGCAGTACTTCCATGTATTCTTGCCACCTCTTCTTAATATCTTCTGCTTCTGTTATATCCATACCATTTCTGTCCTTTATCAAGCCCATCTTTGCATGAAATGTTCCCTTGGTATCTCTAATTTTCTTCAAGAGATCTCTAGTCTTTCCTATTCTGTTGTTTTCCTCTATTTCTTTGCATTGATCGCTGAGGAAGGCTTTCTTATCTCTTCTTGCTTTTCTTTGGAACTCTGCATTCAGGTGCTTATATTTTTCCTTTTCTCCTTTGCTTTTTGCTTCTCTTCACAGCTATTTGTAAGGCCTCCCCAGACAGCCATTTTGCTTTTTTGCATTCTTTTCCATGGGGATGGTCTTGATCCATGTCTCCTGTACAATGTCACCAACCTCATTCCATAGTTCATCAGGCACTCTTCTGCAAAAGCTAAGACCCCCTTTAGGTAAATAAATTCCTAGGTATTTTACTCTTTCTGTTGCAGTGGTGAATGTGATTGTCTCTTTAATTTCTCTTTCTGATTTTTCATTGTTAGTGTATAAGAGTGCAAGGGATTTCTGTATATTAATGTTATATCCTGTAACTTTACTATATTAATTGGTTAGCTCTAGTAATTCCACCAAGAGATGAATGGATAAAGAAGTTGTGGTACATATATCCAATGGAATATTACTCAGCTATAAAAAGGAACCACAATTGAGTCAGTTCTAATGAGGTGGATGAACCTAGAGCCTATTATACAGAGTGAAGTAAGCTAGAAAAACAAATACTGTATCTTAACACATATATATAGAATCTAGAAAGATAATCCTGATGAACCTATTTGCAGGGCAGCCGTGGAGACGCAGAAATAGAGAACAGACTTGTCAACACAGTGGTGGAAGGGGAGGGTGGGACAGATTGAGAGAGTAGCATTAAACATATACATTACCATGTGTAAAATAGACAGTCAGAGGGAGCTTGCTATATGACACGGAAGGCGGAAATCCAGTGCTGTGACAATCTAGAGGGGCAGGAGGTGGGAGGGAGGCTCAAGGGGGAGGGGACATGTGTATACCTATGGCTGATTCATTCTGATGTATGACAGAAACCAACACAATATTGCAAAGCAATTATCTTCCAATCAAAAATACATTTTAAAAACACCTGAGACCGGCCCCCACCTGGTGGAGGATGGTTACTATAAGCGGACCATAAGCTCATAAAGCCCAGACTGGTTGGATTGGAACCAGAAGGCTGGTGATGGAGATTCCTGAAGCATTATGGTATCTCACCACCAGCCAATCAGAAGAAGGTCTAGGGGCTGACCTGTGATGCTCTTCCATGACACTATCTTCAAACACTCTTGCCTAAAAAGTCATGGGGAGTTCAGGTCTTATGAGCGTGAGCCACCCATTCCCCTTGCTTGGCACCTTACAAACAAACCCTTAATTGCTGCAAACACCCTTTGTCAGAGCAAGGCTTTCTGAACCTCACACATGAGAAACCTTGTGTAAGCAGAGAGGACAGGGGGCCCCAGACAAAGGGACGCAGGCACGGATTCCTTGACATGAAAACCCATCTTGGCCTGTGCAGCTTTGTGACCTAAGCCTGGCCTCAGTGTTTGCTCTTGAACAGTCTCAGTGATCCATGATCGTAAGGGAACCAAGGAATGCAGGAACCGAGAAAGGGCAGTCAAACAACAGCTCAGCGATAAAGCACAGTCCTAGTTCCTCCTCGACGGAATCAGCTAATAATGTACCTTTGAGTTCTACAGGAACTTGGGCCCCCAGCCAGGCGGAGGACAGAATGATGTTGACCCTCAAGACTGCAGCCAACTAGAAATTGGACTCTGCCCACCTTTGCCCCAATTCTAGCCTGAATTCTCCTCTGCTCAAGCCCTTCATGAACATACATATGCTTTTTGCTGAAAAGTTCCCTAATTTTGCTGCTCTGGGAGCCACACCTTTGGGAAAGATCCCTGGCGTTCTCTTCACTTGCCATGAGTAATAATAAACCCTTTCCTCTCCCAGTCTTTGGCTTGGTTGAGTCCGTTGGTTTGGCACATACCAAGAGGCAAACCCAGTTTTGGGATAACACTTGCTCAGTTATGTAACTATTTAGCCTATTAGTTATTAATAGCTATGGTCCTCTTTGAAAAGGTGACATTTGAGCAAAACCAAATGAAGGTCAGAGAGTTCATAGTAAAGGTGTCTGGAGGAAGTGTGTTCCAGGTGAAGACAACTAAAGATCTAAGTTAACAATAAGCTCCCATTGTCTGAGGGACAGCAAGGAAGCCAAGGTCTTTGGAGCCAAGAGAGAGAGCCGTAGAAGATCTAATCAAAGAATTAAGGAAGGGTCAGGTCGGAAAGACCTCAAAGGCCATTGTTGGGTAGGAAATCTTATCCTTCTATCCAGCTAGGTTCTTTGGCTGGTCTGATAATTGACCTAAAACAGGTTCACAAGAGAAAAACAAATTCGTTATGCATGGCACCCCATAAAAATATGAGCCCCAAGGACGCATTGGATCATAAGCCTTATACAAAGAATGCAATGGGGCCTGGGACTTCAAAGAGGAGGAGGGCAATTCGCAGGGCAATAACAGCAGGTGTTTGGTGGTTAGATGTTTGCCCTGCCATGTAGAGAGGTCATTCAGGTAAACGTCATCTCTGGTATCAGCTCTCTGAGACAGGCCCCAAATCTAAATTCTCTAGGTAGTTAAGGGAGAGGTGAAAGTTCTTCTCAAGTCTGCTGGGTCTAGCTTGCCTTCAGGTCAGAACAATCCACCTGCCCAAGTGGCACATTTTGGACTCATGTATTCTGCTCCCCTTTCCTGGGAGAGGACTTTCATTTCACTCCAAGCGAAGCACAAAACAATCACGAGGTTCTAGAAAGGCATGATTTATGGTTTTCAATAATTCCTCTGGTTGTTTTGTTGATAATAGACCAGAAGCAGGGAACATGTTGAAAGCTAAGTGATTTAAGCCAGGGATGATAGGGGTCCAGTGCAAGGTGCGGATACACACCGAGAACTGACACAAGAGAGCCTGGCCTGAAATTCACACTCGGTAAGTATCAGCTCTTAGTTACTCCCATGTTAAGGAAGTAGCTGATACATTGACGTCTCCTCTGGCTGTCTTTCTCAGAAAGGCTGGTACAGCCTGTGAATAATACGGAGACATTTACTAGACCGCGAAATGCCTCTTTTCCTCTGAGATTTAGTTCAGTTCAACCCTGAATCTAATCAAAGTAGACGGTGTTTAGATTTTTTTTCCCTCTAACAACTTTATGATCACTAGTTTTTATGATTCTCTCATAAATCTGCCAATCTGGGAGTCTGTTTTATATGGTATTTTGGCTCTAGACCATTGAAAATAATGGTTTCACTCCCATCTGTATTTTTGGCATCAACTACATTTTTCTATATCTGTTTACACTAATTTATTACTGTTACCATCCCTTCCTATGCACGATTTGCTTTTTCATCATTCTTTTCTCAGCTACAGGCTCAAACTATTTTAATTCACTGATCATTCAGTATCTTTACTTTAAAATTGTTTTAAAAGGGATAGATGCTGTCCAAAAACTCATTTTAGCCATTACTTTTGGCATAGATAAGGTTAACCATGGAAGTAATTAATACGGGCTAACATAAGCTACCAAGTGACTATAAGGTAGATTTTAAAAATTGAAATGGGTACACCACTTTTTACTTAATAGACATATGAAACAAAGCTAATTATTATAATTTCCATTCTGGGAAAAAATACTTGTGGCCAAGTTTAAAAAGCAAGGACTCTTTTCTAGGCAGGTTATTATCAATTTGATAGCCCACCAATCTCCTCTGTCCATGGAATTCTCCAGTCAAGAATACTGGAATAGGTTGCCATTTCCTTCTTCAAGGGATCTTTCCAACCCAGGGATCCAACCTGTGTCTCTTGCACTGCAGGTGGATTCTTTACTGTCTGACCTCTCAGGTAAGCCCAATATAATATATACATATCCAGATTTTTCAAGGAGAGTATCTGATTGGCCTGGTCTTGACCAAGGGTTGACTACAATCCAGGCAACCATGGCTAGAGAGTATAACAGATAGTGTATTATGACTAATAGGGACCTGGGCCCTGTAGGGACAAAGATGGGAGAGAAAGGGATAAGGGATGGACAGATCCTCCAACAGGAAGATAGACACTCCATGACCACATGGGGCAGACCCTAAAGGCAAGTTTTAAAATGTATGAAATAAATAACAAGGTCCAACTACATTCAATAGCCTGTGACAAACCTTAATGGGGAAAATATAGTAAAAAAAAAAATATATATATATATATACATATAGGAATCACTTTGCTGTATAGCAGAAATTAATATAACATTGCAAATCAACTATACTTAATAAAAAGTTGGTTTTTTTTTTTTAATGTAGGAAGTAAAAATGAAGAGCACAGCATACCCTTAAACTGTGAAGTCTCAAAATTGTCACCAATGATGCTAGGTGAAACAGTTCCAAGAGTGAAGGAGAAAATGAGGATTTGATCAGAAAGAGAAGCAAAATGAAGATGCTGCAATCGAGGCATGATGGGAGAAAAATACGCCCCCAGAGAGGCAGGACATATCTGTGGGCCGCCGAGAAGGATAAAGGGAGGATGTTGGCATGAATTAAGTTTTTAAAAAAGCTCACAAAAGACATAGCTGATATTTTTATTTCCATAATGGAAAATTATGGCAGATATTAAAAGCCCAATGGAAAACTAAAAATCTTACAAGTTAATAAACAGAACTTACTCTAGGTTTTGAGCTGCCATTAGACAATGGAAATAGAATTAAAAAGAAATAAATCTGGGGGAAAAGAATCCCAATCATAGCGGAGATAGTCCTATAACACTTAGCTGGAGTCCAAATGGCGCAAAATCTCAATATTGGAAACATCAGGGCATGGAAAGAACGTTGTCGGAAACTATGTATAGCACAAGCTGAAATGAAGGACTATTTGTTAGGACTGTGGTACGTTTAAGTGACCATATCATCAAATGGTAAATTGATAACTGTGAGTTTAGACAGAGCTTGTGGAAAAATAAATGAGGGAACAAGGAGATCACTGAGACTTTCCAAACTTTTTTGTCATTTTTTTTCTTTAAAAAAAAAAAAAAAAAAAAAAAGGCAGTACCTTTGTGTAGTATACCTTCCATAAGCAAAAACATCTACTAAGATTACCAGGGATTAGGCTGGTGTATAATTATGAGCTAGTTTGTATATAATTAAGAGAACTGGTTTACCAGCTGTGTAGTCCCAATAAGCACAGGTTTCAGGATACTGAAAGTCTTATGTAAATTCTCTTCCTTGAGGCTATTTTCTGCTTATTTACTCTTAAACCAAAAATCTTCCATCAAATGTTAGAGGGGAGAGGCTACATGTAGACGGTTGGTCAACTCTCTTCAGAAGAAGTATGTCCAGTGAAGGGAAAATTCCAACACACACACGCTCTTCCTGTATGCTGTGCATACAAGTGTTACTATAATATACAATATGCATTCTTATAGATACACCGTTACCATAATATACAACATATGGAACCTCTGTAATTTATATCCTGTTCTAATAATGTGCAAATCCCGTGCCCAGGACCTTTCTCACAACTCTTTCACCTGAGACAACCGTCTCCAAAGAAAATCTCCTGTACAATTCTCTCCAGTTATTTTTTATTGCCCCTCTGATCTTCTGGGGAGAAAAGCTCAGCCCCCGGTCCTATTCCCACTTGTGAATAATTGTTCCCTGGCCCCAGCTCAATCACATGCCTTCCTGTGAAGTCTATAATTTCTTCAAACATTTGATGATTGGGAAAAGCCAGGCCCCAAGACGCATATTCATCTTCCTCCACTGTTTCCACATTTAGCTCCTATTTTCCTTTCAGGCCAAGTCCTCTCGTCACCATCTACGTTATCTCTGAGAATCATGGCCATGAGCTGTACCCAAAACTCAGTTCCTTAACTCGGTCTTAGAACCTCCAGCTCTTAGTGGTCATGAAAGTGAAAGTGAAGTGGAAGTTGCTCGGTCACGTCCAGCTCTTTGCGACCCCATGGACTATACAGTCCATGGAATTCTCCAGGCCAGAATACTGGAGTGGGTAGCCTTTCCCTTCTCCAGGGATCTTCCTAACCCTGGGATCAAACCCAGGTCTCCCACATTGCAGGCAGATTCTTTATTTTCTGAGCCACCAGGGAAGCCCAAGAATACAGGAATGGGTAGCCTATCCCTTCTCCAGGGGATCTTCCTGACCCAGGAATCGAACTGGGGTCTCCTGCATTGCAGGCAGATTCTTTACTAACTGAGCGATGAGTGGTCATATAGTACAGTAGCTAACAGTGGTGCCAGGCTTCCTGGTTAAAAGTCTTGTTTTTTCTTTATACTTAGAGGCATACTTGATATCTAATGAGCACAACTTGATGAGTTCTGGACATGTGCAAAAAATGCCGGGATACCATCACTTGTGGTGCGCTCAGTTGCTCAGTCGTGTCTGACTTTGCAGTCCCGTGGACTGTAGCCCGCCAGGCTCCTCTGCCCATGGGACTTTCTAGGCAAGCATACTGGAGTGGGTTGCCATTTCCTACTGGGGGATGGGGATCTTCCCAACCCAGGGCTCAATACTGCATCTCCTGGGTCTCCTACATTGGCAGCCGGGTCCATTACCATGGCCCCACCTAGGACACCATCACTATGGTCAAGGTAATAGACACACCCAACATCGCCCCGAGTTTCCCTGGGTTATGTCCATGTGTGTCTGTGTGTGTGTGAGAGAAAGGCAGAGGAAGAGAGAGATGGACACTGAACATGAGAGTGACTGTTTTATATTTTGGGGTGCAGGGCACCATATTATTAACACTAGGGCACTCCGTTGTGACGTGGGGTGCGTATTAACCCTCCTCCGTGACCCTTTCCTCATCTGTTAAACAGGGATGTTATTATTATAGAACTCAGTGAATTATTTCAACAGTTTTCAAAGTTTGATTTGCCCAACCCTGGGCATCCCCAAGGCCATTTCGTGAATTCCAAGAAATCAAAATATTTTTATGATAATACTAAGATGTTACATGTCTTTCCTGATGGTAGAAAAACAACAAGGGCTGAAGCTGCTGGTGCGAAACGTGGGGCAGGGGCCCTGCACTGTATTTGGAGTCACTGCCATTGCATGGCCACGCAGGCACATGCAATATTACTCAGCCACCAAAAGGGATGAGTGTGTGTCATTTGCAGAGAAGTGGATGATCTAGAGACTAACGGGGTGAAGTCAGTCAGAAAGAGAAAAACGTATTAATGCGCATATGTGGAATCTAGGAAAATGGTAGAGGTGATCTTTTTTCAAAGCAGAAACAGAGACACGGACATAGAGAACAAACGTATGGACACCAAGGGAGAAGAGGGCAGGCGGGATGCACCGGGGGCTTGGGACTGACGTACGGACAAAACAGATAGTGCGCGTAGAACAGAGAGCCGCTGGGAGCACGCTGGGTAGCAGGGGACCTCCTCGGCGCTGTGTGTGGCCCCAGTGGGGAGCAAATCCAAACAGGAGGGGACACGTGTGTCCATACAGCTGATTCATTTTGCTGTACAACGGAAACTGACAGCAGTGTAAAACAACTATACTCCCAATTGAAAAAAAAACAAAAACAAAAAACAGTTTCACTTAGGGACATCCTTGAGTATAAGCAATACACTTAATTTCATTAAATTCCCACTGCTCAGTATATACATTTTAAATTATATGTGTAAGGGCAATTGGAAACATTTCTGAAATACATCATCTGCCTACTAAAGTACAGTGGTTGTCTTTGGCTTATGCAATTGAGTGACGAGCTGAACTACCTCCTTTTTTTTTTTTTTGTAAGAAACACTATTTTTACTTGAAAGAACAGCTGACAGACAGCTATGGTTATTCAGACTTTGGTATTTGGCAGAAATTTTCTTGAAAATGAAAAAAGTAAGACTGTCAGTTCAAGGAACTAAACTGACAGTATTTGCTGCCAGTGATAAAATTTGAGCTTTTGCGAGAAAACTGGAATTTTGGAAGCCCTAGATTGGCCACTAATGAGCTTAAATTAACAGTGGTGAAGATGTGTTGATTTTGACGGCAATTCACAAATTATGGAATGATCGTATCTATGTAAAAATAGATCTGTCTACAGTGCTATCTTATTACCCATTGAATGTTTTTATTGTAAGCTTGTATGAATTCTCTGCATATTGCAAATATTTCTCTTTGCCCTATACAAGGCCAGAAAAACAAGGTCCCGTTTGTTTATGACTTCAGGGGATCCACCCTTTCTTTTGTGTTTCCCTGGTGGCTCAGTAGTAAAGAATCTGCCTGCCAGTGCGGGAGACATGGGCTTGATGCTTGGGTTAGGAATAGCCCTTGGAGAAGGAAACGGCAACGCACGCCAGTATCCTTACCTGGAGAATTCCATGGACAGAGGAACCTGGTGGTCTCCAGTCCACGGGGTTCCACAAGGGTCAGACATGACTTAGTGACTCAACAACAAAACAAAATCCTTTAAGTGCAGAAAGTAATCCTTGCCACAGTAATTTTATAAATAATTATCTTAAAAAGTCTATGACTAAGTTTAGATATCTTATTCTTTATTTCAACTTTATCTTGGTATAGAGTATAGTATTTCCACATCTTTTTAAGGCCCCCCAACACTAAATGAATTGTCCTAGAATGCTGTATAAAATAATCCTTTCCTGCTATCTGACATTTCCTTTATTCATATACACTCTTACATTGTGACACTGATTTAAAACAGACACTCATTCTTGGATACTCACTCATTTTCTGGTGCTTTCTTGAAGAGCTGAATTTATCTTGGCACAATTAAAGGCATTGAAAGACTGCAATCAACACTTGGGCACATTTACAGCAGTTGCTGCTATAACACTGACATTTGTAGGGTCTTTAACGCCACACTTCACATAGTTAATTCACTTCACATAGTTTTCCTAGGGCATTATGCCCTCTGAGTAAAACTATTATTCATATTAGTTGCTTAGGATTCAAAAGTCTTTTAGTAAACATGTGCTTTTCCTGTGGCCTGACAGATGTAAGAGGCATCACCCTGAGAGTAGGTAGGTATACACTTATACAGCAAAATCATTCCTACTCACTGATCAGAATCCAGAGCAACTACAAAAGCTGCATAACATTTAACAACACAAACAAAGCTCTGGGAAGTGCTCGGGAAGCGAGCAGTGCAGAAAGAACTTGAGGTTCACACACACTGAGGTGAGTCAGACATTCTCTGGTACTTTTCCATCCGAGGCTCATCCATGAGCAGGGGAGGCTTAGAACTTTCAGAAGTCTTATAACAGGAGCCAAAGATCAGGGCTACCAAGGCAGCAAGGACGTGAGGGACCCAGATTCCAGAAAAAAGGGTCACAGCCATCTAAAGCCAACGTTCTGCACAGATATTCCTTTTTGGCATTCGCTTACATCACATATGGCAGGTGGAGAGCCTGAAAAACCAAGCATAAAGCAGCAGTTTCAGGCTCCACAGCGCCGACTTTGGTAGTCATGTCACCACATGAAATAATAATCTGGGTTTAAGCCAGGCTTTCAGTGGTGAATCCACTAAAGGTCTACACATGAAGAGAACAGACCCTCTGGAAATAGATGGCTCTCATAACCTCTAAAAACTTAGGCGGACATAAGAGAAGTAAATATGTTCTATAGAAGGAGAATGTCTTCCAAAGCTTCAGAAATTGCTCGTACACAATAGCTGATATCCAATAAAAAAATAAAATCCAAGAGCCATGCCATAAAACAGGATCAGAAAAAGGTTACAGAAAACAGATGATACAGTCATTGGTGTTTCCAAATGGGAATATCATGTTAAATACCTTAAAATGATATTTAGAACGCTATATATCAGGCTAGACAATTTCAAAATTAGCTGGAACTTGCTTTAAAAATCAAACAGAAGTCCCTGAACTGAAAAAAATGTAATTGAACCCAATAGACTGTGATAAATTAGATAGAAGGGAAGAGAATGATTCAATTTTAAGATAAGTAAAATATCAGACAAACGCAGAAAGAGAAAATACAGAAAAGGGCATAAGAGATAAGAGGTGGAAAAGTCCAAGAATATATTCCAAGAATAATAGATGAAAGAGAATGAGTCAGAAACGGCATTTGAAGAAATATTGGCTGATAATTTCCCTAAAATGATTAAATACATTAATCCACATATTCAGTAGTTTAGCGGCATTATTTTTAATCGTCAAGACACGGAAGCAACCCAGGTATCTATCAGCAGATGAATGGATAAGGAAGATGTGCATCTGTATGCAGTGGAACACTACTTAGCCATTTCATGACCTTTTGTCATTCGCAACAACACGGATGGATCTAGAGGGTATTATGCTAAGTGAAACAAATCAGACAAAAAGACAAATGCTGTGTGATATCACTGACATGTGGGCACACACACAAAAACAACAAACCAGTGAACATAACAAAAAAGAACAGACTCATAGAACGAATTAGCAGCTACCAGTGGAGAAGAGGAACATGCGGGAGGGGCAACCAGGGCTAGGAGTTAAGATGCACAAACCATTATGTATAAAATAAGCTACCAGGATATGTTGTACAACATAGGGAACATAACCAATATTTTATAATAGCTATAAATGGAGCAAAACCTTTAAAAACGAATTACTTACACCGTACACCTATAACTCATACTATTATACATCAACTATGTCCATGGGGTCACTAAGAGTCGGACACGACTGAGTGACTTCACTTTCACTTTTCACTTTCATGCATTGGAGAAGGAAATGGCAACCCACTCCAGTGTTCTTGCCTGGAGAATCCAAGGGACGGGAAGCCTGGTGGGCTGCCATCTATGGGGTCGCACAGAGTTGGACACGACTAAAGCAACGCAGCAGCAGCAGCATGCTCCAATTAAAAAAAAAAAAAAAATTTTAGCCAACTCCAAACAAGATGAATAGGGGTTCTTGGCAGGAATAGAATCCAAGTTGGAAGCACTACGATTAAAAAATAAAGCACAAAAGAAGAGTAATTGGATAAGTGTAAATAAATAATGACACATGGGAGCCAAGATATACTTAAAAACATGTGATGAAATAACATTGAACAAAAAGGAAGAGAAATAATGAACAGGATCCCGAAGTCCTTGCATTGCCCAAAAAGTGAGGAGCACTAATTCTTTGTTATAGACGCAGGTTGTACTCCGAAAATTAACAGAGTGGTAGAATTACATACAGTTAACAAGCTAATAGAGGAGGAAAAGAAAGAAGTATTTGATCACTAAAAGAAAAGCAAAGCATGGCAACTATATGTTGAACAGTGACAGATTTTATCTTCTTGGGCTCCAAAATCACTGGTGACTGCAGCGCAGCCATAAAATTAAAAGAAGCTTGCTCCTTGGGAGAAAGGCTATGACAAACCTAAACAGTGTATTTAAAAGCAGAGACATCACTTTGCCGACAAAGGTCCATATCGTCAAGGCTATGATTTTTCCAGTACTCATGTGTATGGGTGTGAGAGTTGGACCATAAGGAAGGGTGAGAGCCGAAGAACCCATGCTTTTGAATTGTGGTGCTGGAGAGTCCCTTGGACAGCAAGGGGGGATCAAACCAGTCCATCCTAAAGGAAATCAACCCTGAATATTTATTGGAAGTACTGATGCTGAAGCTCTAATACTTTGGCCACCTGACGGGAAGAGCTGACTCATTGGAAAAGACTCTGATGCTGGGGAAAATTGAAGGCAAAAGGAGAAGAGGGCAACAGAGGATTAGATGGCTGCATGGCATCACCAACTCAATGCACGTAAGTTTGAGCAAACTCCAGGAAATGGTGAAGGATAGGGAAGCCTGGCGTGCTGCAGGTCACAGGATGACAAAGAGTTGGACACAACTTAGCAACTGAACAGCAATACATTAACAGCAACAAAATAAATAAATAATACTCCAAACTGTAAATGTAATGTTGAAAACCTGGAAGCAATCCATCAGTGATAATGGATAATCAAATTAGGCATATCAGATCAGATGGGATCAGTCGCTCAGTCGTGTCCGACTCTTTGTGACCCCATGAATCGCAGCATGCCAGGCCTCCCTGTCCATCACCAGCTCCCGGAGTTCACCCAGACTCACGTCCATCGAGTCAGTGATGCCATCCAGGCATCTCATCCTCTGTTGTCCCCTTCTCCTCTTGCCCCCAATCCCTCCCAGCATCAGTCTTTTCCAATGAGTCAACTCTTCGAATGAGGTGGCCAAAGTATTGGAGTTTCAGCTTTAGCATCACTCCTTCCAAAGAAATCCCAGGGCTGATCTCCTTCAGAATGGACTGGTTGGATCTCCTTGCAGTCCAAGGGACTCTCAAGAGTCTTCTCCAACACCACAGTTCAAAAGCATCAATTCTTCAGCGCTCAGCCTTCATAGTCCACTTCTCACATCCATACATGACCGCAGGAAAAACCATAGCCTTAACTAGACGAACCTTTGTTGGCAAACTAATGTCTCTGCTTCTGAATATGCTATCTAGGTTGGTCATAACTTTCCTTCCAAGGAGTAAGTGTCTTTTAATTTCATGGCTGCACCATCTGTAGTGATTTTGGAGCCCAGAAAAATAAAGTCTGACACTGTTTCCACTGTTTCCCCATCTATTTCCCATGAAGTGATGGGACCGGATGCAATGATCTTCATTTTCTGAATGTTGAGCTTGAAACCAACTTTTTCACTCTCCACTTTCACTTTCATCAAGAGGCTTTTTAGTTCCTCTTCACTTTCTGCCATAAGGGTGGTGTCATCTGTTTATCTGAGGTTATTGATATTTCTCCTGGCAATCTTGATTCCAGCTTGTGTTTCTTCCAGCCCAGCATTTCTTGTGATGTACTCTGCATATAAGTTAAATAAGCAGGGTGACAGTATACAGCCTTGACCTACTCCTTTTCCTATTTGGAACCAGTCTGTTGTTCCATGTCCAGTTCTAACTGTTGCTTCCTGACCTGCATACAGATTTCTCAAGAGGCAGATCAGGTGGTCTGGTATTCCCATCTCTTTCAGAATTTTCCACAGTTTATTGTGATCCACACAGTCAAAGGCTTTGGCATAGTCAATAAAGCAGAAATAGATGTTTTTCGGGAACTCTCTTGCTTTTTCCATGATCCAGCAGATGTTGGCAATTTGATCTCTGGTTCCTCTGCCTTTTCTAAAACTAGCTTGAACATCAGGAAGTTCACGGTTCACATATTGCTGAAGCCTGGCTTGGAGAATTTTGAGCATTACTTTACTAGCATGTGAGATGAGTGCAATTGTGTGGTAGTTTGAGCATTCTTTGGCATTGCCTTTCTTTGGGATTGGAATGAAAACTGACCTTTCCAGTCCTGTGGCCACTGCTGAGTTTTCTAAATTTGCTGGCATATTGAGTGCAGCACTTTCACAGCATCATCTTTCAGGATTTGGAATAGCTCAACTGGAATTCTATCACCTGCACTAGCTTTGTTCGTAGTGATGCTTCCTAAGGCCCACTTGACTTTCACGTTCCAGGATGTCTGGCTCTAGGTGAGTGATCACACCATCGTGATTATCTGGGTCGTGAAGATCTTTTTTGTACAGTTCTTCTGTGTATTAGTGCCATCTCTTCTTAATATCTTCTGTTAGGTCCATTTCTGTCCTTTATCAAGCCCATCTTTGCATGAAATGTTCCTTTGGTATCTCTGATTTTCTTGAAGAGATCTCTAGTCTTTCCCATTCTGTTGTTTTCCTCTATTTCTTTGCATTGATCGCTGAGGAAGGCTTTCTTATCTCTTCTTGCTATTCCTTGGAACTCTGCATTCAGATGTTTATATCTTTCCTTTTCTCCTTTGCTTTTCAGTTCTCTTCTTCTTACAGCTATTTGTAAGGCCTCCCCAGACAACCATTTTGCTTTTCTGCATTTCTTTTCCATGGGGATGGTCTTGATCCCTGTCTCCTGTACAACGTCACCAACCTCATTCCATAGTTCATCAGGCACTCTATCTGTCAGATCTAGGCCCTTAAATCTATTTCTCACTTCTACTGTATAATCTTAAGGGATTTGATTTAGGTCATACCTGAATGGTCTAGTGGTTTTCCCTACTTTCTTCAATTTAAGTCTGAATTTGGCAATAAGGAGTTCATGGTCTGAGCCACAGTCAGCTCCTGGTCTTGTTTGTGTTGACTGTATAGAGCTTCTCCATCTTTGGCTGCAAAGAATATAATCAATCTGATTTCAGTGTTGACCATCTGGTGAAGTCCATGTGTAGAGTCTTCTCTTGTGTTGTTGGAAGAGGGTGTTTGCTATGACCAGTGCATTTTCTTGCCAAAACTCTATTAACCTTTGCCCTGCTTCATTCCATATTCCAAAGCCAAATTTGCCTGTTACTCCAGGTGTTTCTTGACTTCCTACTTTTGCATTCCAGTCCCCTATAATAAAAAGGACATCTTTTTTGGGTGTTAGTTCTAAAAGGTCTTATAGGTCCTCATAGAACCGTTCAACTTCAGCTTCTTCAGCATTACTGGTTGGGCCATAGACTTGGATTACTGTGATATTGAATGGTTTGCCTTGGAAACGAACAGAGATCATTCTGTTGTTTTTGAGATTGCATCCAAGTACTGCATTTCGGACTCTTGTTGACCATGATGGCTACTCCATATACATAAAATAAATTATATAACAATGGAAATGAAAAATGATGAAGATCAATGTTGAGAAAAGTTGTCTGACTCAGAAGATCCCATTTGCCTAAGAATTTTTTTTTTTAAGTAAAATTAATATGTGCACTACAAAGTAAAATGGTGATTATCTTTGTGCAGAAGTAATTATAGAGAGATCCTTAGAAAATTTCTGAGGTGCCAGTATGTTCTATATTTTAATCTGAGTCATGATTTCACGGTCTTATAAAATTTCATCAAACGTATTTGTGATTTTGTGCAATTGTCTGCAACTGCTCTATACTGCAGTTAAAAACAAGAAAAAACCTTGGAAAAGAAATTGGTGGTATATCTCTAAATACTTTCCTTTCCTTCAAAGTATTGCTCACAATAGTAGGAATTCATGTTGTGGATAGTAGCTCTCTGTAGGATAATCTGTTTTTTTCTGCTTGTTTATCTTATCACTCACACAAGTTCTGTTAATACCATTTATTGCCTGGCAGACCAGAACCTCCTTAAATGTCTTTAATTTTTAAAAATGTCATCATAAGGGAAAATACATTTACAATCTTTTAAAAGATGGTAATTGTTTGGTTTATCTGACAAGGCAGGATATATTTATTGTTCACAGTGAACAATGATGATCATGAAGCTCAGATGGCAACTTGTTAAAAAAAATAACTTATCGACCACTTAGTATATATTGGGCTTCCCTGGTGGCTCAGATGGTAAAGCGTCTGCCTGTAATGTGGTTGACCTGGGTTCGATCCCTGGGTCAGGGAGATCCCCTGAAGGAGGAAATGGCTACCCACTCCAGTACTCTTGCCTGGAAAATTCCATGGATGGAGGAGCCTGGTGGGCTACAGTCCACGGGGTCACAAAGAGTCGGACACGACTGAGCGACTTCACTGGTTTGCTGGTAGTTTATATCACAAGTGTTCAAATCACCTTCATATATTAACTTGTTATCCTTGCAACCATCCAGTGACATAAGAACACACTTCGAAGGGTATCAGTGGTCCTGCTACTTGCTAGTTTTGTTTTTTAATTTGTATTGGACTGGAGTTGATTCAGGAGGCGAAGGGGATGACAGAGCATAAGGTGGTTGGGTGGCATCACCGACTCAATGGACATGAGTTTGAGCAAACTCCAGGGATTGGGAAGCCTGGCGTGCTGCAGCCCATGGGATCACAAAGAGTTGGGCACGACTGAGCAACTGAACTGAACTGATAATTGATTTACAATGTTGAGTTCGTTTCAGGTGTATAGCAAAGTGGATCAGCTACACATATACATATATCCACTATTTTTTTTTAGACTCTTTTCCCATGGAGGTCATTATCCACGTACTAAGCAGGGCTCCCTGTGCTGTACATAGTAGGTCCTTATTAGTTACCTCTTTTATATAGAGTAGTGCTACATGTCAGTTCCAATCTCTAATTTATCCTTCTCCCACCCACTTACCCCATGGTAATCATGAGTTTTCTACATCCGTGACTCTGCTTCTGTTTTATAAATAAATTCATTTTTACACCCCTTAAGATTTCACGTATAAGTGATATCATACGATATTTGTCTTTCTACGTCTGACTTCACTCAGTATGACCGTCTCTAGCTCTATCCATGTTGTTGCAAATTACATTATTCTGTTCTTTCTTATGACTGAGTAATATTCCATTGTGTACATACACCACCACCTCTTCTTTATCCATTCATATTTCAATGTGTATTTGGGTTACTTCCATGTCCTGGCTACTGTAAATAGTGCTACAATGAACACTGGGGTGCATGTCTCATTTTGAATCATGGTTTTCTCCGGGTATATGCCAAGGAGTGGGATTGCTGAGTCATACGGGAGTTCGATTTTTAGGTTTTTAAGGAACCTGCATATCGTTCTCCCTAGTAGAACATTTACATTCCCACAAACGGCGTAGGAGGATTCCCTTTTCTCCACACCCCCTCTAGCACATACTGTTTGTAGATTTTTGATGATAGTCATTCTGGCCGGTGCGGGGTGATAATTCATTAAAGACGTGATTTGCATTTCTCTGTTAATTAGTGATGTTGAGCATCTTTTCCTGTGTTCTTTGGCCATCTGTATGTCTTCTTTGGAAAAATGTCTATTTAGCTCTTCTGCCCATTTTTTTGATTGGGTTATTTTTTTATATAGTTTTTTATTGATTTAATGTATTTAGGGCATTTGAAAAATATAAAAATGATGTGTAATACTAAGTAAGAAATATATTTCTATCACAAAAATGATTTTACCAATATAAAAGTTGTTTATTCTACAGTCAATTTAACTATGCTTTGCCCTGAACACAGGGGTTCCTTCATTTGCTTTTCTCTTGTTAGTCTCCTTATTTTTTCTTGGGTATATTAATTTCTTTTTTGTTTTGTGACTAGAGAAAGCATTTGTAAATTGCAGGGATTTTTCATGTTGTAGTTATAGATTACGATATGGTCATGTTCTAAACCTCATTAAAATTATCAGCTGTTTCCCCTCCTCCACTCCCCAAGACCTATTGAGAAAACCTATTGCTTAACAAAGCAAGCCATGGTGTCTCTATTATATAATAACCTTTGCCCAAGTGAAATATTTGCTCTCTGAAAGAACAAAGGAATAAACAAGGGCTTTTAATCAAGGCATTAAATGTAGTATAATTAGATGAGTGTGGCTCCCTGGCATTGAGGACAGATGGGAGAAAAGCCATTAGTAAATCCGTAGCCATTATCACTAATCATTACCTCCGCATCTTTCTCTTGCCATCAGTAATGGGAATTTCCCAGCGGTGACCCTTTGTAATTTGACCTGTGCAGTGTCCTTCCGTGTTCTCTTTTTCTCCTGATCACTTTTTAAATTTATTTTTTTTAACTTACTGCTTACATGCTTACTGGAGTAGAGCGAATTAACAATGTTGTGATAGTTTCAGGTGGACAGCAAGGGACTCAGTCACATGTATACATGTATCCAGTCTCCCCCGAACTCCCCTCCCATCCAGGCTGCCACAACACATTGAGCAGAGTTACCTGTCCTATAAAGTAGGGCCTCGTTGGCTATCCATTTTCAATAAAGCAGTGTATATATGTCAGGTCCTGATCATTTAAAAAAATATTCGTGCCAGACGTCTGTCCACTCTTAGCTGTCCCTAATCCCCCACCGCCCCCTTTTCATACGTCACCTGCGAACTGACTTACATCATCCGATTGTGTGGATGGTGCAGGGTTCTGGAAATGGTTTTGCACCTGTTCTCATCTCTTTTCGTAAAGACGTGACTACATTTCATGAATGGAGCTCTCAATGGTTGTTAAGGAAACGAGAATTTACTACCACGTAAAGAAAGGCCTATTGTGCATCACTGCTTCCTCTAAATTGTTGTCACTTTGCTCTGTTAGAAGACGGTGGGGGAGGCATTGTTGAGCTTGAGAAATATTTAACCATCCCAGGAGAAGCATTCATAGACGTGCTGAGACACTGACTCTCCAAAAACCAACTTGTAAAATTGATTCCAAACTACAGAACATTCAAGCACCTGAATCCTTCTGTTTAGCCAATTAGATTTGTGCTGTGACAATACCCATAAACACTGAGACACCATTTACAGGAATCAATATTGGAAATATGAGAAATAAGGAAGGATCGTAATTAGTGAAGACTTTAAAGTTCCAACAGTGAGTCTGCCCTGGTAAGAAATGAAGGTAGGGATTCTGGCTTTTTTTCTGGCCACACAGCGAAGCATGTGGAACTTCCCTGATGGATCAAAACTGTACCCACTGCAGGGGAAGCGCAGAATTTTCACCACTGGGCCCCCAGGGAAGTCCCAAGGTACAGGTTCTAAGTTCAGTGACATAACCGACAACAACAGCCTGTTTTTACCAAGTGCTTATTTAATTGATTGAATGCATGTGCTCAGCCCTGTCTGACTCTGTGTGACCCCACGGACCATAGCCCGCCAGGCTCCTCTGTCCCTGGGACTCTCCAGGCAAGAATACTGGAGTGGGTTGCCATTTCCTCCTCTACGGGATCTTTCTGACCTAGAGACCGAATCTGAGTATGCTAAGTGCTTTATATGTTTTTATACCATTTATTCTTCACACCTCCAAAAAAAAAATTCTTTTTTTTTTTTTTGTTTACTATTTTCCGGAGTACATCAAGAGTGTATATTGTCACCCTGCTTATTTAATTATATGTAGAGTACATCATGAGAAACGCTGGACTGGAAGAAACACAAGCTGGAATCAAGATTGCCAGGAGAAACATCAATAACCTCAGATATGCAGATGACACCACCCTTATGGCAGAAAGTGAAGAGGAACTAGAAAGCCTCTTGATGAAAGTGAAAGTGGAGAGAGAAAATGTTGGCTTAAAGCTCAACATTCAGAAAACTAAGAGCATGGCATCTGGTCCCATCACTTCATGGGAAATAGATGGGGAAACAGTGTCAGACTTTTTTTGGGGGGGCTCCAAAATCACTGCAGATGGTGATTGCAGCCATGAAATTAAAAGACGCTTACTCCTTGGAAGGAAAGTTATGACCAACCTAGATAGCATATTCAAAAGCAGAGATATTACTTTGCCAACAAAAGTTTGCCTAGTCAAGGCTATAATTTTTCCTGTGGTCATGTACGGATGTGAGAGTTGGACTGTGAAGAAGGCTGAGCGCCAAAGAATTGATGCTTTTGAAATGTGGTGTTGAAGAAGACTCTTGAGAGTCCCTTGGACTGCAAGGAGATCCAACCAGTCCATCCTAAAGGAGATCAGCCCTGGGATTTCTTTGGAAGGAATGATGCTGAAGCTGAAACTCCAGTATTTTGGCCACCTCATGACAAGAGTTGACTCATTGGAAAAGACTCTGATGCTGGGAGGGATTGGGGGCAGGAGGAGAAGGGGACGACAGAGGATGAGATGGCTGGATGGCATCACTGACTCGATGGACGTGAGTCTGAGTGAACTCTGGGAGTTGGTGATGGACAGGGAGGCCTGGCGTGCTGCGATTCATGGGGTTGTGAAGAGTTGGACACGACTGAGTGACTGAACTGAACTGAACTTTACTATTTTCTTGATAAGGTAACAAAGCAACAAGGAGAGTAGATACCTTGCTCCAGGCCACTCAATTAGTAAATGTCAGAGACAGGCTTAGACTCAGAAATAATCAACTCCTGAATCCCATCTGGCTACCATTTTATTCTGCCTCCTTCTGAGGCTTTGAGTATCCCTCTCAACTCTTACCCAGCTCCGAGCTACCAAAACAGAGAACTGCATTACAACTGTGCTAAACCTCCCTTGAGAATTATTTTTATCATATATTTAAAGTGAAAACAGATAGCCTGGATGTTTGTTTTTCCAGACATGTACAACTTCTTGGGTCCAGGCCCAGAATAGGCATAATTGGGTTTTGCCAGGGTTAGAATTTGCAGGGGAATGTAGGAAGGTTTTGCCTGGGGAGAAAGTTGAAAGAGTTTTGAGATCTGCAAGCTAAGCTGTTTGAGAAAGAGACTAAGGTGGACGGGATGATGGAGAAATAGTGACGGGACCACGGGTTATGCATGTAAATGGCGAAAATACCAAGGATCTTGCCAGCTGTACTCAAGGCTTTGACTATGTTGATCACAATAAACTGGAAAATTCTGAAAGAGAAGGGAATACCAGACCACCTGACCTGCCTCTTGAGAAACCTGTATGCAGTTCAGAAAGCAACAGTTAGAACTGGACATGGAACAACAGACTGGTTCCAAATAGGAAAAGGAGTATGTCAAGGCTGTATATTGTCACCCTGCTTATTTAACTTATATGCAGAGTACATCATGAGAAATGCTTGCCTGGATGAAGCACAAGCTGGAATCAAGATTGCTGGGAGAAATATCAATAATCTCAGATATGCAGATGATACCACCCTTATGGCAGAAAGCAAAGAAGAACTAAAGAGCCTCTTGATGAAAGTGAAAGATGAGAATGAAAAAGTTGGCTTAAAGCTCAACATTGAGAAAACAAAGATCATGGCATCCAGTCCCATCACTTCATGGCAAATAGATGGACAAACAGTGGAAACAGTGTCAGACTTTATTTTTCTGGGCTCCAAAATCACTGCAGATGGTGACTGCAACCATGAAATTAAAAGACGGTTACTCCTCGGGAGAAAAGTTATGACCAACCTAGATAGCATATTAAAAGGCAGAGACGTTCCTTTGCCAACAAAGGTCCATCTAGTCAAGGCTATGGTTTTTCCAGTAGTCATGTATGAATGTGAGAGTTGGATGATAAAGAAAGCTGAGTGCCGAAGAATTGATGCTTTTGAACTGTGGTGTTGGAGAAGACTCTTGAGAGCCCCTTGGACTGCAAGGAGATCCAACCAGTCCATCCTAAAGGAAATCAGTCCTGAATGTTCATTGGAAGGACTAACTTTGAAGCTGAAACTCCAATACTTTGGCTACCTGATGCGAAGAGCTGACTCATTTGAAAAGATTCTGATGCTGGGAAAGACTGAGGGCAGGAGGAGAAGGGGAAAACAGAGGATGAGATGGTTGGACGGCATCACCAACTTGATGGACATGAGTTTGGGTAAACCCCGGGAGTTGGTGACGGACAGGGAGGCCTGGCGTGCTGCAGTCCATGGGGTTGCAAAGAATAGGACGTGACTGAGTGACTGAACTGAATTGATAATCAAGGTAGTGTTGTTGTTCAACTGCTAAGTTGTGACCCTGTGGACTATAGCCCTCCAGGCTCCTCCATCTGTGGCATTTCCCAGGCAAGAATACTGAAGTGGGTTGCCCTTTCCTCCTCCAGGGGATCTTCCTGGACCAGGGATCAGGAAGACCCATGTCTCGTGCATTGGCAGGTGGATTCTTTGCCAGTGCGACACCTGAGAAAGGCAGGCTGCTCTGCACCCTTGTCCACTCCTTTGTCCGTCAGCAATCACTATTTCCTTCTTTCAAAAGAACTTTATTTAGAGAAATGCCAGATGTTCTTTACACCACCCTACTGTTTGTGGAATTTTATGACATGTTTCCTCAGGCTCATTGTTACTGACATTTGGGGCCAGATCTTTCCATCTTAGGGAGGACATTCCTGTGCATCGCAGGATGTTTAGCCACATCCATGGCCTGTGCCTCTAGATGTCCATGGTACCAACCCTGCCCCAGCTGTTACAAAATGTCCAAAATGCCCCTAGACACTGACACATGTTACCCCCCACACAACAGATCAAGTCCTTTCCTTGTTCATGGCCCCTTACATAGATCCAGTAGATTTTGGAAGGGACATCCATGGACATTCTTCAAGCTGAGGATGCATCTGACTCTATGAGTCAGTACATCCCCGTCATTTATGCATTTATCAATAGAGTTTGAACTGCAGTCCATGGAATTGCAAAGAGTCAGACACAACTTAGCAACTGAACAACAATCAAGTCCAGCCCAGTAACTGTCAAACTGTAAATACTAAGTACTGGTTAAAATTTTAATATAGGAATTATATTAAGTATACATCAGCATGAAAGTGTGGATAAGTTGACATTAAAATGGAAAGAGCATATTTATCTACCATAACCAGCTTCCTGATCAAAGGTCAGTTAAAACACAGATTCCTATGTGCAGGAGAGGCAGACCTCTAAAGTAGCTTTGGTTACCTGTCAGAATTACCCATCCCAGAGCTGCCGGAAGCATACACACAATTTTATTCCTAAACCATCATACCAGTTTCCATGATTCAGAGAAGAGCAGCTGTCCATCTGAACAGCTGTCAGTGTTTCTGGACAGAATCGCTGAAGGGAAGGGAGAGAAGCTGGTTTAACTATTTGCCACATGTGTGCATTTCTATCCTGGAGACTTGAGTTTAAAGCAGGAACTGGGGTAAACTAAATCACAGTTTAGATGGGCTTTACACCCATCTAACTGGTTGTTTAGCAATTAGTTGATGGGAGATGACCAGAATACACCTTGAAATATCATTACACAGTGATTGTACTACCTCCCCGCCCCCAATTCTTGGATTGATTGGCTGAATTATCATGAAAATTGAGCCAAACATTCCTTCCCTCCTGCTCAAGAATTTTGTACAATTTCTCTCTAGTCAGAAAGTGACTGGGTATTTGATCAATGTTCAAGGGACAGGGAGAGGAGGAAGAAAGCCATCAGATTTGTTATCATGAGTCACACTTGATGTGAGCTCTGCTCTTTTTCAGCAGTTAAGAAATTAGAACAGATTCCTTTTTTCTAAAGAAGACAGGCTGAAACATTTGCAGCTTTTGAAAGGTAATCTAACACTGTCAAGCTTATGACGTGTCAGGATTCAATTTAAGCATTTTGTTTTTATAATACAAAGATCAGAGAGTCAGGCAGGTTTTGGCAAAAGAACAACAGGAAGAGTCCCTGTCTCTAGAGAGAGCTGCCAAACTTCAAAGTAATTTACATCAACAGTGTAATCATCCCCTACAAAAAGCGCCCCCCTCTGCAAAGCTAGTTAATAAAGCACTTGCTCAGTCATAAAAATGTTTTGAGGAAAGCGGAACTGAATACCTTAGGTAAGTGATGATCTGAGATATAAAAACCCACCTGATAGTCTTGAGATTTGGTTCTCTTTGAAAACAAAAGAAAAAACATACTTTCAATTTCTCAGGATCTAGTGTGCTGAAATGTTAACACATGATCTCAGTAAAATGTGATTCATCTAGTGTTGAAACTCAAAGAATTACAGAATGACTTGTAAAGAAGTGTATACTGAACAAGGAAACACCAAAATCCATAGAACTTGCATTTTGAATTTGGTTAGAAACGACACTCTAATGTAGACTCAAACTCCATTCAAACTCTATTTAAATAACCTCCCATTACCTAACTATTGAAAGTCACTTGCATGCCCAAGTTCTAGTAGGCATGTAGGGAAAGTAAATACTTATAGATTTTGTTGTTTTAAGATAACATTATTCTATAGATTCAGAATTTCAAACATATTTGAACCCAAGGTGGCTCATCATACTGTCACTGTGCTTCAGGGCTATGGAAAGAAACGGAAACCGTGTTGGAAAAGAGGAGCCAGGATGAAAATCATTTCTAGGCAGAGTGCTTTTTCCTTCTGTGCACTGAATGAATTCCACACCTACATCACGAGACATTCACTGTCTCTTACGATTTTTCCCTCCTGGCTCCAAGAAACCTGTTCAGTGTGGTTCCTATTCAAGCTCCATCTTCAAACCTGTTCAAGCTCCCTTTTCCAGAGATGTTTATATTCTAGATCCATCCTGCCCTCTTTTCTTTCCTCCCCATCCAAATTAAATCCTATTTTACCATCTCCCAGCCTCCCAAGGCAACAGTAGATAATTTGATAATTCTACTGGCTGACTTTATTTTGGGGGGCTCCAAAATTGCTGCAGATGGTGATTGCAGCCATGAAATTAAAATATGCTTACTCTTTGGAAGGAAAGTTATGACCAACCTACATAGCATATTCAAAAACAGAGACATTACTTTGTCAACAAAGGTCTGTCTAGTCAAGGCTATGGTTTTTCCAGTAGTCATATACGGATGTGAGAGTTGGACTATAAAGAAAGCTGAGCACGGAAGAATTGATGCTTTTGAACTGTGGTGTTGGAGAAGACTCTTGAGAGTCCCTTAGACTGCAAGGAGATCCAACCAGTCCATCCTAAAGGAGATCACTCCTGCCTGTTCATTGGAAGGACTGATGCTGAAGCTGAAACTCCAATAGTTTGGCCACCTGATGCTAAGAGCTGACTCATTTGAAAAGACCCTGATGCTGGGAAAGATTGAGGGCAGGAGGAGTAGGGGACGACAGAGGATGAGATGGTTGGACGGCATCACCGACTCAATGGACATGAGTTTGAGTAAACTCCAGGAGCTTGTGATGGACAGGGAAGCCTGGCATGCTGCAGTCCATGGGGTCACAAAGAGTCGGACATGACTGAGTGACTGAGCTGAGCTGATAACTGACAATTCAGAGACTGTTTTTGCAAAGGGGATAGTTCACAGTTTTCTCCATTTCATAAGTTATAGATAAATTTCTTAGCTCTGTAGAAGAATGGTCTCAGCCATAATCTCCAGAAATACACAGTAGTGACAAACTGGGATAAAAAGATTAATTGAACAAACAACCAAGTCAGGCTTCAGTGGCTGTAATTCCAAGAACAACCATCATATGCCATTATATGAATAGAGGCTTAAAATCATGGTAAAGACAAATACTTAAAGATATATATAGATCTCTCTTGCCTTATATTTTTATGTACAATCATTACAAGGAGAAAGAATTAAACCAAAGCATAGATCTAAGTAAAAATGACTCTCATCAACATCTATGAGCTCAAGTCTTTTTAATTAAAAAGAAATGAGATACCAATATACCATTTATAGCTATAGACTCTGGCTCTGGGCTGAATCGGTCAGTCAACTACTTTCCTTCCCTCCATTGGAACAGGAGAAGAAAATAGTATCCTTTGCTAGAAACCTCTTCAAAACATGTTCTAACACTTTGGTTTGTGAAATGTAAAGGGAAAAAGTCACTCAAATATTGAAATAGGACTAAGAATCTCCAGCCTGTATTCCAGTTGTTCAGTTGCTAAGACGTGTCCGACTCTTTGCAACCCCACAGACTGCAGCACGCCAGGCTCCTCTGTCCTCCACTCATTCCAGGAGTTTGCCCAGACTCATGCCCATTGAGCTCTTGATGCCATCCAGCCCTCTCATCCTCTGTTGACCAGAGTGACCAGAGCAAGCAGCGGAGGCCTGAGACTGGTCTGTGTCTCCTCTGCGGAGCAGGATTTATGTTTAAATTTCAATTCTGTTTCCTTGTTGCTTATCCATTTATTTTTTATTGGAGTATAACAGCTTTACGATGTCTTGTTAATTTCTGCTGGACAGCAGCATGAATCGACTATACGTACACACATCTCCCTGTCTCTTGGACTTCCCTCCCATCCCCCATCCTACCCCCTAGGTTGTCACAGAGTGCTGAGCTGAGCTCCTGGTGATCTGCAGCGGCTTTCCACCTGCTGTCTGTGTCTCATAGGGTAGCCAACTCACTGGGAAAGACCCTGATGCTGGGAAAGATTGAGGGCAAACAGAGAAGAGGGCGGCCCACGATGAGATGGTTAGACAGCATCACTGACTCTTTGGACATGAATCCGAGCAAACTCCGGAAGACAGTGGAGGACAGGGAGGCTTGGCTGCTTGGGGTCACAAAGAGTCAGACACAACTTAGCGACTGAAGACGCAGACAGACATATGTATCAACGCTACTCTAATTTGTCCCACCTCTCCTTTGGATTTGTAAGTATACATTTCCCGGTCACTTCTCTAGCTCCTCATAGTCTCTGTCAGAGGTTGGGTTCTCCAGATGGTGATGCTGAGATGGAATTTGGGGTGAATGATGTCTGTTAGGGGTCCACCTCTTTGAAAGAGGCAGAAGGCAGACTTTGGCGGAGGGAGAAGACAGGTGGGATGTGACTGGACACAACCTCAGTCAAGCCCCCTGGGAGCTCTGGGTCACTTCAGCCACTGTGGGTCATTGGATGGGTGGCATTCAGGCGTTGCCCAGCCATGGGCGAGGCAGCTGTCTGCAGCTACCACTGCAGGAACCCATGGGTGGAGGACTTGACTGACCACACCATCTTCAACCAGTCAGCAGGTCCTTCCTTGAAGGGCCATCTGGGTGGTGCAACACTGCCTGCCATTGGATATTAGTTATTTAATGCGTAAGAATCCTTTTTGTTACAAAGATTTAGCAAGTAATTGCTTTATCTTGTGAGCCTGCAAGGAACTGATCAAGAGTCTTTAAGCAGTAACTTTTCATTTAGAAACTGGAACATTTTGATTAATCTCAACATTTGCTGGTCTCAACAACAGGCCATCATGTTCTTCTAACCATTGACAATAGAAATATTTCTAAAATTAACTTCATCTTCTAAAGCTCCACAGATACCTTTTAAAAGTTAATGAAGAGGGTGAAAGAACTCAACTCTTTGACTTGGAAAATGCATGAAGCAATTATTTATTTCTACCCACAGTAATGATGAATTCTCTGAATCAAGCCAGATTAGATTCTTAACCCTTTCTGAGTTACCTCTGTTTCTCCTTAGATAATCTAAGTTGTCTTAGCACTTACCCAACTTGTTTGATTGTAATTGTCTGTATTCTAGGTTCTTCATCCACATAAAATTCCAAAATGACATGCTAAGCTTTTAGTTCCAGTCAAATAAGATTCCCAGATAAGAGACATATCACTCTGGGTAATAAATACTAACTACAGCAGTAATACAGAATAACTCAGTGGAAAGTCCAGCTAGAATTTAGTTACTGGGCTTGCACCAATGACACAGGAGCCCTGGCTCTTCTCTTCTGTGGCTGCCATTCCCTTCCAGGGTTTCTGTGGAGTCCTTTCCTGGACCTCCTACCTTCAGCTGTGCAACCAGCAAACAGACAGCAAGTCGAGTAGGGCCATATCCAGCCATGGCCTGCACTTCTTCTTTCCTAACCTCGAACTTAGTGCAAGAGAGGTTAGAAAGCGTACTCTTCTAGTGTGTCCAGAAAAATAAAATAAAATGAATAAGCGTTTATCTATCCAGTCTCTACTGCAGAGGATGACATAGTCATTGTATGTGTGTAAGTGCTGACGTATTCTCTGTCTGTCCTAACACTGTGATTTCAACATATTATTTGGAAAAGTGTGTGTAGGGGAGGTTCAGTTCAGTTCAGTTGCTCAGTTGTGTCTAACTCTTTGCAATCCCATGAATCGCAGCACGTCAGGCCTCGCTGTCCATCACCAACTCCCGGAGTTCACTTAAATTCACATCCATCGAGTCAGTGATGCCATCCAGCCATCTCATCCTCTGTCGTCCCCTTCTCCTCTTGCCCCCAATCCCTCCTAGCATCAGAGTCTTTTCCAATGAGTCAGCTCTTCGCATGAGGTGGCCAAAGTACTGGAGTTTCAGCTTTAGCATTATTCCTGCCAAAGAAATCCCAGGGCTGATCTCCTTTAGAATGGACTGGTTGGATGTCCTCACAGTCCAAGGGACTCTCAAGAGTCTTCTCCAACACCACAGTTCAAAAGCATCAATTCTTCGGCGCTCAGCTTTCTTCAAAGTCCAACTCTCACATCCATACATGACCACAGGAAAAACCATAGCCTTGACTAGATGGACTTCTGTTGGCAAAGTAATGCCTCTGCTTTTCAATATGCTGTCTAGGTTGGTCATAACTTTCCTTCCAAGGAGTAAACGTCTTTTAATTTCATGGCTGCAGTCACCATCTGCAGTGATTTTGGGGCCCAAAAAAATAAAGTCTGACACTGTTTCCACTGTTTCCCCATCAGTGGTGGGGACGAGATGCCAGGATCTTAGTTTTCTGAATGTTGAGCTTTAAGCCAACTTTTTCACTCTCCACTTTCACTTTCATCAAGAGGCTTTTTAGGTCCTCTTCACTTTCTGCCATAAGGGTGGTATCATCTGTTTATCTGAGGTTATTGATATTTCTCCCAGCAATCTTGATTCCAGCTTGTGCTTCTTCCAGCCCAGGATTTCTCATGATGTACTCTGCATATAATTAAATAAGCAGGGTGACAATATACAGCCTTGACGTACTCCTTTTCCTATTTGGAACCAGTCTGTTGTTCCATGTCCAGTTCTAACTGTTGCTTCCTGACCTGCATATAGGTTTCTCAAGAGGCAGGTCAGGTGGTCTGGTATTCCCATCTCTTTCAGAATTTTCCACAGTTTCTTGTGATCCACACAAAGGCTTTGGCATAGTCAATAAAGCAGAAATAGATGTTTTTCTGGAACTCTCTTGCTTTTTCCATGATCCAGCAGATGTTGGCAATTTGATCTCTGGTTCCTCTGCCTTTTCTAAAACCAGCTTGAACATCTGGAATTTCACGGTTCACATATTGCTGAAGCCTGGCTTGGAGAATTTTGAGCATTACTTTACTAGCATGTGAGATGGGTGCAATTATGCGGTAGTTTGAGCATTCTTTGGCATTGCCTTTCTTTGGGATTGGAATGAAAACTGACCTTTTCCAGTCCTGTGGCCACTGCTGAGTTTTCCAAATTTACTGGCATATTGAGTGCAGCACTTTCACAGCATCATCTTTCAGGATTTGGAATAGCTCAACTGGAATTCTATTACCTCCACTAGCTTTGTTCGTAGTGATGCTTTCCAAGGCCCACTTGACTTCACATTCCAGGATGTCTGGCTCTAGGTGAGTGATCACACCATTGTGATTATCTTGGTCATGAAGATATTTTTTGTACAGTTCTTCTGTGTATTCTTGCCACCTCTTCTTAATATCTTCTGCTTCTGTTAGGTCCGTACAATCGTTCAACTGGATCCAAAAGAGAATCTGGTGTCATGAAAACATGAGTGCTTCAGTATGCATCTGGGCACTGTCTATTTCTAGTACCACTAGCTAAAACTGGGCTTGGTATTTATCCCAGGAGTGAACCTTAGGGTCTGGAATTGATGATGTTGTCAGTAGGTCATACAGCAGCAGTCTCAGCACCTTCCTCTCGTTGGATGCCAGGTTAAGAAAGATTTGTTCTTAAGGATAGAAGAGATCCTAACTTTAGTCACTGTATTTTGGATAGGATAGGGCACCTCCACAATCTTCTCTACTCTCCCATTTAGGCTTGCTTCTCCAGGCTGCAAGCTCAAAGGACCAGTAAGTCCTCTCTTTCCCTGGTGACTTTGCATCCTGAGGCAGTGGTGCCCTGGAGTCGGCCTCCTCCTGGCTTGTCAGATCTGGATTTGTCCCTCTTGTCCCAAGTCTACGTTAGGGGTGGTCGTGTCAGCAGCTTGAAACCAGCCCCAGTGGGAGTATTTGCACCGTAAGTGCCGCCCAGTGTTACAGATGAAGGCGGCCTCCCCCGCTGAGAATGGGTTACTGGCAGGATGCTGACAGCTTACGATATATTTGGCAGCAGACCGGCTGTCTCAGGAGAGACCGGGCTGTGGTTACAAACCTCCTCCATGCCTTAGTGTCTTAACAACCAGAGTGTACATTTAGGTCACATGACAAGCACTAGGTAAAACGGCTTTACCCAACGTGGTCTGTCCAGATGACACTTGGGTTGACATCTTGGCATCACCGTGACCCGGCCTTTTGTCATCCCTGCTGCAATGACAAGAGGCTATTGAAGTCTCGACCCAGAACTGAGTCGGGTCACTTCCCTTCACTGGGCCAAGCTACCTCCACTAGGCAAGAAGTAAAATCCTGTCCGTTTCCTTAAGCTTTCGAATTGTGGTGTTGGAGACGACTCTTGAGAGTCCCTTGGACAGCAAGGAGATCAAACGAGTCAGTCCTAAAGGAAATCAACCCTGAATACTCACTGGAAGAACTGAAGCTGAAGCTCTAAAACTTTGGCCACCTGATGCAAAGAGCAGACTCATTTGAAAAGACCCTGATGCTGGGAAAGACTGAAGGCAGGAGGAGAAGGGCGCGACAGGGTGAGATGGCTGGATGGCGTCACCAAGTCGATGGACATGAGTTTGAGCAAACTCTGGGAGACAGTGAAGGACAGTGGAGCCTGATGTGCTACAGTCCACGGGGTCGCAAAGAGTCTGACACGACTGAGCGACTGAACTGAACTGAGTGACTGAACAATAGCAACAGAGGAGGAAGGAATAAAGTCAGCAAGACAGCCTCACCAGTGGATGACCTGTGGCCTGGACCCCGCGTTCAGAGGCTCCTCAGCATACCCCCCATCCTTGGAATGTCCATTCTGCCCACTGTTTCCATAGTGGAAGCTGTTCTAAGGGCACAACCTTGGAATGGTAGGGGTTGTTGAGACCATGTGGATGGTCTACACCAGTGGTCCCCAGCTTTCTGGCACCAGGGGCGGGTTTCATGGAAGATAATTTCCCCCCTCCACAGGCAGAAGGGGATGGTTTCCGGGTGATTCAAGGGCCTTACACTTACCGTGCATCTTATTTCTAGGATTATTAGATCAGATCCAACTCAGATCCCCAGGTTTAGATGCCAGAGGTTGGGGACCCCTGATATACATGACTGAACCCAGTTAAGGCCTCTATATAAACTTCTATAATTTGGTGGGTAGGTGTGTCTCCTTGTTTGCAGCGACCAAAACAAACCTTGTATAGAAGTTTATTTCCTTCTTAAACATACCATCTACGGATCTGGAGCGGCTGCCTCTCTCTTGGGCCTCTCTCTGCCCTCTGTGTACAGGGCCATTTGCAAATCAACAGTGAACTATTGAATAGAATTCTCTGATAGACATGATTAATGATGATTCCAATAAGGGTTGGTAAATAAGAGCATGTGTGTGCTTAGTCACTCAGTCATATCCAACTCTTTGCAGCACGCCAGGCTCCTCTGTCCATGGGATTCTCCAGGCAAGAATATTGGAGTAGGTTGCCATGCCCTCCTCCAGGGGATCTTCCTGACCCAGGGATCGAACCCACATCTCTTATCTATATCTCTTCAGTCTCCTGCCTTGGCAGGCAGGTTCTTTATCACTAATGCCACCTGGGAAGCCCTGATAAAGCTTAGTTTCCACTGAAGTATCTTTTTCTATTGGTTGCCCAATATTGAATGATGGATATGCATTACCCAAAGATTGAGACTGGTACTATTATTCACCTTTTACAGATGAAGAGGCTCCAGGCCAGGAGGTCTGGCCATTACCCAAGTCCCAAATGTGGGAGCGGCTTTGGACTAGGAACTCCACAGAGAGGTTCAGCGCCTTATGCTGTAGCTGCCACACTTCCGGAGAAAGGAGTCTAGTGAATTCCTGTAAGAAATCAGCTTTCAGTTTCACCACCTGCCTCCTCTAAACAAGAATGTACCCCGATGTTCTCATAGGCCATTTACATTGACTTTTGCTGGCACACCATTTAGAATACTCCTAACACGTACAACAGCAGCGGCCGGGAGCAGCTACCCCGTGTCCGAGGTTAGGGGCGGCAGCCAAGAGTGCCAGGCTGTGACAGCACAGGAGCAGCCGAGAGGAGCTACCCCACACCCGAGGCCGGGGCGGCGGCCAGGAGGAGCAACCCCACATCCAAGGAGCAGTGGCTGCGCGGGTGCAGGAGGGCCTAGAGGAGCTATTCCACATTCAAGATCAGAAGGGCGGCGGTGAGGAGATACCCCTCGTTCAAGGTAAGGAGCAATGGCTGCGCTTTGCTGGAGCAGCCATGAAGAGATACCCCACGTCCAAGGTAAGAGAAACCCAAGTAAGACGGTAGGTGTTGCAAGAGGGCATCAGAGGGCAGACACACTGAAACCATACTCACAGAAAACTAGCCAATCTAATCACACTAGGACCACAGCCTTGTCTAACTCAATGAAACTAAGCCATGCCCATGGGGTCACCCAAGATGGGAGGGTCATGGTGGAGAGATCTGACAGAATGTGGTCCACTGGAGAAGGGAATGGCAAACCACTTCAGTATTCTTGCCTTGAGAACCCCATGAACAGTATGAAAAGGCAAAATAATAGGATACTGAAAGAGGAACTCCCCAGGTCAGTAGGTGCCCAATATGCTACTGGAGATCAATGGAGAAATAACTCCAGAAAGAATGAAGGGATGGAGCCAAAGCAAAAACAATACCCGACTGTGGATGTGACTGGTGATAGAAGCAAGGTCCGAGGCTGTAAAGAGCAGTATTGCATAGGAACCTGGAATGTCAGGTCCATGAATCAAGGCAAATTGGAAGTGGTCAAACAAGAGATGGCAAGAGTGAACGTCGACATTCTAGGAATCAGCGAACTGAAATGGACTGGAATGGGTGAATTTAACTCAGATGACCATTATATCTACTATTGCAGGCAGGAATCCCTCAGAAGAAATGGAGTAGCCATCATGGTCAACAAAAGAGTCCAAAACGCAGTACTTGGATGCAATCTCAAAATTGACAGAATGATCTCTGTTCGTTTCCAAGACAAACCATTCAATATCACAGTGATCAAGTCTATGGCCCAACCAGTAACGCTGAAGAAACTGAAGTTGAACGGTTCTATGAAGACCTACAAGACCTTTTAGAACTAACACCCAAAAAAAGATGTCCTTTTCACTATAGGGGACTGGAATGCAAAAGTATGAAGTCAAGAAACACTTGGAGTAACAGGCAAATTTGGCCTTGGAATATGGAATGAAGCAGGGCAAAGACTAATAGAGTTTTGCCAAGAAAATGTACTGGTGACAGCAAACACCCTCTTCCAACAACACAAGAGAAGGCTCTATACATGGACATCACCAGATGGTCAACACTGAAATCAGACTGATTATATTCTTTGCAGCCAAAGATGGAGAAGCTCTATACAGTCAACAAAAACAAGACCAGGAGCTGACTGTGGCTGAGATCATGGTCATACTCCTTATTGACAAATTCAGACTTAAATTGAAGAAAGTGGGGAAAACCACTAGACAATTCAGGTATGATCTAAATCAAATCCCTTATGATTATACAGTGGAAGTGAGAAATAGATTTAAGGGCCTAGATCTGATAGACAGAGTGCCTGATGAACTATGGACGGAGGTTTGTGACATTGTACAGGACACAGGGATCAAGACCATCCCCATGGAAAAGAAATGCAAAAAAGCAAAATGGCTGTCTGGGGAGGCCTTACAAATAGCTGTAAAAAGAAGAGAAGCAAAAAGCAAAGGAGAAAAGGAAAGATACAAGCATTTGAATGCAGAGTTCCAAAGAATAGCAAGAAGAGATAAGAAAGCCTTCCTCAGCGATCAGTGCAAAGAAATAGAAGAAAACAACAGAATGGGAAAGACTAGAGATCTCTTCAAGAAAATTAGAGATACCAAGGGAACATTTCATGCAAAGATGGGCTCGATAAAGGCCAGAAATGGTATGGATCTAACAGAAGCAGAAGATATTAAGAAGAGGTGGCAAGAATACACAGGAGAATTGTACAAAAAAGATCTTCACAACCCAGATAATCACGATGGTGTGATCACTCACCTAGAGCCAGACATCCTGGAATGTGAAGTCAACTGGGCCTTAGGAAGCATCACTACGAACAAAGTTAGTGGAGGTGATGGAATTCCAGTTGAGCTATTTCAAATCCTGAAAGATGATGCTGTGAAAGTGCTGCACTCAATATGCCAGCAAATTTGGAAAACTCAGCAGTGGCCACAGGACTGGAAAAGGTCAGTTTTCATTCCAATCCCAAAGAAAGGCAATACCAAAGAGTGCTCAAACTACTGCACTATTGCACTCATCTCACACGCTAGTAAAGTAATGCTCAAAATTCTCCAAGCCAGGCTTCAGCAATACGTGAACCATGAACTTCCAGATATTCAAGCTGGTTTTAGAAAAGGCAGAGGAACCAGAGATCAAATTGCCAACATCTGCTGGATCATGGAAAAAGCAAGAGAGTTCCAGAAAAACATCTATTTTTGCTTTATTGACTATGCCAAAGCCTTTGACTGTGTGGATCACAATAAACTGTGGAAAATTCTGAAAGAGATGGGAATACCAGACCACCTGATCTGCCTCTTGAGAAACCTATATGCAGGTCAGGAAGCAACAGTTAGAACTGGACATGGACCAACAGACTGGTTCCAAATAGGAAAAGGAGTACGTCAAGGCTGTGTACTGTCACCTTGCTTATTTAACTTATATGCAGAGTACATCATGAGAAACGCTGGGCTGGGAGAAGCACAAGCTGGAATCAAGATTGCCGGGAGAAATATCAATAATCTCAGATGTGCAGATGACACCACCCTCATGGAAGAAAGTGAAGAGGAACTAGAAAGCCTCTTGATGAAAGTGAAAGTGGAGAGTGAAAAAGTTGGCTTAAAGCTCAACATTCAGAAAACGAAGATCATGGCATCCGGTCCCATCACTTCATGGGAAATAGATGGGGAAACAGTAGAAACAGTGTCAAACTTTATATTTTGGGGCTCTAAAATCACTGCAGATGGTGACTGCAGCCATGAAATTAAAAGACGCTTACTCCTTGGAAGGAAAGTTATGACCAACCTAGATAGCATATTAAAAAGCAGAGACACTACTTTGCCAACAAAGGTCCATCTAGTCAAGGCTATGGTTTTTCCAGTGGTCATGTATGGATGTGAGAGTTGGACTGTGAAGAAGGCTGAGCACCGAAGAATCGATGCTTTTGAACTGTGGTGTTGGAGAAGACTCTTGAGAGGCCCTTGGACTGCAAGGAGATCCAACCTGTCCATTCTGAAGGAGATCAGCCCTGGGATTTCTTTGGAAGGAATGATGCTGAAGCTGAAACTCCAGTACTTTGGCCACATCATGCAAAGTGTTGACTCATTGGAAAAGACTGTGATGCTGGGAGGGATTGGGGGCAGGAGGAGAAGGGGACGCCAGAGGATGAGATGGCTGGATGGCATCACTGACTCAATGGAAGTGAGTCTGAGTGAACTCTGGGAGTTGGTGATGGACAGGGAGGCCTGGCGTGCTGCGATTCATGGGGTCGCAAAGAGTCAGACACGAGTGAGCGACTGAAGTGAACTGAACATGTACAATGAGGGAAACACCTGTATTTGGCCTGAAAATATGAGAAGATGGTTTTTCCCCTTGTAGATAAGGTGGGGTTTTGTTTTTTCTGTCTTTCATTTTTATTGGTTCCTGGAGAAAATCATAATTCAACAAAATATATGAACCCCACTGTTCACAAAAGTACTATTCACGGTAGCCAGGATATGTGTGCTCAGCTACTCAGTCACTTCTTACTTTTTGCAACCCACTGGATTATAGCCCACCAGGCTCCTCTGTCCATAGGATTTTCCAGGCAAGAATACTGAGTGGGTTGCCGTTTCTTCTCCAGGGGAGTTTCCTGACCCAGGGTTCGAATCCATGTCTCCTATACTCATAGGCAGATTCTTTACCACTTGAGCCACTAGGGAAGCCACTTAGAAAAGTTTAAATACTCTCAAAGGAAACAGTGCATTGTCTTGACTTAGCCCTTAAATTACTTAGAACCTTCTCTCAGCAATCTGCAGAAATCAGTATGTCAGGGTTTTTTTTTTTTTTCCACTCAACTCTATATGACATATGCATTATGAGGGATTATTTTTTAAGTTATCCTGAAAGGGAGAAAACCCACAAAAAAGTTATTACCAGGATTCTAATTAAAAGAAGGGCCAGATTCATTGGATGGCTATTTTTAACAAAATCCCAGTGGTTTCAATAACCTATAAGCCCAACTACCAGGAAGTGATCTCAGCGGTTGCCCAAGTGAGAATGAAATATGTTTGTTATCCCAAGAGGACTTTTGTATGTTTTCCAGAGTTGTGGGACATTATTTCTTTCTCTTTTCCTCAAGAGGGAAAAAAAAAAAAAGAATGAAAAGAACTTTAGTATGATTTTCTTGATTAACTTGATTGAAGTAAAGATTAAACCTGTCTCTGAGGTCTATTAGAATAATTGTGAACCTGATTCCCCTTCTGTACCTTAGCACAGCCCCTAATCTCAAGGGTAACAGGAAATACAGATTAAACAAAGTCTATCTTCAAAGCTTTTTGCACTGTATCTGCACCATGGGAAAGGAAGCTTTGATAAAGGAATTAGAACAGAAATCTTAATGGATTGGGTGGGAGAAGGAAGTTTCAGTTCTGCCTGGTGACTTCCCAAGGTCACAGTGAGCCGGGGAAACTCCATTTCATCTGCAGAACCACCTCGAAGGTGTAGGAATCTCATTTCACTCCAAAGCATGCAGAGGTTTATTCAACTGGATTTACACTGCTTGTAGAACATCACTCAAACAGACTTACACTTTTTTCCCTGCATTTTTTCCCAGAGCTTCAATTTTACTGGCATATACTTTTTTTTTTTAACATCTGATTCAGGAAGCCTGAGCTTTAAACACCTCCATAAATGAGTCAAATATACTGAGGTACATAGCAACGACATTTACAACAGAATTCAGTATGAAACAGAAGAGTGGTTTCACTTGCACAGGAAACTGTCCACTACTGATGCTATGCTTATCCTAAGAAGCAAAAGAACAAGAAAAGATGTAGAGAACAATGCTAACCAAAAAGAAAAAAAAGAAACAGCCTTTCAGGATGTGTGGTAGATAAGTCACCAACTTGTGCCTCTCTCTTTGCAACTCCATGGAGTGTAGCCCGCCAGGCTCCTCTTTGCCTGGGATTTCCCAGGCAAGGATCCTGGAATGGGTTACCGTACCCACCTCCGGGGGATCTTCCCGACCCAGGGATAGAACCTGGTTCTGCTGCAGTGCAGGCGGATTTTTTAGCAACCGAGCCACCAGGGAAGCCCCCACTTTTAGGATAGCCACGTGTATATTCAGAACAATCATGCCATCTACAATTTTTAAAACTGCATCAGACTAGGGAGTGCTGTTGTATTTCTGTTCAATGGATGCTCCCGTTTCTTATTTGAAGAGAGGAGTTGGCTGGAATATTTGAACTTCCAAGGATTGTGGCCCCAGAGCAGAATGAGTAACACATGTCTCAGATGAGACACTGAATGCCAGAAGAGAAACATTCATCTCAGCTTGAACTGCACAAACCCTGGGGTCAGTGCCTGGTAAGGATGGATGAGGACAGAGACAGGACCTCAGGCAAAGAATGAAAACTCAGCAGAGCAGCACAAAGAGCTCAGAACCCTGTACTGTCAACCCCTAGTCACGGCCAGTGACAAAGCAATTTTTGCAAGGGTTCCTTTGCTTCTTAGCCATAAAGTGAATCTGTAATACTTAGCTCATAGTACTTCTGGGAACATTAACTGGGTCTGTAACACTAAAGCACTCCGGACAGTACCCAACGCAGTGACTGGATCGGGAACTAGGAAGAGAGTGTGTGGTAGAGTTTGAATTCTGGGAGAATGTGTATCTTCCACAATTATTTATGTCTGGGAACATTAACTGGGTCTGTAACACTAAAGCACTCCAGACAGTACCCGACGCAGTGACTGGATCGGGAACTAGGAAGAGAGTGTGTGGTAGAGTTTGAATTCTGGGAGAATGTGTATCTTCCACAATTATTTATGTCTGGGAACATTAACTGGGTCTGTAACACTAAAGCACTCCAGACAGTACCCGACGCAGTGACTGGATCGGGAACTAGGAAGAGAGTGTGTGGTAGAGTTTGAATTCTGGAAGAATGTGTATCTTCCACAATTATTTATGTCACATGTGTTCACACTGACTGATGCCTCTGCATTCCCTCCTCTCACCCTGCCAGGAAACTCCAACTTATCTTCGAAGACACACCTGGAAATTTGCTTCTTCTGACCTATGTCAGAACTTAAGGCTGCATTTTTTGTTAGCATTGTCTTCTTTTTCCCCAGAGCGCCATCAGAATTGCAGTGGGTTAGAAATAACTAGGTACCTGCATACGTGGTTACACCTTGCTTCTTGCTTTATCATCGAGTGCCTGCCTCAGGGCATCTGACACAGAATATGGGAAGGTGTTAGTCGCTCACTCCTGTCCGACTTTTCAACCCCATGGACTATAGCCCACCAGGCTCCTGTCCATGGAATTCTCCAGGCAAGAATACTGGAGTGGGTAGCCATTCCCTTCTCCAGAACCCACACCTCCTACATTGCAGGCAGGTTCTTTACCATCTGAGCCACCAGAAATTCAAACAGGCATTATATGTTTCATGTGAGGAACCAAGAATTGCTCAATAAACATTTGTTATTTCGAAGCAAAACAGAAGTTAACTGCAGACACTCTGAAGCCTTACTTTCTGGGTTTCCATTTCAACTGAGCCACTTCCTAGCTCTATAATTTTGAGCTGTGATTTCACCAGGTAATTCTTCAAGCAGAATTAAAAGGTCTGTTTCTACCTCAGAGCTGCAGATTTCCTCTGTAGGATTTTGACTCTGTAGTTTCACTGTAAAGGGCTGGTGGATACATGAATCCCCTATGACCGACACTATAGAGACGACGGTCTTTGCCCTGCCTTCCCCGCCGAGCTCCAGTGACAACAGTGAGTCATGTCCCTCCATGTGCTTATAAGGTGGTGAAACGAAGCTCAGCCGAAGCAGAGTGACCACGTCTAGTAGCTCCTGAAATCATCTCTCATCTCGCTGTTTACTGTTCAGTTCAGTTCAGTCGCTCAGCCATGTCTGACTCTTTGCAACCCCATGAATCGCAGCACGCCAGGCCTCCCTGTCCATCGCCAACTCCCGGAGTTCACTCAGACTCACGTCCATTGAGTCAGTGATGCCATCCAGCCATCTCATCCTCTGGCGTCCCCTTCTCCTCCTGCCCCCAATCCCTCCCAGCATCAGAGTCTTTTCCAATGAGTCAACTCGTCGCATGAGGTGGCCAAAGTACTGGAGTTTCAGCTTCAGCATCATTCCTTCCAAAGAAATCCCAGGGCTGATCTTCAGAATGGACTGGTTGGATGTCCTTGCAGTCCAAGGGACTCTCAAGAGTCTTCTCCAACACCACAGTTCAAAAGCATCAATTCTTCAGCGCTCAGCCTTCTTCACAGTCCAACTCTCACATCCATACGTGACCACTGGAAAAACCATAGCCTTGACTAGACAGACCTTTGTTGGCAAAGTAATGTGTCTGCTTTTGAATATGCTATCTAGGTTGGTCATAACTTTACTGTTGGTTCAGCTTTAATGACAGTTTCGACTCTGCTGTGTATTAAACAGCCATTCTCAGACTTGGAGGAGAGCAGGTAGAATCAGCAATTGCTTAGTTGTATATGTATGATAAGGCTTGGTAGTTTCTGGAATAGTCACTATGATAAAACCATGGAGAAAGAGAAGTCTCCTCTGGGTAGAGCTGAGAGTCCAAGACAGCGACAGCAGTCACCCAGTCATGCTGGCCTTGGAGTGCCGTGCTGTGACACACAACTCACGGGGGAGTGGCCCCAGTGTGGGGTACACGTAATCTCTGTTTTGGATCAGAAGCTGTTTCTTTGTCATGATCGCGAGTCTCCTGGGATGCTCCGTTTATGACAGACAACAATATAAACACACACTGACCTTAGCTCTGTATACATACGTCATTTGAGCCACTTATCTAAAATAAGGCTGATGACACTGTAGGCAACTCATTATCTTCTCAGTTGTGAACTCCCTGCATGCAGCAGCATCAACGTGGGAAGTAAGTGACCACAGGAAGAAAGAAATTCTTTGCTGTCAGTGATAGCAAACTGATCTTATCCGCAATGCCGACTCATTCCTTTTTTTATTGGAGTGTAGTTGACGTTCAACGTTACGTTCGTTTTCTGCTGTTCACCAACCTGAATCAGCTCTGCTGCTGCTGGGGCTGCTAAGTCGCTTCAGTCGTGTCCGACTCTGTGTGACCCCATAGACGGCAACCCACCAGGCTCCCCCATCCCTGGGATTCTCCAGGCAAGAACACTGGAGTGGGTTGCCATTTCCTTCTCCAATGCATGAAAGTGAGAAGTGAAAGGGAAGTCGCTCTGTCGTGTGCGACTCTTAGAGACCCCATGGACTGCAGCCTACCAGGCTCCTCTGCCCATGGGATTTTCCAGGCTAGGTGTACATATATCCCTTCCCTCTGGAGCCGCTCTCCCATCCCCTCCTCATCCTACCCCTGTTGGTCAGCCCCGAGCTGAGCCCCCTCTACTATACTGCACCTTCCCTCTAGCCATTTGACATGGTAGTGCCTGTCAATCCTCATCTCCCAACTCGCCCCGTCCTCTCCTTCCCCCTCGCCCCGCCCTCTCCTTCCCCCCGCCCCGCCCTCTCCTTCCCCCTCACCCCGCCCTCTCCTTCCCGCGCTGGGGCCACACATTCATCATCTATGTCTGCATCACTATTCCTGCCCTGCCGATAAGTTCATCGGTACCATTTTTCCAGATCCCATTTATATGTGCTAATTCTACATCTATTCAAAAACAGCCCCCCCCCCCAATGGTAGTGATCAACAATAAAGATCTTTGAATGGAATAAAGAACCACGTAGGCTGTAGAGCCCTAAGTAGCTTCCACTAGGAAATTTATGACGGCTAGCACAACTGTGAAGAAATGAATACAGTGTAGGTAGAAGTTGTCAAAACAAAGCAATGGAACCGTTACACTGACTAGCAGCTACTTCCTAATCCCTCATACAGAAATCCCTTTGGGGCCAGTGAAGCAGAAGAGGGAATAATTGCCCACACATAGTCTCTCTTGAGATTAATGGCCCTTGCCTGTTAATTCTTTGCTAGTTGTTGGTGTATTTTTCAAGATGACAGGGAGTCAATACTCTTAGAGACAATTACTTGTGCAAATACATGAAATATAAGTGACCTAAATGCAAGAGAAAGGTAGAAATGTCTAGTTCTCATAGTACCAGTACATTGAAAATGACTAAGTCTATCATCACCAAAGTACCAGAAGACTACAGGATCAAAGCTCAGCCAGTCACTGAAATCCATTTCTCAAACAGTCGAGACTATGTCACTTTAGAGATCTTTGCCAAATACCCTGGCCAGTGGTGTGGTTTGATCAACTGAAATTAATCGGTTTAGGCAAGTAATCAGAAAGCTCTAGAAAGATCAGATGCTTCTCTGAGAGTCGAGGCATCCAGCCTTCTTCAAGCTGGTGCATGGGTTTGGATTCAGCCTCCCAGGTCAAGGGATCCACCACGAGCCCTCCCTAAAAACCCAACCCGCTGTGAGCTTTGTAGCTTTCTGGAACATTTCTGCTCTGCCTTCAGAATTCACTATTTCAAACCCACCCATTCACCCACAGGTTGCAGTTCAACTTTTGTTTTAGCCAATCGTATGATTTTAGGTGCCTTTCTGGGATTTCACTAACTCCTCTGCCGCTCTGGATATTTTACAATTAACTGCCTTTCAGTTCACTCATGCTCTTGGGTCATAAGTGATCTTGCCCTTTTCTCCGTATCTTAGCCACGGTCAGCCAATCAAACATACTCCATTCCCACTCTAGCTCTTGGAACACGAGACAGGGCCAAGTTCTCAGCCCACCGTTGTTTTAAGGAAGAGACTAGACCCAAGTTACATGGCTACATTTACTTTTTTTAAATGATGGTATCTGCTGATGATACATGTGAAAGATGAGCAATTTATCTCAAAATTCAGTATAACTAGATGAGAGTGATTCCAAGGCTTTAGGCATTGTGTTGACCTAAAATTCGTTTTGGTTTTTCTGAAAACCTCAAATGAACATTCTGGCCAACCCAATTCTTGGTCAGAAAGGGAAAACTGGGTGGGATAGAGGTTCAAGGGGGCTCACCTTGGTCTAAAACATGACTCTGCCAAGATAGCCACACCCTCTAAGGTGGAGAGTGTCTAAGGGAGAAATATGGAGGGCTCCCGCCTCATGTTGGGTTGGTCTGTGATGCTGCATCTTATTAGTAGGACATGAAAAGCGGAATTCTGGTCTGTAGAATAGAGCCCAAGTCAAAAGTGCAGTATCGCACATCCCAGTCACCAGATGTCCTTGCCAAACCAGAACAGGTACCCACTGCTCTATATAAAATGGATAATCAGCAAGGACCTACTCACAGCACAGGGAACTCTGCTCAGTACTATGAGGCAGCCTGGACGGGAGAGGAGTTTGGGGGAGAATGGATACAGGTATACGAATGGGTAAGTCACGTTTCTGTTCACCTGAAACCATCACAACACGGTTGATCAGCTGTACCCCAATACACTGAAACATGTATAATATCATATAAGAAACATCGCCAGTCCAGGTTTGATACAGGATGCTTGGAGCTGGTGCACTGGGATGACCTGGAGGGATGGTACGGGGAGGGAGGTGGGAGGGGGGTTCAGGATGGGGAACACGTGTATGCCCGTGGCGGATTCATGTTGATGTGTGGCAGAACCAATACAATATTGTAAAGTAATTAGCCTCCAATTAAAATAAATAAATTTAAATTAAAAAAAAGATGTATAATAAAGCAACATAGATTGAATTCCCAGAAAAAATAAATAAATAAAAAGCATCTCAACCTGCCTGTCTGTCCTTCAAGTTCCAGCTCAAAATGCTTATCAATTCATTCACTCATTCATTCATTCATTCAAGAATATCTACTCAACTTACATCACGCTGTGCTAATCAAGGTGTCCTCGGGGAGATAAATGAAAGAGACAATCTTCTCTAAGGCAACTTCTCTCTAATAGAGAGGTAAGACATGAATAAGTAACTCCAGTACAGGAAAGCAGGTGAAATCAAGTTATGTGAACATTTGAGGATGAGACAGTTTACTTCACTTTGGTGAAGGGAAATGAGGAGAAAGATCTGGGAAACCTTCCTGGGAGAAGAAACCTCCGTGAAAGCCTTCAGGAGCAGCCCTATATTTGGGGTTCAGCCCCTCCAAACAACCAGAGCACCTTGTACCTACTGTGTAAATTTAGTGGCCTGTCAATGTATCTATTCTTCTAGTTATATCTGATCTAAATAATGAACTTTGAGTGTTTATTCAAAAAAAAAAAAAAAGCTCAGAGAAGTTCCAGTGCATATCTTGGTGGGGTATTAAAGCAGAAATCTAGTCCATCCAACAAGTCACTATGTCAGAAAAGGACTTGATCGTGTTTCAGTGGGCAGGGGATATCCACAGCCCATGTCAGGGTGTGCTAATAACAGGGATACAGTCATGTGACTCTAAACTCTCAATCTGGAAAGATGAAGCTGCTGCTGGGCTCCTCCTCTGCCCGATGCAGCTTGGTAATTATGGGAGACATAACCTGTGGATGAGGCATCAGTGATTTTGGCTCATCAGATGTACAGTCAACATGTTTAATTAGGACCTGGAAAACACACCGACAGCGACAATGATCTGAAGCTGAATGACTAATGAATCATCACGGAGGAGAGCCGAAAGGACACTCGGGCCCTGTTTGAAAACATTAACATCTTATACTTTCTCGTACGTGGCGGGTCTCTGGTTTGGGGCATTTTGTAACCAGGACTGAGAGTGGTCCAAGAATCAAGGCTGACAATTTCATGCATCTCTGACTAGGGTGCAATTGCCCATGAAAGGCTGCATATTCCTTGGACCTTCCAAAAGAAGCTAAAAGGAAGCCCTAGAGATCCATCCCCAGCATTTTTAGCACCAGGGACCAGTTTCATGGAAGACCTGGGTGGGGGTGGTTTGGGGATGATTCCAGCACGTTACACTCATTGCGCACTTTCCTTCTTTTATTGTTACATCAGCTCCACCTCAGGCAATCAGGCATTAGATCCAGGGGGCTGGGGACCCCTGGTCTAGAGCATCATTACCCTTGAGGGAACTGCGAAGGCCCAGGGAAAGAGGGGACCATCTCCTAGGGGATGAGATTCTGAGGCCAATAATTTGTTGGCATTCAATCACTACATTGTGTCTGACTCTCTGCGATCCCATGGACTGCAGTGCCAGGCTTCCCTGTCCTTCACTATCTCCAGAGTTTGCTCAAATCCACCATCTCACCCTTCTCCTCCTGCCCTCAATCTTTCCCAGCATCAGGGTCTTTTCCAGTAAGTCAGCTCTTTGTATCAGGTGGCCAAAGGACTGGAGCTTCAGCTTCAGTCCTTCCAGGAAATCTTCAGGCTTGACTTCCTTTAGGATTGACTGGTTTGAAAAGGAAGGCAATAATAAATCAACTATAATTAAGAAGACATAAACCTGATTATCTTGCTTGTAACAGGTCGGGTTTCTTTCTCGGAAAGTGTTTCACTGTATATTAGAATGGAAATACAGAAAGCAGAGGTGGAATGAAGAGGAAGAGGAGGATGTTGGTTTAGACCTTTGTGGAAGTCAGAAGCGCAGTGAGTCAGGAGAGGCGGCGGTATTGAAACTGAGGGCTTGGGAATCTACCTGGAGGCAGAGGTCAAGAGGCGTAGTCATTAGCATCAGCACTGACTGCCAGGTTTCTCAGGAAGTGGTACCAGACTGTCTGGATCGCAAAGCTCTAGACACCTGCATTCTGTTCAGCACTGCAAACCTCCTTCCTCTACAGTAGTTTTCAGGTATCTTGGTCGCTAAAAAGGGAGTGGAGAAGTCAATGAATGCCATGACTTTGGCAGGTAGCAGAGAGCATGGACATTTGGGAGGAGAGGTAAGATAGGGGCTTCCCTGGTGGCTCAGTTGGTAAAGAATCTGTTTGTCAATGCAAGAGATGCAGGTTCAATCCCCGGGTCAGAAAGATCCCCTGGAGAAGGAAAGGGCAACCCACTCCAGTATTCTTGACTGGGAAATCCCATGGACAGAGGAGCCTGACGGGCTACAGTCAGTGCGGTCAAAAAAGTCAAACAAGACTCAGTGACTAAACAAGAGGTGAGGTAGGGTCATTTTTAAATTTACACTTCCATGAGTGATGTAATATGTGGCTCAGGGAGAACAAGGTATAGTGAAGCATGTGTGTGTGTGTGTGTGTGTGTGTGTGTGTGTGTGTGTTAGTTGCTCAGTTGTGCCCAACTCTTGGCGACCCCATGGACTGTAGCCTGCCTGACTCCTCTGTCCATGGAATTCTCCAGGCAAGAATGCTGGAGTGGGTAGCCATTCCCTTCTCCAGGGGATGTTTCCCCACCCAGGGATTGAACCTGGACCTCCAGCATTGCAGGGGGATTCTTTGCCATCTGAGTCACTAGGGAAGCCCATAGTGAAGCACAGGGAATTTCAAGTCAAAGTCCTGGATTCACAGCACCGTTTGCCACTTATTGGCTGCATTGTTTTGGCAAGACACCTGCCACACATCCAAGATGATTTTAAGGATAAAGTTCAGCAGCAGCAGAACTCATTATACAAAGGTTTCAGTTCAGTTAAACTGCTCAGTCATGGCTGACTCTTTGTGACCCCATAGACTGCAACATGCCTGCCCTCCCTGTCCGTCACCAACTCCTGGAGTTTACTCAGACTCATGTCCATCAAGTCGATGATGCCATCTAACCATCTCATCCTCTGTCATCCCCTTCTCCTCCTGCCCTCAATCTTTCCCAGTATGAGGGGCTTTTCCAATGAATCAGCCCTTTGCATCAGGTGGCCAAAGTATTAGAATTTCAGCTTCAACATCAGTCCTTCCAATGAACACTCAGGACTGATCTCCTTCAGAATGGACTGGTTGGATCTCCTTGCAGTCCAAGGGACTCTCAAGAGTCTTCTCCAACACCACAGTTCAAAAGCATCAATTCTTCGGTGCTCAGCCTTCTTCACAATCCAACTCTCACATCCATACATGACCACTGGCAAAACCATAGCTTTGACTAGGCGGGGGTCAAAAATATGTAAAGTGATAATGATTATCTTCCATGTAATGTCATGTTTCTAAATACATTTTTTTAAAAAATTGGGTTGGCCAAAAAGTTTGTTTGGGTTTTTCCATGCATGCGTGTGTGCTCTGGTGCTCGGTCATGCCTGACTCTTTGTGACCCCATGGACAGTAGCCCACCAGGCTCCTCTGTTAATGAGCTTTTTCAGGCAAGAAACCTGGAGTGGGTTGCCATTTCCTGCTCCAGAGGATCTTCCCGACTCAGGGATCAAACCCACATCCCCCTGTCATTGGCAGGCAAATTCTTTACCACTTTGCCAACTGGAAAGCCTATTACATCTTACCAAAAAGCTAAAATGACCTCTTTGGTCAACCCAATAGTACAGCAGATCTAATCCTATAGAAATGTATCTGACCAAAGAGCCACATGTGACTTAGAAGTTCATACCGTAGGGAACTACAGAATCCACAGTGCGCTCTATGAATCTCTACACAATCGAGGCAAAGGCTAGACCAGAGCATGACTGGAGACTTCAGGGCATCACGTGCTGCACATCAATGTCTGATGTAGAACAGTCCTCTTCTCGGCAGCTCAGATAGGCCGCCCCCGTGACTTCTGAATTACCATCCAAGAGCTGATAGGCCATGTGCCCGAGAGTCTCGAAATAATTGAGTGCCTGTGGGCCAACTCCACAAAGCATGGTTACATTCTCCAGAAGGGCACTGATTTGCCAACTCTTAGTACAGCCCCAAGAGTAACAAGAGTCCCTCTATGGAAAGGCAAAGAACATTCTAGTCATTGTTAGTAGACACGTATTCAGATACCACCCGTAACAGGTGTCCTAATTTGGTATTTATGCAGTAACGGATTTTTTAAAGTCATTTAGCTCCATATCTAATATTCCTAAGTGCAGACATTTTTCGGGAAGCCCTTTCACCCACTGCTGTAGGTCCTGCCCCCCACTGCCTTCCAAAAGATTGGGGTTGACTCGCTTGAAATTGTGCCAATTTGTTTTTTTTTTTTAATCTCACATTAGAAAAATATAAGGAAAAGGGAGAAACTTGTGACTCTACAGGAAAGAGAACAGAATTTAGGAACTGCCATCAGAGATAACATAGCTTTGGATAAATCATAATAATTATAACATCATTTAGGTTTTACATGCTTAAATGACAGAACCTGTGCTGAGTAATTTTATAGATACTTCACTTATACACTTCAGGCTTCCCTGGTGGCTCAGATGGTAAAGAATCTGCCTGCAGTGGGGGAGATCCGAGTTCAATCCCTAGGTCAGAAGATCCCCTGCAGAAGGGAATGACTACCCACTCTAGTATTCGTGCTTGGAGAATTCCATGGACAGAGGAGTCTGGTAGGCTCCAGTCCATGGGGTCTCAAGAGTCAGACTTGACTGAGCGACTAAAACTTTATACACTTGAGCGATTGTTTAAGATTTAAAAAAAATGAAACAGAAGCCAATACAGCAAGGTACAGTAAATGCTCAAAAGCCCACAGCAGCAGCCAGCCAGAATTTCATCTCAGAGAGTCTGAGTCCAAAATAAATCTTTAGTCATTGCTATACTGCTTCCTGCTAATTGCTTGTAATGACTTAGAATTTCTCTGTAAGCTGAATGCTACTCCTCTCTGTTGGACAATTTGGCAATTGGACAGCTGGTTCAAGGAGATGATTAGTGTGGTTAATCCAATAATTAAATTGTGGGCTTTCCAGCCTAAGCAGTAATCAGTGGTATGAAACAGGGTTTTGTTTCGTTTTTTTTTTTAAGTATGTGTGTGAAGCCTTAGTTTGCCTGGCTTGAGAGACAGAGTAAAGAATTTTAGTTCTAGGAGCAAACTGCTATTAACAAGGAAAATACTGTCGAAATTATGTTTGCCCAAGGAATATACGCCAAATATAAAAGGAACTGGTAGACGGATATAATCTAATTTGATTGCAGGAGGTGTAATTAACCAATTTCATTCAGAGTAGGAGGAGCAAGCACTCAGTCAAGACATAGATGTTCTCTTTTAAGAACTTTTTGTGATCAATTTTTATTGAAGTGTAATTGATTTACATTGTTGTCTTCATTTTTGCTGTACAGCAAAGCAATCCAGTTTTTTACATTTACATTTTTTCCATTATAGTTTATATAGGGTATTGAGGACAGTTCTCTGTCCTATACAGTAGGGCCTTGTTTATCCACTTATCCATATATGTAAAAACTTACATCTTCTACCCCAACCTCCTTCTCTACCCCTCCCCAGTCCCCCAGCCACCTCCCTGGGCACATTAATCTATTCTCTGGGTCCATGATTTTGTTTTCGTTCCAGATAGGTTCACTTGTGCTGTATTTGAAATCTCACATATAAGTGATATCCTACGGTATTTGTCTTTTCCTTTCTACTGCTGCTGCTGCTAAGTCGCTTCAGTCGTGTCCGACTCTGTGCGACCCCATAGACGGCAGCCCACCAGGCTCCCCCGTCCCTGGGATTCTCCAGGCAAGGACACTGGAGTGGGTTGCCGTTTCCTTCTCCAATGCATGAAAGTGAGAAGTGAAAGGGAAGTCACTCTGTCGTGTCTGACTCCTAGTGACCCCATGGACTGCAGCCCTCCAGGCCCCTCCGTCCATGGGATTTTCCAGGCAAGAGTTCTGGAGTGGGTTGCCATTGCCTCCTCCAATAAAATAGGTAACTAATGAGAACCTACTGAATAGTACAGGGAACTCTAACTCAGTGCTCTGTGGTGACCTAAATGGGAAGGAATCCAAGAGAGGGGAGATGTGTATACATATGGCTGATTCACTTTGAGGTACAGCAGAAACTAGCACAACATTATAAAGTGATTATACGCCAATAAAAATAAAAAGAGAATACACATATATTAGTGTTTATGATAAAATCGTAAACATTTATTGAAAGTAGCACATGTTTAAAACATGTAGCATTAAATTGACCACACTAGTAAAAATGAAAGACTATCTGTGTGTTTCTAGATTCTCTACTCTCCTCCATTAATTATCACACAATAGTAACATTTTTAAAAAATTAAAATATAAAATTTTAGAAGAGTACATGTATGTACCTATGTATGCAGACACCTATATGCATATGTGTATGTACAAATTCCAAAGTGAGAAATTTGGGGAAAAACACCAAATGTCAACTAGACTTTAGTACTTTGATAGCCATTGTTAAAACCTTTTTTTTTTTTTTTAAATCTGAACAGGTATAACGATCATTAGAACTATCATCCATGTCCACGTGCGTTTATTTTTCCAATGAATAATTTTCCTTTATAGCTATTTTGGCACACTGTTCATTACATCATTTTTCTCATCACCATCTCGTTCTGCTTCCAGAAGCACATTCTCAAGTTCCTGGCTACGTAGTAAATATTCTCTATGGATGCTACCCAGCTCTGGTTATGTGCAGAATCGCTGAGTTGTAATGTGCTACCAACTACTACTTCTAATGCCTCCTGGAATCATACCAGCATTAACCATTTACAAAGTACCAACTGCTACGCCACATGTAGAAATGCAATTGCGTCTCGCTGCTTGCCAAAACAACAGGCCTTTCTGAGATCATTGTTCCTTTTTTGGTCTCTGGGAGAATACAATATTCAGATCCATAGTCACTCGCCAAGTGCAAGCTGGCAGTAGGTGTTTTTCCCCAAATGATTTTATTATAGGGAGGGTTTGCCTTGGAACAGAATGTTCTACAGAAATTAATTAGTAAGCAAATACGTATTTTTATATGGAGACCTTTCACCCCATTCCACCTCCCAATGTTTAAAGTTGACCAACTCGTAACAAGGGAACTTAACATGTCATTCAGGGGCTTCCCTGGTGGCTCAGTGGTAAAGAATCAGCTTGCCGACACAGGAGACACGGGCTAGATCCATGATCCAGGAAGATCCCACATGCCACAGAGCAACTAAGCCCCTGCACCGCAACTGCTGAGCCCTAGAGCCGGGAGCCACGAGCACTGAGCCCACAGCCGCAACTACTGAAGCCCGAGCACCCGAGGGAAGTCACTGCAGCGAGACATCCCAGCAGTCCCCACTCACACAGAGAGAAGCCCATGCCGCAGTGAAGACCCAGCACAGCCAAAAATAAACAAAAATGTAAAAATAAAAGGTCACTAAAAAGTCAAACCGTAGATCTGTTTTGCATTGGAAAGATGCAAGATGATACGATACATCCAAGCTACTTTTTTAAAAATTTAACCTAGGATGAAAGGTTGCCATGGTTAAACATAGGCGTCCACTGGCCACAGAGTGATAAATACTAGTCTGTGATGACTCAGGCCATTTCCATCTTACATAGAGGGTGAGATGCAGTTTGTCATAGACACTCAGTCAAGATCAGGTGAGCTGACCATTAGAGTTCTTTATTAGTTTTGCGATAAATAGTTTCACTCTGTTTCTTTGACTAGATCTAACATTTATTTGTGTCACAAGAGAATATTTTAGAATAGTGTTTTTAATTGGTCTTCAATAGAAGAAAAATTTCTCTAAAGTTGTTAGATCCCATAATTCCAAGAATTCTTATAAATATTGAGCAAAAAGCAAAATCAAATTAATATCACGCTGAGGAAAAGCCAATAATTAATTAGCTCAGCTGTGTCTGATTCTTTGTGACCACATGGACCGTAGCCTGCCAGGCTCCTCTGTCCATGGAATTCTCCAAACAAGTATACAGGAGTGAGTTGCCATTTTCTTCTCCAGGGGATCTTCCCGACCCAGGGATCAAACCCAGGTTTTCTACATTGCAGATGGATTCTTTATCAAGGAAGCCCGGTTAGGATACCATTCTAAAGCAAAAGTCGAAAGATGTAACCTTGACCCTATATTTGTTCAGGTTTCAACGATAGCTGTTAGTCAACAGACACACACATATTTTGTATTTATGGTGTTAATATGGCATTCATTTCTAGGAACTCAAGATAACTCTGATGTGCGTTCTATTTTTATGTAGGTAAGAAGGTAGAAAGGAAGGCTTCCCTCTAGAAAAACTTTAGTGGGGTTTCAACAGACAGTAGCTTTCCTGGTGAGAAATGAGAAGAAATAAAATTCTAGGGGGGAAAAAAAAAACTTGTGTAAAACCTTGAAAAATCCTTCTTAATTGCTTTACGCATTTAGGGTCCAGGACAGTAGGGAGAATTAGGGGGGAGTAGCAGCAGGAAAGGCCGAGAAGGGAGGGTCTAGTATTTTAACAGATTACTCAGGGTGCCCCACTCGTAAATTGTGTAAACATGAAGGACATTTAAATACAATTTCCTGGGCAAGAAATGTCTGTCACGCAATGAAGACTCTCCTTTGTGATGGCTGCAATGCATGAGTTTAATATATCTGCCTCAGCAAGCATTTCTCAGCCAGTACACTCAACCTTGACGTTCAGTTTCAAGATCATGACACCTGTCACTTAAGTCCGTGCAAGCATAGTCATGTTCATGGCACTTGCCTTAAAAAAAAGCTCTGCAGCAGAAGGCACTTCAGATTATTCTCCAAGTTATAAAATAATCCTCTAAAAGTTTGACTATTTAAGATCTCAAATTAAGAGTCTGAATATTTTCCTATGTTCACAGCTGCACTAATTACAATAGCCCAGACATGGAAACATCCCAAATGTTCATTGAAAGATGAATGGATAAAATGTAGCATGCGTGTGTATATGACTAAGTGACTAAGCACAGACATATACAGTGGAATATTACTCAGCCATAAAGAGAGTGAAACAATGCCATTTGCAGCAACATGGATGGATCTAGAGATTATCACGCTAAGTGAATTAAAGACAAAGAGTAACACCACATGATATTACTTATATGTGGAGGCTGAAATACTGCACAAGTGAACATAATCATGAAACAGAAGCAGACTCACAGACAGAGGGAACAGACTTGTGGCTGCCAGGGGGTGGGGGGTGAGGTAGGGTGAGACAGGCTGGACGTCTGCGATCGGCAGAGGCAAGCCATGATATACAGGATAGATGAACAGGGTCCAACTGTGTAGCACAGGGGCTATACTCAACGTCCTGTGACAAACCACAGAGGAAAAGAACGTGGGATCTGAGGGTACTCCCCGGGAACTAAGGGTCATCATTTCACAATATATACAAATCAAACCATCCTACATCTTAAACTTAGATACTGTCTGGTCAATTTTCTCTCATTAAAACTGGAGGGGGTTAAAAAAAAAAAGAGCATCAACCACATACGTCAGAGTTATTACGTATTCAGTGATTACTAGATGTCTTGCTTCTGTACTAAGAGCCGTATTTACTTTGTACGCTTTAATCCTCACAAGAAACCCTCTTTAGAAATGAGTCAGGTGTGACTTAGGGAGCTTGGATGATCTCGTACCAGGACACGGGACAAACTAGTCGCAAATCCAGCATTCACATGCAGCCCGTGAAGTCCTAGAGCCCAGAGGTCATAAGCCATTTTGTCAAGTGTTGCTCATGATGAACAGATATGCAATTTGTTTTTCCTGCCTGGAGAATATTGTGCAAATGCGTATTGTATTAGGCACAACAGAAGTGATGCATGCTCAACTCTTCTAAAGATGAAACTGGTAAACAGATCGAGTTACTCAGATGAAATGTCTATAGTGGCTCCAGCATGATTCATCCAAAAATTGTTTCTGTATTATAGCCCAAAACTCCAGCTGGTTACAAAAAGGATGATGCAGTGATCAAATAGAAGGCTAGACGAAGTTGCATCTGAGTCTAAAAGAATGCCTGGCATTTTATGCTAAGACGGAGCCTGCCATGCCCACCATTTGACCCAGAGTGAGGAGCGGCTGAGGCTCCTGGAATGCAATAGGTTAGCAGAACTGCTTTTGTGTCTGCTGAAACGCCTTCTTTCGCTCCCATAACTCTCCATATATTGTCACGACTTGAGGGTGACTGGACACCTGAAAAGAACCTAATTACTCCTGAGCAAAGCTGAAAAAGTGAGTGAACTAGTGAGTGAGCACACGTTCAGAGAACTGAGGAGCAGCATGGTGACATTAGCTAAAGCCCTCCAGGAAACCCGCCCTGAGTTTCCGCCCTGTGTCAGGCACTGTGTAGGCACTGGGTAGTGCTTTGCTGAAATCCAGCTTATCAAGCTGAACTCTGAGTTAGAAGCTTGCATTCTTTGAGTGAGATTTAATAAAGTTGCATTCGTTTGTAGAATGGTAAATGCCAAGGCACGGAAAAAAAAAAAAAAAACTCATTTCTTTTTAAGGGTAAGAAAGTATGACACGTGCTAGAATAATTAAAATGTAATGAATTGATCCCTGGAATTGAATTGTTAATGTCAATTAAGTTGGGAAGAAATGTGACTAATACTGTGTTACTGATGGTACAGAGTATCCCAGTTGTAATTTCTTATCTACTGGAAAGCCAACATTCTTCTAGGGGAATACATTGCTATGTTGTTGTTATTCTTTGATTAGATTTTAAATTGCTTTTGAGAAGGACTGATGCTGAAGCTGAAGCTCCAGTACTTAAATGGCCACCTTATACAAAGAACTGACTCCCTGTAAAAGACCCTGATGCTGGGAAAGATTGAAGGCAGGAGGAGAAGGGGATGACAGAGGATGAGATGGTTGGATGGCATCACCAACTCGATGGACTCAGTCTAAGCAAACTCCAGGAGTTGCTGATGGACAGGGAAGCTTGAAGTGCTGCAGTCCATGGGGTCACAAAGAGTCGAACACAACTGAGCATCTGATAATATAAATATATATATATATATAATTTCAATATATTAACCCTCTCGCCCTCATCCATGTTACTTAACTTTTATTTCTTTGAAGACAATCAGTTACTTTCATATGGCTATATCGAGCTGTAGATCTATAAATCTACATACCTATATACCTAACCATTTGGGAGTGATGGATAAAAATCCACTTTTCCACAGGTAAATAGATGGAAAACCTTTTAAAACAATTTCCTAAAATATTAGTTTTTTTAAATGCAGTTTATAATGAAAATAAAGGCAACTATCAGAGTATGGGTTGCTAGTCTTATTGGTTGGGAAGGACACCTGTATGGTAGTGAAAACACAGTTTCAGGAAATAGCTTTCCCCTATTAGCTGGGTCACCACTCTATTCCTTGGGTGTCTCGTCTGTAAAATGGAGATACAGCTAGTGGATACCTTGGAGGATTCCTGGGACAAGCTGGGTAACCCATTTTGCAGAGGACTTAGCACATATTAAGAATTTAAACTTAGAAGTAGGAGCAAAACCCCGCTAGGGGAGGAGGAGGAAAGGCAGTGGCTATGGGCATGAGTGTGCCCCTGCAGGTACTCAAGCCCAGAGTGCTGCAAAATAACCTTCATCTTTAGAAGTATCTCAGGTGTTTGCTTTCAGAAAACGAGAGTATTTAGTCATTTTTTAAGCTCAGGAAACAGCTCTGGAGAGCTCATTTACAAATTTGGAACTTGACACTGAAAACTTGGTTTAAATGCATTACCCAGCAGTGAATTACAATAATAAATAAAGCCATGTCAGAGTTTTCAAATCTCAATCCTAAAGACTTAGATTCTAAGTGATAGGTCGGTAAATTGCTGCTCTTATAATTCCAACGTTTGCCCTCATAGATTGCTCCAGCTATTATGCACAGGCTACTGTGAGTCTTTATCCATTTCAGTTCCACTGGACATCTTCAGCTTTCAAACTTCTTTGACATCTGTTATCTTTCTTTTTCTGCTCTTTCACACTTGAGAAATATGACACAGGATATTCTTTTAAAAGACTGAGCCTTCTCCTTCTAAACCACCATAAAATTTAAAAGGCCGAGGGGGGGAAAAAACTTGCAACTACAGCAAGTGGAGAGGAAGTGTGGATCTCTGGCATATCCGTTGTCATCACTACCACCAGTTAAGCCCGAACTCCTCTAATATCACCAGATGCCCTGCAGGAGGGGAGACCTTGGGAAGTGCTGACAAGGAGGTGGGAGAAACTTAACCTGTTGGCAAATGGCAGACAGACATGAAAATAGAAGCAGCAGCTACATCCAGTTCCCCCACCCCCCGCAACACCTCTCCTCAAAGGACCTTGCTGAAATCAATATCACCTTGGCTTCCATGACAACCCCTGACAGGGCTAAATAGATGTCAGATACACATTTGCTCCTAAAGACCTCTTGGCATTAGTAGGGAACTCAAATGCAAAACTCAGGTTAAGATCCTGCTCGACTACTTCATGCAAAAGCCGCAGCATACAGGCTTGCCAGCCCGGGCAGTTCATCTCGTCTCTGCAGGGTTGTCGGCGTCCTCCAAAACTGCAGGCTGACCGTATGGAGAAAGCCATTTCTGTGGGCATTTTCACAACCCATGAAACACATGTTCTGTTTATAGGCAAATTCAGCGCCATTATTTCGGGATCTTTGGTGGATGCGTGGTAATGAAAAGACAGAATTATGGTCTCCATGTTTAAAATTTGGTTGAACCTGTAGCAAGGGAATCAGGGCCTTTCTTAGATGAGAAAATTAGACAAGCATGTAGTGACTCTGAGCCACTGTGTCATGGCTGGAAAACTCAGAGCTTGCTCCAGCAAATCTCAAAGTCTAAATTCCCAGGCCCTGTAGAACACAAGTTCAACAATGAATTCCTTCTATTACTCAGCCACAAAAGGGAGCAAAATTGGGAGATGTGGATGGACCCGGAGACCGTCATACAGAGTGACGTCAGAAAAGCAAATATTGTGCATAAACACGTGTGTGGAATGAAAGTATCTCCTACCATTATTAACAAACAAGAAATGTCACAGCCTTCAGTGATTTCTGGCCTCCAAATGGGAATGAGGGCTTCCAAAACTGATCTAGCCGAGGCTGCCACTTCCCAATGGTGATTCCTGAGGAACTAGGGGAACTCAAGAAGTGAGGTGAACAAGCAAACAGATAGGCCTCAGATAGCTTAGGTGCATTTGAAAAGAAAGAATTCAGTGAGCCCAGAGGCTTGCATTAAATTCCTTAACTAGACACCTGATCTTTGATGTTCAGGCTGCCTGCTCCCTTTGGTGCAAACTTGTTTACAGCCTGACTCCCCCTCCTGCCTCCTCGGAGCAGTTTTCTCAGAGCTACTGAGATGGGGGCTCCTGGGATCAGAGTCCTAAATATTCCCACCAAATAAAGCAACTCTCTAACTACATATTTTTGGTTGACGCCACGGAGTCTATATGCCAATATGAAACAAAAAGGTAGAGAAAAATAAAAGATGCACAAATTGTGATGGGTGGGAGATGTTTGTTATGGGTGTGCCCTATCAGAGTTTTTTCTTCCCCAGTGGCTCTGGTTTTCTGTCTACCTTTGTGGGTTTGTGAGAAGCTGTATCCAAGGCGAGGACCTTTGAAGGTCATCTCGTTCAAATCCGACTGCTTTTTCTCCGCTCAGCTTCTGTCTGGACTTCCCTCTCCTGCCTTCTTTTTAAACTGAACATGACTGAAATTAAATGAATCCACCTGTTCTGAAAGCCTATTTCCTAGTCCCCAGTGGGTGCTATTTGAATTTTATTGCTTTTTAAAGATTCACCCATGCCTTCGGTAACATGAAAAGTAGATGACCTCAGAGTAGCAGCTTTTAGGTTGAAAAGGCTCAGACTCTGAAGCAGCAACTTTTGTAATCCTTCTCACTTGAAAGGCTGTAAAGCCTCGCTGGATGTATGTTTCACAAGTTTTATTCTCCTGTGAAAAATGAGGATGTTTATATCTTTGCTGAAATCGTAAAAAAAAAAAAAAAAAAAAACAGGTCGAAAAGAATTTTCCATTACAAGTCTCCTTTCCTGGCGTGTCATTGTGGGTAGAACAAATGGCCAGGATCCGATCGCAGGCTTGTAAATGGGAAATAACTCCTGAGTGATGGCAAACACAATCCACCCTCCCTACCCCCGCCCTTTTTATCCACAGCACGTCTCACGAGGCCCCTGGAACTCTTCCCAGAGACCATCGGTTTCCCTTCATGACTCCAGGGCTGCTATGCCGTGAGGCAGCTGCATGGAACCCAGGCATTCAGGATCCTCCGTTGGGCTCTGGGCTGTGCTGGGGGTGGAGGAGGTGACTCAGTGCCCGCACGGCTCAGCTGTCAGAGGGGCAGGCCCTGCAGCTGCCGGCTGCCCGGCTTTGCCTCGTAAGGGCTGCTGTCTTGTTTCAACACCTCAGGGGACAGGAGCAGAGGGCACGCCTAAACCTGCCTTCACAAACCCCGTGTACGCCTCGCCACCCGGCAGGCTGCTGAGTTTTGTAGCTGGGGACGCAGGCGGTTTTTAAGTCTCTCCCCTCACATCGTGCCTGATGCTCCGCATACACAGAGTCCTTTAAAAAATGGGGACTTCACAGAAGCAACCCAGATGTCCATCAGCAGATGAAGGGATAAAGAAGCCATGGTACATACACACAGGGGAATACTACTCAGTCATATAAAGGAAAGACACGGAGTCAGCTGCAGTGATGTGGGTGAGCCTAGAGTCTGTCATACAAGTTAAGTCAGTCAGAAGAAAAAAACAGACATCGTATATTAACGCTTATGTACTGTGACGTATATACAATATACTAGAAAAATGGTCCTGATGAACCTATTTGCAGGGCAGCAACAGAGACAACCTAGAGAGCGGACCTGTGGGCACAGCGGGGAAGGGGAGGGTGGGATGGACTGAGAGAGCAGCATGATGTATACACACCACCATGTGCAAAACAGGTGACGAAAGAGAGCCTGCAGCAGAGCGCAGAGAGCCCAGCGCGCTGCCCTGTGAGGACCTGCTGGGCTGGGCTGGGGGCTCCAGGAAAAGGGGACATACGTGCACACACAGCTGATGTGCACCGTTGTACGGCAGAAACACACCCAGCATTGCAAAGCAATTATACTCCAATGAAAATCTTCTTTTAAAAATGACTGAGAACAAGGCCTGACTTGGCCAGGGGTCAGCCTTATCTGAAGAAAACCCCCACACCTGTAATCAGCTACCTGGAGAACAAGTGGAGTCAAGATCTCCAACTGTGAAGGGACCTCTCTCACAATGGAGCAGAAGGACATCGACACCATTTTCTGCTCGCTGAAACCAAGGGCTGATGTATCTGGTTTCAAGATGTTCTGGTTTGTCTTGTGATTATTTGGGTATAACTGTACCCCCAAATTTGCATGGGTCTGTCTTTTGCAAATGACTCTTTTCCATCTTTTCTGAGTTTTGACTAATCCTGAGGGCTTTCACAAGGACTTCCTTTGAATTCCTCTAGCAATTTCCCCCAAAATTACTGACAAATATTTCCAGTGCTGGTCTATTTCCTACCATTGATTCATCAGCTCTCACTTTCAATTTCTGGTTCCTTACTGAAAAAAATGCAGGCCACATTACTTATCACTGCATAACCACACTCCCAAGACTTTGCTGCTGTTTAGTCTCTCACTTGTGACCCCATGGACTGTAGCCCGCCAGACTCCTCTGTCCATAGGCTTCTCCAGGCAAGAATATTGGGGCAGGTTGCCATTTCCTTCTCCAGGGGATCTTCCTGAATAAGGGATTGAACCCACATCTCCTACACTGGCAGGCGGGTTCTTCACCACTGAGCCACCAGGGAAGCCCTCACTCCCACTCCCAAAACTTACTGACTAAAAGCAAGACAAAACCAGTGGGTTGGTTTGCCCAGGATTAGCTGGGAAAGCCCCTCTTCTGCCTTAACTGCAAGCGGGCTTGGTCAGGTGGATGCAGTTTGGTCTGGATGAGCCAAGATGGCTTCCTGCACACACCTGGTCCCTCAGCCGAGCCCGCTGGGATGCTCAGGCCATGCATCCCCTTTTATCTTCTAGATCCTTCCTCCTCCTGCGGCTCTCACCCTTCAGGACATCATTTGTTCCACCTGGTCCCTCGATCACAGTAGCCAAACCTACTTCCATGGTAAATCAAGACTTGAAGCCACAAAACGCAGAACCCGCCAATCCTCTTAAGCCCCAGGCCCAGAAAGGGCATCTATAACCTCTACCACCTTCTATTAATCCCAACCAAAGCAACTCTCAGGCCAGAGAATACTCGAGGGAAGAGGCCAAAGTCTTCATCTCTTGGAGAGAGAGCAACATCCACATACAAAAATGGGAGGAATGACTGGCATTTATCTTTGCAGACAACTGACCACATATATCATAGCAAGAGCGCTGGAGATACACACACAGGGGCCAGGGTGGGGGAGGGGAGGAATACATGCAGGAATTTAGTACGTGTTTAATTGTACGATCCAAATCATTGGGGAAAGTAGTTAATAAATGGTGTTGAAGCCATTAGTTAACCATTAAGAAAGAGAAATTCAGCTGGATTATAGAAGCCAATGGGATAAACAAAAACATACAGAGCCATAAGAAATACTTTTTACCAGAATGTGGAAGAGAGATGAACCAAAAAAAAAAAAAAGAAAACCACAAAAGTAAATTCTGACTGGCCTGGCAAACCTTACCATGTACAGACTTTAAACATAGTAGCCAAACCACTCAGGTTCTGCCTGCTCTTAAAATGAAGATGCAACTGAATGTGGCTCCCACCCTAAGGATGGGGGACGGGGGTGAGGAAGCCAGATAATTGATAACATCATAAGCTTTTCTGAGCTTATCAGAGAGTAAAGGTTTACACGGCAACTGAATGAGCAGAATTAACGGCAACTGGAAGCAGAGACCAAACAAAACATTTCCCCCTGGGGCAGAGTAAAGACAACACACCAGCCACCATAAGGGTGGTAAGAAGCAGCCAAAATTTTAGCAAGTTTTTAAAAGCCAATTATCGGGCCGCTGAGAATACGCAGGAGCCCCGGCCCAAAGGGAGCCTACAGGAGCACCTGCAGCCGCGGCGCTCCTCAGACATGGAGACAGGGCTGGAGACCCGGGGGGACCCCCACCTGCCTTCAGAGGCCCTCGGCGTGAGACCACTTCCACCTTTCTTGGAACTTTCTTTCCTGTGAAATAACCGTCCTTAGTCACTAGGGAAGGGCCGACAGCCTTTTTAATCCCAAAGGGTCAAAGATTCATTGCCTCAGAGAGAAGGACAACAAAAGGCGTCCTCTCCTGAAGGCTACAGGACAGACAGAAAGCCCTCGTGCAAAGGGGACCTCAGCATGGAGGCAGGGAGGCCCGTCCCTGGGTAGAGGCCTCACCATCCCCGGCTCAGGGCATTGGTACCCAGCCGCTGGAGAAGAAAGAGAACAAAGCCCTTGTGAGACAGGAAAATTCCTCCTGCCCGAGAGAAACGCCCTCCCCTGCCTCAGGGACCAGGCAGACTTTGCTTGGCCCAGCAGAAGAGCAAGAACGCTAGCGATGCCCAAACTTGCAGGTCTTCCACGCCTGCCTGAGACCGAGGCTCAGACTGGAGACCGGGGCACTGACTCCCTCCCCACCGCAAGTCCTGCACCGGGTAACCAGCAACAGCAACGTCTCAGAGAGCCGAATAAGAACTTGAAGAGGACTCTGACCTGTGGACGACAGGCAGGACCCGCAGGATGCTGAGGTCGGGCCGGCACGCAGAGGAAAAGCCTAAGCCGCATAGAGGCTGCGCATGCCCCTGGCTCTGGCCGCTCAGCTCCAGAGGAATTTCAAGGCTCTGTCCACTGAAGGCAGTTAGCAACAGCCAAGCCTAGTCTGATTGATTAGCAACTAGAGGGGCTCCACCACCCACTGGAGCCTTCTGGGAAAAGACAGGTGTACTCATTAAGGGCATATGTGCTAGTCCTTGGAGCTTCCCAGGTGGCGCTAAAGAACCCGCCTGCCAATGCAGGAGACACAGGAGAGGCGGGTTCAATCCCTGGGTCGGGAAGATCCCCTGGAGACGGCCTGGCACCAGTATTCTTGCCTGGACAATCCCATGGACAGAGGAGCCTGGTGGGCTACAGTCCATGGGCTCGCATAGTGTTGGACACGAGTGAAGCGACTTAGTACGCATGCTAGTGGTGCCTGCAGTCTCTGACCTTCCCACATGGTGCAGCGGCCAACACCTGCCAGTGCGAGAGACACAGGAGACGCGGCTTCAGATCCCTGGGTGGTGGAGAAGGAAATGCAGCCCACTCCAGTACTCTTGCCTGGGAAATCCCATGGACAGAGGGGCCTGGCGGGCCATAGTCCGTGGAGTTGCAAAGAGTCAGACACAACTTAGTGATTAAGGACATGCCCATACGCCTCAGTCTCTATTGGTATTTGTAATTAATGGCCAGTCCTCAAATAAGAATGATAAAAAAGGAAGGGAGAGAAGAAAGAAGACTGCTTAAGCCAAGTGAAAAAGAAGATGCAGAAGAAGCAGTCAACAAAGTTCAGGGTCTACTCATTATAAAATTTAAAATTTAATGAAAATTAAATAAATATGAAAATTCTATTTATATACTTAAAATATAAAAACTGCATATTTTAATACAAAAAATTCTAGCAAACTAAGAATAAACAAACCCCTCAACTTGATAAATAGCCATGAAAAACCTACAGGAAGCATTCTATGTAATCCTACATATTATAACGTCCTAAGAAGAAGAAAAAATCATGCCTATGCTTACAAATTTTATATAACAGTGTACTGGTGGTTCTGCCTCTTTAATAAAATAAGGAAAATAAATAGAGGTATGAGTGTGTATCTGACTCAGTCATGTCTGACTCTCTGCGACCCCGTGGACTGTAGCCCACCAGGCTCCTCTGTCCATGGAATTGTCCAGGCAGGAATACGGGAGTAGGTTGCCATGTCGTTCTCCAGGGGATCTTCCTGACCCAGGGATTGAACCAAAGTCTCTGCATCTCGTGCACTGGCAGGCAGATTCCTTGCCGCTGATCCACCTTCTCCCCGAATCAGTCTATACATTGAACACAACCCCAATCAAAATCCTTCTAGGATTTGTGTGTGTGCGTGTAAAATTTCACAAAGGGTTTCAAGAATTTATATGAAAAGCAAAAGACCTGAGTTATCAAGCCAATTTTGAAGACTAAAGATTGTATGATTGTAAGACATAAAGGGTATGTTTGTTTGATGCATATAAAGAGAGGACAGGGTATCCGTTTGGAGACAAATGATTTCTAGACACCCGAGAGGTGAAAGCAGAGACTGAATCTTGTAAACGAAGTTGAGGCTGAACTTGGGGATTTGAGAACTATGAACTCAGGGGTGATGGCTAAAGATACTGAAACCTAGTTGAAAGGAAGAACTTAGAGAAAGATGAGTGGGGGTGAAGCACCCCAAAACCAAGGCTGCGAAAAGAAAGATGAGTCAGCAAATGAGATAGGAAATGACAAGTCAATAATTAAGAAACATACAGATGAGCCTGTTTGCAGGGGCAGGAATAGAGAGGCCGCCCTTGAGAAGGGACTTGTGGACACCACGGTTGGGGGAAGGGCAGCACAAACTAGGAGATGAAGTCTGACGTGTGTACACGACCATGTGTAAACGAGCAGTTAGTGGGACACTGCCGCAGAGCACAGGGAGCTCTGCACGGGGCTCTGTGAGGACCTCGAGGGGCTGGAGGGAGCCTCCAGAGAGAGGGGCTCTGTGTGTACATATCGCTGATTCATGCCACACAGCAGAAACTAACACATCTTCACGAAGCGATTAGACTCCAATCAAAACATAAACGTCAAAAAGAAAAGAAGCTGAAAACTGTGGTATTAGAGGCGGAAGGGAAAAGTTTCAACAGGAAGAGTGTGTAAATTCTGTTTCCTTTTCAGAGAGTCAGGGGAAATACGTTTAGAGAAAACACAGTCATCGGGGTTCAGCACAAGGAAAGCTTCCAAAAGCCCCGGGAAGAGCCACAGTTTTTGGAGAGAGTTAATTCACAGGAGGAAGGCAAGTGTGGAAATCCGCTGAGTCATGGCATAAAGCAGGGAGCTGAGGCGAAGGGCCCAATCATTAGCGCAATGGCAATGAACTTTAAAAATAGCTAACAAAATAGAGGTTGTGTCTTGCTGCTGCTGCTGCTGCTAAGTCACTTCAGTCGTGTCCAACTCTGTACGACCCCATAGACGGCAGCCCACCAGGCTCCCCGTCCCTGGGATTCTCCAGGCAAGAACACTGGAGTGGGTTGCCATTTCCTTCTCCACTGCATGAAAGGGAAAAGTGAAAGTGAAGTCGCTCAGTCGTGTCTGACTCTTCGTGACCCCATGGACTGCAGCCTACCAGGCTCCTTCATCCATGGGAGTTTCCAGGCAAGAGTTCTGGAGTGGGGTGCCATTGTCTTCTCCGGAGGTTGTGTCTTGCTCATCTCCATATTCATTGCACTGTTCATACCAAAGGGTCTTAATGTACGTATAGCTATATCTACAAGTATGTATGGGCCTTCCCATGTAGCATGAGCGGTAAAGAATCTGCCTGCCGCTGCAAGACATAAGAGACATGGTTCAATCCCTGGCTCAGAAAGATCCCCTGGAGGGGGGCATGGCAACCCACTCCAGTATTCTTGCCTGGAGAATCCCAGGGATAGAGGAGCCTGATGGGCTATGATCCATATAGTCGCAAAGAGTCAGACATGACTGAAGCAACTTAGCAGACACACACAGGTATGTATGTGTCTGATGGGCAGCTAAGGTTAAAAAGCACTGACAAACTCACGTTTGGATGTAGAACCTTAAAGCCGTGCGGGGTGATGTAGCCTGACGCAGCTCACCCAGTTTGAGGAAACCTGACCCGGACTCCTGTGAGAAAGTTTCATTCATTCCCAGCTGCCTCTGAAGAATGAACTGTGTCCTCGGCTGGAATGAGGGGATGGAATTGTCCTCATTTCTGAGATGCTTAGAGACATGATACCTAGTGGAGGAAGGGGGCCGTGCATGACATTCCACAGGTATTGATGGATTCCGCCCCCTGACTCACCAGACTGTCTTTGCCAAAGCAAACTGTGGGTGTGTGAAAGGCCCAGATAGGAAGAAATAAGTCAATTCTCTTTTAAAAAGCAAATAACCAAGGTATAAAACCATGGGGAGAATTGTGTGGACGAACGGCTCTCTTAGTTGATAGAGATGTGGCTGTAAAGTTGCACAGAGAAGCTGAGAACAGGCTGAAGTGTCTCCAACGTGTCACATGGCCCTGCGCAGGCCAAGCCCAGGCGGAGAGAGTGGCCCTCACATGACGCTGGCGTGGCCGATAAACGTGAGCAGGTGGGAGCAGAGACCAGCCCAGGGCCGTGGGACTGCGGCGTCTCGTTCTGTCCTGTTTTTTAAATGCCCCTGTTGGTTCTGAGTCCTCTGAATACCAGCTTCTGTGTTGTCTCCTCTCTCATCACGAGA